>NC_143561.1:95053846-95368461 GCF_054136105.1 Typopeltis vanoorti | reverse complement strand
CAGAGATTGGATATTGCAGCAATGTTTTCACTCGCCTCCTCCAAATTATCTGCCACATCACTTTCCCCAAATCCAGCTTTAGCGAAACAATTTTTTTTACTGTTTCTGCTTTAATTTTCTTCGCTACCAACACGATGCAATTCACAGCATCCAGAACCGATACAGATCTTGCTAATGCGTAAGAGCTATCGGCTTCTTCTACATTCGAAATCAAAGATTGCATCAGAAATCGTCTGTAGTGCGATTTGAATGTGTAAACAACAACCCATATCTATGGGCTGTAATCCACGTTGCATTTTCTGGGAACCAGGCTATTTTCACATTTGAAAGTGTTACCTTTGGGTGGAAGGAGGCATTGTCAAGAAAAAGGATGACATTTCTATTTTCCTTCTTCATTTTTGCATTAAATATGTTTAACCGCTCTTCCATTGTAGCTGCAGTCATCCAAGCTTTTTTTTATTGTTTCTCCAAATCACCAGTAAATTATTCATTTTCAGGTTCTTGAAACATCTTGGTTTTGCTACTTTTCCAACCACGAGAGGCTTTTCCATTTCTCCCACCATATTCCCACACAATAACACTGTAAATCTTTCTTTAGACATTTTGCCCCCGGTACACTTTTCTTCCTTAACCTCGAGTGGTTTTGTTGCTAATATCGCCCGAACATACAATCCTGCTTCGTCCGCATTGTAAATGTTTTTAGGTTCATATGGTGAAATCAATTCTAGCAGTTTTGGTTTCCACTCACTCACTACACTTCATCCACGTCTTTATATTCCCCACAGACTTCGTTCCACACAATACTATGCGTCTTCTTAAAACTATCCAACCATCCTGTAGACGCCTTAAACTGATCATTTCCGAGAGATTTGACTACTGCGAGACCTTCACTTTGGATCATTGGACCGGATATGTGAATGTTTTTTGACTTGCATTCGTGAACCACTCCCACACTACTTCATTCATTTCCTCCTTTGCCGGGTTACCTTTGCCTTCCTCTTCATTCGACTGTTTCCTTGCAGACACTCGTTCAATATTTTAACCCTTTGTTTAAGAGTGTCGTACACTTGCGTTATGCCACACTTAAACCGCATCATTATTTCCCGTACCGAGAGTTTAACTTTTCCTTTAGTTTCGATGACTGACTTTTTCGTTTAGTGACAACGACACGTACGATTTAGCCGTGATGCAAAAAAGGAACTGATCGGTTTGTTGGAATTTGGGTTACTGAAATGTTTGGACTTACTGAAACTGAACAACATTAATTCCCAAACGAAACAGTAAAAGCAACACAAGTGCCAAAATCACTTTCCGCTATATACAAGCAATTTTTAATAAATTCTTCAATATTTCTTTCCGTTTCAGCTTGGGTAGCAGGACATCAGAGTGTACAGAGGATTTGAAATTAGAAGTGAGAACCGTTTAGTCTTAAGGAGGATAAAATTGAATTTCATATTGAAAAGAAGAACACATAAGAAAGTTTTAAAACGGTAAAAGTTGAACAACTCTCAGATGTCAACTGTAGATTGAAATATACAAACACAATTCAAGAAAAAAATGAAAGAATTTGCGAACAGCAACCAAACCTTGGAGATTCAGTGGCAAACCTTGAAGAAAACATTGATTGATTCAGCTAGAGAGGCAAGCGGTGAAGTTGTCTGCAAGGATAGAAAAATTAGAAGTCCATGGTGAAGTTAAAGAGGCAGTGAAAGAAAATAAGAAAGCATATCAAAAGTTCCTGTCAAATAAGCCAGCTTGTGTTCTTAGAGAATGCAGAGAAAAATGTAAGAAAGCTAAACACTGTGTAAAACTAGCTAAACAAAAGTCAAGGGTAGAATTTCGTAAGAACATAGAAAATAAATATCTAGAAGGTGGCAAAATATTCTGAAGGTTTTTAAAGAAGTTCAGAAATGGAGGAAAGAGTGCTGTAAAAGGAGTTAGAGATGATAAAGGTACAAAAATCAATTAGACTATATTGTAGTCAGTAAACGCTACTTCAATGGAATACGGAACTCAAAGGTGATGCCAAGTCCTGACTGTGGGTCTGATCATAGACTGGTCATAATGAAGATGAATATTCGCCAGAAAACAATAAAATGTAAAAGAAATCAACCCCTAAAATGGGATCTGCAAAGTACAAAACCGATAATAAAATCAAAATTTAATGAAAATATTTCAGAACTGCTGTCTGCACAGTTGCAAAACGAAAATGAACCTTCTCAGTGGAATAGACTACAAGAAGATATCATAACATCTACTAAACACCACATCAATTAACAAGAAGAAAGAAAGAAAGAAAAAAACATGGATAACTCAAGAGGTAACAACCTTATTGATGAAAGAAGAACATGGAAGAGGAGCAAATGAAGAAGAAAGGTTAAGATGTAAAACTTTGGATAAAAGAATCAAACAGTTATGTAAAACTGTTTGATTGAAAGAAAACTGGATAAATAGGCAGTGCACTGAGATAGAAGAATTACAAAATAAGAACAAAACCAGAGAAGCATTCCTGAAAATGAAAGAACGTGATGGAAAAACAAAACGTACACAGACTAATAACATCAAGGACAAAGATGAAAACATATTCATTGATAAGGAAAAGATAAATGGAAGATGGGTGGAGTACTTATCAGAGCTCTATGATGATGATGATAACATGTTAGATGATTTACGACATCTTAAGTTAAGCCTAACAACCGATACACTCTACCCACAAGAAAAGAGGTTCAACACGCAATCAAGAATCTTCCTAATAATAAATCCCCTGGGTGTGATAATATTCCGGCTGAGCTGCTGAAAGCTTTGACTGGCAATAATAACAACTATTCAGGACATCTATAAAACAATAGAATTACCTGAAGTTTTTAGAACATCTATCTGGATACCAATTCGAAAGAAAAATAATGCACAAAATTGCGATGATTACAGAACTGTGAGCCTAATATCCCATGCATCTAAAAGTATTTTAACCATCATTAACAAACAAATTGAAAGAGCCTTATAAAGCGGTGAATTGAGTGAACAACAGAAAGGCTTCAGAAGAGAATGGGGACCATTAATGCTATCCTGGAACTAAAAATACAAATAGATAGATCACGTGAAAGAAATAGGAATGTTTACATATGCTTCATAGACTTTCAGAAGGCTTTTGATTCGGTAAAACATAATAAAATGTTCAACCTATTAGATAAATAAGACATAGAAGATCATGTTCTTAAGATTATAAAAATGATTTGCACCAAACAGAAAATGCAGCTGTTTAACTCTGAGATGTCTGAAGTGAAAATAAAAATCCTTGTACCAAATCTATTTAATTTCTATAGTGAGACAGTGATGAAAAAGACTGAAAAACAAAAAAAAAAAAAAACAGGAATTAGTATCGGTATAAAATACAACAATCTTAGATATGCTGATGATACCATTCTAATAGCAGAAAACAGAAACAAATTAATCAAATTACTTCAGCTACTAATTGAAGAAAGTAAATAATTTGGATTAGATATTAATGCAAAGAAAACCAAATCTATGAAAATCTCAAGATAGAGAAATAAAAATAAGAACAGACATAGCTAAAGATGCATTCTGGAAAAACAAACTTCTGTTCAGAAGTTCTGTGAGTATCGAGACAAAGAAAGGAATGATAAGAACATTAGTGTGGTCAGTTTTCACATATGAAAGTGAGACCTGGATATTCAAGAAGAGAGTAAGACAACAGATAATGGCCTTTGAAATGGGGTGCTATAGGGGAGCTCTGAAAATCTCATGGACAGAACGTGTTACAAATGCAGATGTCCTACAGAGAATGCAAAACACAAAAATCTTTATTACAGGAAATGATCGAAATGATCCAGAGAAAGATGAGATTGGTAGGACATGTACTGAGAGGTTCAGAAGGACAGAGGATACTAATAGTTTTAAAAGGAAAAATTATGGGAAAAGGATTAAGAGCAAAAAACGAAGGACATGGCTTGAAGATATAAGATCATGGACAGGATCACATGGATATGCAGAAACAAAAAGGAAAGCCACCAACAGAGAGAACTGGAAGGACATGATGCTGCACTCTCTCACTGAGGAAGCTACATGAAGAAGGAGAAAAGGTGACATGAAAACTGAATAAAAAGATATCTTTTATGTATGGAGTAATAATTTCGAAAAAATGCTAAATGAATTAAGCAGTGACAGCACAGTGGTAAACAAAAACCCTCAACAGCCATACATTCAGGAATACATATCCATATTTGAAATAGCCATCAAAACCCTGAAATATGGAAAGGCAGCTGGAGTAGATTGTATTCGACCAGCAATGCTCAAGTATGGGGGTATAAACGTCTTATGCCCGCACTGCATCGTTTAGAAGGCCTGGACAGTGAAAGGAATTCTCGATGATTGGAGTAGAGCTCTAATAGTACCCATGTATAAAAAGAGAAATAAAACTGAATATGATAATTACCGAGGTATTTCCCTGCTGAGTGTTCCTGGCAAGATCTATGCAAGTATACTTGAGAAACGGTTGAGAAGAATTGTGCAAGAAAAGCCTACTGAAGTACAAGCTGGAATCATGAGAAATAGAGGCTGTCAGGATCAGATCTTCACTTTACGACAAATAGTCGAAAAATCATGGGAATATAATAGAGATCTGTATCTAAGTTTTGTCGATCTGGAAAAGGCATATGACAAGGTGCCAAGAGAGAATCTATTCAATATGCTACAGTTATATGGTGTCAATGGGGCATTATATCAAGCAAGTCAGCAATTAGAAGTGAAGGAAGTACAGGAAGGTGGTTTAATGTTAAATCTGGTGTGAGACAAAGATGTACATTATCCCCTCTGTTATTCTTCATCTATAGGGATCACATTACTTACGAAGGAAAGTGGTATTAAACCCGATTTCAAAATTGGAGGTGTTGATTACAACTCTTTGCTTTATGCGGATGATGTTATACTTCTAAATAAATCCGCTACAAGTCTGCAAGATTCTCTGACTAAATTGAATAGCTGTTGTAATAGATATGGTATGAAGGATTGCAATAAAAAGACAGAGACAATGAAAATAGGCAGAATCGTTGAAAATGTCAACTGCGTTGTGAACAGACAACCTGTGGAACAAGTAAAACATTTCAACTACTTAGGCACACAAAGTTTAGTGAAGACGGTAACTTAAATACGGAAATAGCAACAGAATCCACAAAGCCGGTATGGTAGGAAGTCAATTGAATACATTTATATAGAATAAAAGGGAAATTAGCCAAAACACTAAATTAGCTGTATACAAGACGGTGTTCAAACCAGTTTTAACGTATGGATTGGAGAGCTGGGTTAGAAGTAAAACACTTGACCAAAGACTAGAGACCGCAGATATGAGAGTACTGAGAAAGATTAGGGGCATGAACAGATGGCATCAATGGCAATATCATATTAAAAACGAGAATATTAGGAAAGAGCTTAACATTTTAGCATCCAATGTGTTAGCAGAGCTAATCTCAGGTGGTATGGTCACTTAAACAGAATTCTTATCGTGTGAGAGGATTCTTAAACAGAAATTCAGAAGAGAAATAATTTGGTTTTTTCTTCTTCTAAGTAGATCCTTGGAGCGAAATACGAAACAGAAAAGAATAAAACGCTAGTCATGAATTCAAATGGTCTATTTTAGAGCAGCCAACTTGTTCATCACATGAACAACAATATCGGGGAGAACTTAAATAAGATATATGGAGACGTGGGTAACTATAAAAATGTAAATTTGAAAAAAGAAAACAAAACACTCCCTTCTGTACTGATTGTCGTGTGTCCTTCAAGATAAGTCTTGTTCATATCTTAAACTTGTCTAGTTTAACCAAACTTCAAATAGACAATAAGTGAACTGATCATAATTAAAATAGTGTAGCTTGGAGATTGCATCTATTTATATAGTCCGTTCCTGGATAAACAAAAAAATAAAAATCGGACTTTAATGGACAACAAGAGAAATGTTTAAAATATATGACAAGAAATAATTAAACACATAAAAATATTTTTTATGATAGTATTTACTCCAGTGAAATCCAATCTTGATTTACTTTATCTATTAAATCGGTTTAAATAGAACAAAACGTTTTAATTGTGACCAAAATGTTATTATTTTTTCGCTGCAACAATCATTGTTACGTGGCAAGCAATTTCTAATTGTCGTCGTCATCGCAACAATTAAAGTAGCAGCAACAATAGCAATTTGAAAAAAAATTATATAATAGCAACAATTAATGAACGAAATCATTCCCACTATCATCAGTTCTGACTTTTAAGTTAGAATTGATGATTTCTCCATTGAGTACGCATAACATAAAGTGAGCCTTCGCTTTCTATAAACGAACATAATCCTATTTTAATTGCTTTTATTAAAGGGGGGGGATCGGCAGTATTGTTCGTATCATATCACAAAACTAAACCACCGTTTCGTTCACTGACTGCTTGTGATTCTCTTTTTTATCGCATTTACTACTAAAGAAGTAATTTAAAAGAAATCGAAAGAAACAATTACCCCCATTAGTCATTCAATCTTTCGGAAGAAATTGAACTCTGCTTTAACCGGGCAGTTGGTTTTCAATTAGAAGTATCAACAGAGGGTCGTGCAAAGACATCCTTTTTTTTCTGCCAATTTTGCCACACAAAATGCAACATCAACATTTTCGTTATTACGGATGTTTGTTATTGTTTCCATATTTAATAGGATTACCAACTAAAAAAAAAAACTTTGCTTTTGTGAAATTTTTACATTTAAAAAAAAAACTCTGAATGAATAAACAACACCTGTTGTGTCCGCGTTAGTCTTATTGTAGTTCATTTTCAATAAATTAATGACCATTCGCGAGTCGACGTAGTCTGGTTAGTGTGCGTTACTTAAAACTTTCAAACAGTTAAAGTTGGAAAGTTTTTTCTGTTAATTGTATGTGTTCTGTTAGATCAGGGTTTCCCAACGTTTTTGGATTATGCCTCACCTCAACGCCTCAAAGATTTTGATGCCCCCCTCCCTCAAGCACAATAGTCAGCCAAGTTCTGAAAAAGTATAATATAAATATGTACTTTAAATAAAAAAGGAAGGTGAATAAAACTGTTTTTAATTTGACTTTCTTCAATGAATATAAATTTTATATTACACTTTGTATATTATAAAACATAAATCGAATTGAACTCGGGAAAATAAAACCCAAGTTAATGCGATCCTTGAGCTTGATGTCTGCTGCAAAGAGTTTTTATTTGAGGTACTGATTTAGTCATTTTCAATCTCAAATCCCCATGGTTTGTGATATCCAGATGATTTCTTTTTTCAGTAGCAAGTCATTTACAGCACTAAAGCCACATTCAACTAAATATGACGACGGGAAGAGCAACAGCATTTTTTTTTTGCAAAACTAGTTGAATTTCGGTATTTCGTTTCTGTAAAAAGCCACGCCATTGTTCCTTTTATGTTAAATATATTTTTAATAGACTCATCATTTTGATTTTCTGAGAGTTCTTCCTGATACTGTATTTATGTTGACTGCTGTGCTAGTGATGTCAGCTTTTTTTCTCGGAAAGTCAGGGTTGCAACATTGACAATTTATCGCCAACAATGTAGCGAGTTTTTTTTTTTGAGTATATCGGTGATGAGGTGAGGAATGCAACGTCATTTTCTAATTGCCCCCGAAAATATTCAAATTGACCTGCTTTTGTGGGGCGTACACCCCGCATTGGGAAACACTGTGTTAGATGGGAAAAAAAACCCGGTCTCAAAGTGACTAATCCTTCTTCATCTCCTTCAGTAAGATACAATTACATTGGAATTGTTTATCCATTACAATCATCTTAATCTGAATGCAAAAACTATAAGAGTTTTTACATTAAGACAGATATTCACAATTAGTTTATAATTATAAACGCTCAACTAATGTTTTTTCACTCTTGGGACAAGATCAACACAATTACAAAATCGGAAATTACGAATACGAGGTACTACACGAGCGAAAAACTCCATTGTTATAGGTAAACAATGCTGATAAATGCTAACCTAGTTACGTCATAATTATCATTTGTTGATCGTTGGATACTGCTAAATGTACCAGCTAATTGGCTTCGCATTATACTGATTAATATTTCGATTCTGCTTTAATTTGTTTGAAACGTAATCCCCTCGGATGATCTCATCGCATTCCACATTGTATTTTATTGTTATGGATCGGTTACTCCGGAAATAGTTTTCTGGACTCGACAGATTTCTCTTGAGTGGGATTTTCAGGAAATCTGAAACAACTGGGAAAACAACATTAATCAATGGACTCGGATATTCGTTGATGGAGTGTCTGTGCGTATTTCAATTAATTGTTTGGCAGCTGATTCTCTTCATCCCTTCGCTGAGTACCCGCACATAATTACCGATCAATTATGAATTTCCATTAATAGAAAATGCACTATTGTTAGTGTACAAGACGAGGATTTTTTCCTGATTAAATTTTTCTGTTTAATTAAATCAAACTGGAAATAAGCTCAGAAGAATTCTGGGATAAAAGCACAGAAATAGGATTATCGGAGATCGTTCGTCACTTTGTATCAATGTCCACATTGCAGAGGTAATGAATTTCCATAGAGTACACTGATGAATGAAATTTGGGAGAAACGCCTCGCTTTGATTTGAGATGCGAGTTGTTTCGTACTTGGACGGAGGCCATCCTTATGCGCCCCGATAATTAAAATGATTTCCTTCTGGGCTGAAACGTAAATCAGGTGAAGAATGCACGAAAGCTATCGACCGTGAATCAATTATCTGGGTTGCTTTAAGGGGAAGTTCTAGCTTAATAGGAAGGGTCTCGTGATTCGTAAAGGGGATATTTAAATTACTCTTTCTATTGAATTTCAAGTAGGACGCTATCGAGATATGGCTAATTTACCTACGCCCGATAACTTTCCGGTATGCAATTTAAAACGGATTCTCCCTCATACGTTGACGGATTTCTCCCCATTGGGCTAAATCAGATCTACAAGGCTTGACTTTACAATTCAAAGAATTTATCCGTTTCGTATTTAATTTCACTAAATGAGACAGAAAACGTGAAAACAAATCATCTTCCGCCACCTTACGAAGATTGAAAATTTTTAAATGTTAGTGCGATGTAAAATAACGATGGAACCTCGCGGTTATTTGGAATGCGTGCGCACGTACACAGTAGCCAGACTTTCCTGTTACTTTGGTAACAAATGTTGGCGACAAAAAAGGAACCGAATGGAGGTGAGAATGGTTTGACGGTAAAGGCGGTTTGCCGGAAACGAAGTGAGTCATCTACAAGCATCACGCTGTGCGCGCAATATGCGATGTGTGCCGTTATTAACCTACGGGAGCTGCAAAGACTCGTGGTTATCTGCACAGAACAATACCAAGTGAGTAGTCGTATATAAAAGTACCTCTCATAGTAATCATTACTGATAAATAATTTTTAATTCATCCCCAACCCTCATACATACGAGAGGACGAAGAAATTAATAGCACAATCATACCGTACACCCGCAAGAATCTGATTACGACGAAAGAGGGGAGATAAAATCTTGAAAAGGGTTCGTAATATGACAGTTCAAATGTCAAAGAAGGAGTTTTGAGAACTCGCCTCATCCGATCCACAGTTCAGAATACAACGAATATTTCTATCACAATTCCAGGATGTCTAAACGCATACACTGAATTATGCATATTAAGATCACACGAAAAGTTGTCTCGCTCTTACGGTTTTTTGGGTCGTTTTTCATTTTCATGATGAAATCAGACACTTTGAAGTAAACAATTCATGTTTTGTTCAAAGGCAGGATTGTATGACTAAAATAATACAAGCTGTATTTCATTAGTCAAGGACCTACTTTAGACTCATCGCGTCTCTGGGATAAGAGTGCTTTGGCCCTTAAGACTGGACAACTTAACCTTGCTGATAAAGGCCTATCATACCGGTATTCTCATACGAAGTCGTCATTCCAACAAACGACAGAGTCAGTCCCTGTCCTGTTTCTTCTGGATCACCAAACGAGTCATTTATAATTCTTAATTGCCGCGTCTACAAACCACGCGGCAACCCGTGACGGTCGCTACTATTCCTTCATCAATCAACGCCACACAGCTCATTCCAAAAATAGATTAGGACTCTGGAATCAATCATTTTGACTTCAAGCGGTGTGCGTCCATCGGGGATCCTGAATCTATGATTTATTCTTCAATTCTCTTCGGTTGTCAGCTCTCAAGAGACGTTTCCGGATGGGTGGGTGGGGGGATTAACTCTCGATCATTCCTTAGAATTTCTGTTTTCACTGATTTTTTTTTTTTTTTTCTTGATTCGGCTGCATATTGCTGTCCGAGAACAGGGCTTGCCTCTAAGGGATAAAACGTGGGACGAGGGATAGTGGAGTAAATCTCTCTCCCTTTAGGGAGATTATTCCGAAATCTTGTATAGCACACACTGACAAAATAATGTACCGACAAAGAAAACAAACAAACAAAAAAAACAAACAAATCAAAAGGCGATTCGAATGAGACAAAGATGTGAATTGAAGTGTTCATTGAAGACATTGAGAAATTCGCAAAATTGTGAGTTTGCTGATAGCTGACGTGGAATCTTTCCATTATCAGAATTTTCTAAACTAATAAGAAACTCTCAAGTTGCAAGAATAACAAAACAAACACAGGATAAAATTGTCAGTTCGGGAGATTTTAAAATGGATGACAGCAACTGTAGTTTGTGTTTTTGCTAGGAAATAGTATTGGAAAATTCTTATGATTGTTAAGAAATATAAAAAGTAAAAAGCAGTATTCAAGTAAATTTTAAGCATCACGATAGTAATTAAGCACTCACGGAGGAAGTCATCCAACTTTAGCTTAATAAGTTTAATATTATCTGCAAAATACCGGTTACACTAATATTGCTCACCACACACACACACACACACACACCCGCCAATCCAAATTATCGGTGATGGTCACGTGGTTCGTAGTACATCCAAGAACTTGCGTATGTACAATGCATTTTAAATTGGGGTGGGGGGAGTGACAAGGCGAACGATATCAGGAATAATTCTCTGTATAAATAAAGACGAAATCCATCGGGTAACGACTTTGTGATTAGAATTCTGCACTTCATAAAGTACTATTAATAGTAAGTAAAAAAAAAGTCAAGTTAAAATTAAGGACCTCGCGAAATTACTTTTTTTTTTTCCAAATCTAATCATCAATTACTATCCTTGTCACTAAAGACATTCGGCTTAATATAAACCATAGACAATTCACATCTCTCGTTATTATACACTTGAGAATTTATTTCTGTGTAACCAACAAAATTTTTCCAGATTTATAAAACATATAATTGTAATTTTCCTATTAAATATATTTTAAAGAGAAAGAGAAATTTACATAAAAATGTTATATGAATTTTTTTTTTATCTTACTCTCTGTAATAGATGGCAATGCTGTGGCCAATGAAGTCCAAAATGAGGCTCGGCTATTGCTGTTACCCTCCTGCCATGATCAGAGCTCTAATAGCTCAATAACCCCTTATCCCTACACTGTCCTCTACAGATAACGGGGAAGATGAAAAGCATTCTTGTTTCGCCCATTTATTTAAGCCAGTGCTTATAAGGAGTAGTTATGGTTTGATCCCCGTGTGGTTGCCGGGATACGAATCTCGCCGACTGACGGGCGTCTCAATTTTTGCGGAAGTCACGACAGCTTGCAGGATATCTTTTGTTACTTTGTTGCATTATTACTTATTCTTATTGTACTCTACTAACTTGTTGTTTGCATTTATTATACTAACCTTTAACTGCTGGTAGCGCTTCAGCGCGAAAAACTATGGGATTTTCTCACAGAGTATTAGGACTAATTTTTAAAATATTTTTTTTCAGACGCAGAGACCAGTCATGAGCCGAATGATCCCCGTCCCCACTAGGACCTCCGACATTAGGAGTGGAGATTCCAGGGTTACAGGATCCCAGAGTCTTAACCAAAGTCCTCAAAAACCTTGTAGGAGTGCAGAATATCTTCTCCTTCACCACCTACGCAGGAGGACCATTTCTGTTCGTAGTTTAAAATGCGGCAACGAGAAACTTCTGGAGAGTTTCCCCGTCCAAAGGAAGCAGGTGACCCCAACCATGGTGGGGTCGCAGGTTCGTCAACTTAGAATCGACTTCTTCCTTATGGAATACCTTGAAGCCGGAGACGACATGATCGTATAAACTTTCAGCAAGTAGGGGAAGTAAGCAACGCAAAGAATAGCGTCTCGAAGGAGGACCCCGCTTGGTACTCCGGTGAAGTCACATTCACCATGGATATGCGACAACCTTGCTCAACTTCGTTAACATCGGCACGTCGCGTGTTATGGTGAAGTATCCCGGGGTGCAGTGCCTGCGATGTGGCTCGGTAGAACTTCTGGGAAGTGACTACCCTCTAGCCAAATATTTCAATTGCGTCGGAGTTGGGTACATCTCCAGCCAGTGCCCACACCCCTGCCGAAAGTGCTCCAGTACGGAGCACAAAATAGCATCGTTTCCTCTGCGCACATTCGCATTGCGGCAAGGGCACCGATTGAATATTTGAACCCGCAGCGTACTCGAGATGTCGGTGATTTTCCGGTACTCCCGAACACCAGCGGGGAGAAAACATTCACACAGACGGTCTTGGGAAAAATCAAGAAGCGTCCTACAACAACAGCAGAAGAATAAAATGTTTCCCTCAAGAAACAACATCAGCTGAGGAAACAGTCCTCCCCTCGGCTTCTTCTACAGTTCCATTACCATCGACGGAGGAACAACATACAGCCGAGGGTATAGACGAAGTTCCATCAGCTAAGCCCACCTCAACAACAACAGAGGAAGCTTCGTCTGTCAACGCTTCCAAGACCTCCCCCGCAGTAACCAGCATCCCCCCCTGCAGAAGAAGAGAACACGGAGGAGGGGTACAAGATCTTCCACATCCGAAATAACCTCCTAAGAAGAGGAAGGAAGCGGCTTCACCTAAAATGAAAAAAAAAAAAAAAAAACACCGCAGCCGCTCCACGAAAAGCACACGGACTCATCAACATTCGAGTTCGAAATGCAGGTGGAAATTACCTCTCATCGACATGAAAGCATAAAGCTTAGAACAGGGATTCTCATGCTATGGTACGCGTACCACTGGTGGTACGTGAGCCACTGCCTGACTGGTACATCTAATATCTTGAATTAAATATAGTGGTACGCCACTGGAAAAGGTTGAGAACCCCTGCCATAGAATAAAGAAATTACCGACTCTCAGTTCAACTTCTATGATTACGAAGTTGAAGACAACAACATCAAAAGTTCATTCGGCACGAGTTCGAGGTCCTCTCGAGCTCGTGTAGAGACCTGGAAACCGGTCTGCTGGGCGCCTGATACTCTACCTCCCCACCTACAGATTGATTCTGTCAGTAAACATGCGAAAGAACTATGAGTCAAGGACCTAGGCCGGGTTTAATAACCTAAAACATCGTAATGCCGCCACCCTCGCGCCTTCTGTGTTGCCTCTCTCAACATCAGAGGACTCCGTTCAACACCAAAACAAGAGGAGGTGTGGAAGCTAATGCTAGCCTACAACATCCGGCTCTTGTTCCTGAAGGAAACACATTTCTTCCACTACCGGGACATGCAGGAACTAAGCCATAAGTACCCCGTAACATCATTTTGGAGCTTCGGCAACAGAAACAGGGCCGGGGTCGGTGTACGTATGCTAGCCCCTCTCCACGGAGCCTTCCATGACATCCAGAGGGACACAGAAGGGAGTGTCTTCGCCATCGACTGGAAGTACCGGGGATGTACTACCAGGTACATTAACATCTACGCCCCGGCAGACCGAACATCTAGGTCAAGATTCTTCCAGTCACTCGACAACTACCTGTATGGCGCCCATCATGTAATCCTGATGGGGGACCTCCACTGTGTGGTGGACCAGGCCTAAAACAAAGTAGGGGCAATCCCAACACAGGTTATGCTGGCTACAGGCATCTGGAAGTTCACCTTCGGAATCTCCAGCTGACAGACATCTGGAGGGCTCACAACCCCTACTGTCGGGATTATACTTTGACAGGCCGAGGCATCGGCACACGGCTCGACCGTTTCTACTTGACATCCTCCCTTGTCTCCAGAGCCGAGACAATAAGGCACGTTCTAATTAACTCTTCCATCTCGGACCACAAATTAGTCGTGCTCACGTACCATCCATTACAAGCTATAGAAGTTGGTCCGGGCCCCTGCTGGAAGTTAACACCCGAATACCCCTCCCTGTTCTCAGCCAGGCTTAACCAACTAAGCTTCACCTGGAGCACCGCTGGATGGGACTAGGACGCCTGGGCACGACTAAAACTTACCATGAAAGACATGTTAAAATTAGGTCAGGACCTGCCTTCCTCAGAAGAGCTCGGCTCAGTGATCTCTACAAGGAGAGAAGCCGGTTGGTGACCAGCCAACGCCAAAACTTTCCATGTCACAATGCCATCCGTGACATTAATGTTGAAATTGAAATATCGAATCAGAAGCAGGTGGAAGAAAAGAACACTACGATTCTTCTCCACCTCAGCTCGGAAGACAGGCAATCGGCCGCGTTCTACAACAGGTGTTACGTCAACTTCTGGCAGAAGCGAACCATTACTACCGTCACTGAAGGGGGGTGTAACCACACCACAGCACCCGATATAATGAATGCCTTCTGGGGATACTTCAGTGAACTTTTTCAAGACAACAGTGGGCCTCCCTAGGATTACTCCTGTTGGAACGTTAACTGCTTCTCTGCGCACATCCGAGAAGGGTTGGATGCATCGATTACAGCGGCCGAAATAACATAGCTTTCAAGCAATGCCGTACAAATAAAGCGCCTGTGCCAGACGGATTAAGCACTGAACCCTAACGAGAGGCCTGGGATCACATCCTCCACATTCTCTTGGCCATCTACAACAACTTCCTCACCACCGGAAACATGCAACGGGAATTTCTGGAATGTCGTACCGTGTTCATCCCAAAAACCAACAGGGACCCTTCTCACGTCAAAAATTGGCGCCCCATCAGTCTATCAAACACAGATTATAAGATCTTCGCCCGTGTTCTAAACGACAGGCTGAAGATCGGGCTGAGGTACGTCATCGGAAGCACGCAACTGTATGGCGTTGCTGGCCGATCGATGGAGTTCAATCTCATCTTCATCAGAGAACTGCTACGTCTGGTTAACCTCAAGAAATACTCAACGGCATTGTTGACTATTGACCTCAACTGAGCGTTCGACAGCGCCCAGCACTCCTTTCTGTTCGACATCTTGCAGAAATTCGGGATCAGCAGTGGACTGCTTTCCATCATCAGAGGAGGTTACAACAACAGCGCCACCCGCCTCCTCATCAACGGACACTTATCCGACCCCCATCAATATCCAGAAAGGGGTCAAGGAAGGGTGTCCCCTCAGACCGCTGCTTTTCGCACTAGCCCTTGAGCTATTTTTATGGGCTGTTAAGAGCTCACGTGCCATCAGAGGAATACCACTCCCTCTCACCACCGATGATTCCAAAGTAATTGCTTACGCGGATGACGTGGTGGGCACTCTTAGGGAAAACGACTCCATACGGATCTTCTTCAATATCTTAGAGAAGTTCAAAGTGTCGGGGCTAACATCGAACCCCGACGAAACGAAGTTCAAAACGTATGGAGTGTGGGACCTGAATAATATCCCTACAGGTCTCGTCCCTACTGCCGACCCCTCACCATCTTGGGGTCCCTTTTGCAGCACAGTCTGTCCTCGACATCGACCACCTTGTTAACATCACATTCGAGAGACTCAAGGATTGGGCAAATGGACAGCTGTCACTCTCCTCAAGGACCACTGTCATCAAGACCATCGTATGCCCTGAGCTTCAGCACGTCCTGAACATCACTAATTCAGCGAGGATCAGGAAATCCGGTTTTGTAGGAAGCCCCTGAAGTTCTTCTGAGGCAAACTACTCCAGGAGGGTGAAACCAAGATCCTTCAACTTCCGGAGAAACTTGGGGGGGGGGGGTTTGGCCTCCCCTCCCTAAACGTCAGATACATAAGTAATACCGCTTTCCATCTTAGCAGGATACTGCAGACCGACCATCCCTGCAGCTGTCCTGTGCGGTATTTCTTAGGTTTCAAGCTTCCCCTTTTTGGGATCCCAGTCCACCAGGGTCCCAAGACGGATATTGTTCTAGAAGTCTACAACAGACTTTGCCATCTCATGCAACAACTCGTCGTGTGTGTACACCGCCAGAATCCGGAACAGCTACACCTGGTACGGGTATCTCTTTAACATAATCCGTACCGACGTTCTGGATCTCGGAACTGATAACAACATCCCACCTCTCCAAACATTAAGGCTACCCGTCGAGAAAGGACCTGGCATGGAGGATAGCCTACGGACACCTTTCAGTCAATGTGAATAAGTGGTTGTTCAACAACACCTGGAAGCCTGGACACCGTAGAGGCACGCCATCTACTGGTGTCCCAATTCCATCTTCATCTGGAGGAGGCTAAGGGACGTGTTCTGCATCCCCCTCCTGCTGCAGGAGCAAATCATCTTCCTGCAGTTCGCTCCACCAAACAACAATAGGTAGAAATTACTCATATTCGAAATCAACGAACTCAAGTTTCACATCTGGAAGGTAAGAAAAAATTTTCCAGCTTTGCTAACCTTCCCAATCTGTTGGATCTCTCTAGAATCCTCCTCTATATGTTCTTCGGTTCCTTGAAGATGTTTCTAGTTCTCGAGAGAGAGGCTTTGGATGACCCCAAATTTAAGAACAAGTGGTGTTCATATCTAATCCTGTGAAATGTCAGAAACAATACCATCAAGTTCTGTCTGCTGCTGCTTTAAGTTCTCCATCTGCAGCAGCAGCTCCACTTCTAAGCATTTCCTTGGTCTCGGCGTGTACTATGAGGTTTGTCTTGTTCCCTGTTCTCCCACGGAGGTAGTCAGGATGAAGAATGCAGGCAGCGCAGGACTACTCGAGGCGGGCTTCCCTGAAGGGGCGGGTCACCTGGGCTCCAGCTTTCTCTGTGGTCCTTTTGATCCTTTTGATTCCTTGAGACAGACCATTACGGCCGGAGAAAAGATATCATCTAATAACTCTAAGCTAGCAAGATGTGAATAATGAGCTGAGGCCTATATTTCTTCTGCTTCCCTACCCCCACCATCCTACCCTCCGTTCCCATCCTATTCCGCTACCTCTCCTCCTCCACTCTCCCCTACCACAGCACCTCAACCTCCCTTTCACTTTCTTACCTCACTTTCCCTTCTCACCGGGGGAACTCTGACCCCCTTATTTTTTCAGTAGGCCGATGATGGTCTTTCTTTACTTTTCACCAGCCCCGATCGGTAATGGGGACTTATTTTGAGGGAGTGCCCTGAGAGAGCATTTTGAGTCTCTGGGGATAGTGTTCTCCGGCGTTGCCCGAGAGGGGCCTTGTCGGGGGATGCTTTCCCATGGAATATGAGATATTCTACTCGGTGGGGGGTAGTGTCACTCACTGGAACCAACGCTGAGTTAGACTGTCTTTCGCCACTATTGAGTGTTCTAGAGGTCGTCTTTAATTTTAGAGACGGCTTTACTTAAATATAAGCACCAATGTAGCTCATGCATGTTTTACGAGGCGACTAAAATAGGTATCCAGGGAGGGTAATGGATTGCAATCCATTGCCAATGAAGTTTTAACTGAGACTGGGCTATTGCTGTTACTCACCTAACATGATCAGAGCTTTAATAGCCCAATAATACCTTATACTCATGCTGTCCTCAACAGATAACGGAGAATATGAAAAGCATTCTTGCCTCTCCCCTTTAAGCCAGTCCTTATAAGGACTAAGGGATATATACGCATGATTGTGTTAATAGACCGTGAGATGCGGTGATTAATCCCCTTGGAGGGTAATGGAAGGCAGTGCTGTAGCCAATGAAGTTCTAACTGAGGCTCGGCTATTGCTGTTACCATCCTGCCATGATCAGAGCTTTAATAGCCCAATAACACTTTATCCTCACACTGTCCTCTACAGATAACGGGCAATATGAAAAGCATTCTTGCTTCGCTCATCTAGCCAGTTCTTTTAAAGACTTAAATTATAGTTTGGGATGTACTTATGTTTGCTTGGACCGCAATCCAAGCTAATCTATTCGCCAATGAAATTAGTATTTTGTTTGATTTCCTTCTTTTATGGATTACAAAAATGAATGTTAGTAAAGAAAAGGGAACTTGTTAAGTTCCCTAACATAGTGCGTGTGATATCCGAGGTCGAGGAAGTCGATTTTAAAGGAATGAATAGCAAATCTGACCAAGTATTAAACCTCGTTTTTATTGCACGAGGTAGGGGTATGTAGTATTTCATAGACTTCCCTGAATTTTCTTAGGAAACAATTTTGCTCGCGGATTTAACTCTCTTTTCTGCCAGAGTATAGGATGGTGGACGTTGGTTTTACGACAACAAAATTCGCACTTTTGTTGTCGTACAATACAAGTTGACATATTGATCTTCCTGAGAAGTACCATTTGGCCATCGTAGGAAATACTACAAGAGCAGTGAATTTTGTAGACGTTTCCTCACCTTCCCCTAAAGAAACGTCTTTAGGGGAAGATGAGGTGAATTGCGAGGTTGTAAAAACCTTGAAATCTTGTAAAAGTGACTGAAAGATACTTTCTTCTCCTAGCTTTGAAGCAAGGTCCGATTCTTTTTCATAAAAAAAGTCTTCTCCCTACGACATCTTGCGGAAGATAGTGCGATAAAAACATTGAGCGATATCACCATGTTTTTACGGATACAACATTTCCAATCCCATCGAGAAATGAATTGAAGAACGCCACTACTTCAACATATCGAATCCCTTAATACCTACAGGCTTATAATCTTCTGAAAGGGAGATTATGATATGCAGGTCATATACGTGTACAATCAAGATTTTCGAAACAATTGTACTAACAAACAAGAATTCAAGGTTGCGATAATCTTTCCTTCTTCTAAGTTATGACATAAAATTGGTTTTTACCGGGATTTACAATATTTGAATATTTTTACCGGCTCCTAAACCGCTTCGCTACCATAAAAAAACACGAAGGGTTTCGAAATTCACTGCTCCCGAAGATTGATACTATCCACTCACGGAATGAGCACAACTTTCATTAAATAGAGTTTTAATTGCTCGCATAATGCGGTCCTTTTACCGGCAGTTAGACGTAAAACTATGATTCTAAATCAGTATTTAGAATAACGACGCGTATGCCGAGGATTTCTAAAGTGATTGGCCAAACTCTAGATACTTGTTCTGCGGCCGATTCTGATAACAAAAGGTCATAGAAACATAAACGCTTCCCTGCTGACATATGGCGCATGTGAATCTGTATGCCATATACACAGAGACGATTATAGATTTGTATTGGCAGCTCTACATGCGATACATCGTCGACTAAGTCATTGTCATGTATAAAGTTTTAGCGGCCTGAGTTTACGTGTATATGACCTTTTGTCAATAGCCTCGGAAGTACCCAGAGGTTGGCTGAACATTTTTAGGAACACCATGTGTAATGAGCGAATGATACTATTTTGACATTAGGAGATCTAAAAGAGTAATCAGAAACACATTTGCATTTTAAAATCACTTTATTGATATCTTCAAAAGTTCCCTTCATGGGTTACAAATCCAATGAACATTAAATGCATGTTTTCTTCAGGCATCGCATGAATATAATAAAATGTAGATTTTTTATAATTAGATGAGAAGCTTCAGCGATAGCATTTAAAAATGCAGTAATTTCTCGGATTGCTTTTACACGACATTCATCAGCATTCCAACCCCCCCCCTACGATACTTTTTTTTTTTTTTTTTTTTTTTTGTTGCAGTAGCTACAATTGAAGTTTTTCGAAAAATTCGATAAGTAACCGCTGGAGTCATCAGAATAGGTATCATCGCACGCCCCACCTTCTTCTATATCAACATTATTATAAACGTCGTCAATAATTAGATTAGGCAGCAAAATGCACATGCTATGTTTATCTAGTGTACATGTACGCATGCGCCATTCCCCCTGGCTGGTTTTCAAAATGTCTGACACCTCTGGATGTATATTTGAAGGCAACTGTACATGATAAATATGATAAAACTAACAAAATGAATTTAGAAAATTATTATAATTCTTATCTCCCCAAAGAAAAGAATTATAATTAAAAGCCAACAAAGGAACTCTGGGAATAAATGACAAAAACTATTATTAGGAATTAAATCGGCGTATTTAATTTATTTTGACAATTAACGGGGCGATGAAGCAGCACTCGACTCACAATAAACCCTCCGGCACTTACCTGAGCCATTTGTAACGGGCCACACTTACGAGGATCCGATGCTGAGGAGCTCCGATGCTGGATTAGATGAGAATGCGGAGAGTGTGAATGTTGCATTTATATGCAGCACTCTTGGACGCTGACGTGGAAACGAAAAAGGAAACTGGCAAGCGAAACTCGGGATTCTTGCGTAATCAAGGTAGTGCGTGTATTTTGTTTTCCACGTGTAGACGTTACGATCCATTAAAATGTTATTTTTTGCTATTGAAGTCAACGTAAAGGATTTTTTCGCATGTGATGTTATAACGGCCGTTAGGTCCATACGAACAGGTATAGTTCGCCCACCATTTCCTGATCCCTTCTTGGCTTGGTGCCAAGAATAGTCGATTCATGCTGAAGGGGAGAAAGAAATGAAGGATGTACGAATTGGTCGCCAGCATGCGAAATCACGTGCTTTCTTGTCTGTCGCTGTACTAGTACTAGCTTGATTTTTGTTGTTCTCTTTTTGCATTATTTTTTTATTATTAATTTGTATGATGGATCCAGTACAGTCAACAAGTTCTATTGTTACACTTTTCAGTAGCTCTTGCAAAAGAATATTGAATAATGTGCTGACATTCTGCGAAAAAGAATCGTCAGAAGGCCGTCTTCTTGTTCCCCTTTCTCAAGTCATAAAACGTGCAAGTGCAATTGCGGGCGTATCGGGGTCGACTGTTAAAAGAATTCGTAGGGAATCAAAAGGTGAAAATAAGCCAAAATTTAAATCTCCTAAAAAAAAAAAAGCGCCAGAGAAAGAACACCATCGAAACCGTATCTTTGAATGATTTTGATGTAGACGTTATAAGAAGAGCTATTCACGAATTTTACGTATTCGAGAAAAGAGTGCCAACTATTCCGAAATTGATTCCTGTGCTTAAAGAAAAAATTAATTTTCCTTGGAAAAGAGAAACTTTAAAGAAAATACTTCATGAAATCGGATTTTGTTTTAAAAAGTCCCAGAATAAAAGGAAACTTATCATGGAGCGAAGTGACATTGTTTTACGTAGAACGCAGTATTTGCACGTATTAACACTCTACGTACATTTTTCAAACTGTTATACAAGCAAAATAGTTACACTTTAAAAACAGCAATGCTCGTAAAAGAAAAGCTAAATTTTCCGACCTGTAATAATAAACAAACTCAGTTTGTTTATTATTACATCCCAGAAGACAGACTGAATTCCCTATTATCGGAATGGATTCTCCTTTTTCTGACATGCGCAGAAGTGTCGAGGGGCCTCAAATCGGTGGGCGAACTATACACTGCTGTGGCATTAAACCAATATATTTCTCTACCTTATTTTTCTTTCTGTAAACTGCATGTAATCTCTAACCATCAGTTTACTTCTTCTTCCCTTCACGTATTAGGCCTAATGGCCTGTTACGGGACTATTCTTAGCCCTTCTAAGGTGGGGGGGGGGGTGGGGGGGGGGGGGGGTGGGGGGGGGGGGGGGTGGGGGGGGGGGGGGGTGGGGGGGGGGGGGGGTGGGGGGGGGGGGGGGTGGGGGGGGGGGGGGGTGGGGGGGGGGGGGGGTGGGGGGGGGGGGGGGTGGGGGGGGGGGGGGGTGGGGGGGGGGGGGGGTGGGGGGGGGGGGGGGTGGGGGGGGGGGGGGGTGGGGGGGGGGGGGGGTGGGGGGGGGGGGGGGTGGGGGGGGGGGGGGGTGGGGGGGGGGGGGGGTGGGGGGGGGGGGGGGTGGGGGGGGGGGGGGGTGGGGGGGGGGGGGGGTGGGGGGGGGGGGGGGTGGGGGGGGGGGGGGGTGGGGGGGGGGGGGGGTGGGGGGGGGGGGGGGTGGGGGGGGGGGGGGGTGGGGGGGGGGGGGGGTGGGGGGGGGGGGGGGTGGGGGGGGGGGGGGGTGGGGGGGGGGGGGGGTGGGGGGGGGGGGGGGTGGGGGGGGGGGGGGGTGGGGGGGGCAGATAAAGTCATCAGGCCCGTCTATTACAGGAAACTGTGTCCTGTAATGACCTATAGATGGCAGGAATTTCTTTATAATGAACAGTGACTGCGGTTTTAATTTTCTGAGTTTTGTTTGATGACTTAATAGATGCTATATCATGACGACTGCTTTTGACTATTTATAAATAACAAATATTTTATTTATCCTTAAAAGAATAATAAAATAATTTATGTACTAATTAGTATTTAAATTAATTTATTTTTTAAAATTTTAAATTATTTAGTACACCTTTAAAAGAGAAGCAAAGCAGTATAAAATACTCCGGCTTTATTCTTAATAGGGAATGGAAGATGTAATCAGTCTACCACTAACAAGACCATCTAATTGCATAGAAATATTCTGTTAATTGGAATCGAGTTGCATTTCGCCCAGCCAAATGACGCCATCGCTAAGTAAGCAATGAATGAATTCTAACAAACATCAAACAGTCGTTTGCGAAACAAATTACTGTCAAGACAGTAATCAAGCACCTCTTTAAGAGCCAATTACACAAAGCCGTACATTTCGATCAGAAGGCGAAACGATCTTAGATAAACCTCCAAGAAAATCACTTCGTATAAATCATTTTTTCTATTTTCTACGCTACGATAAGGGATAACTGAAGCTTTTATCAGTGTGTGAATCTCTAAGGGACCATCAGGAAAAGGGAAAAGATCAAAGATTACAAAAGTATCCAATGAAGAATTGAAGTGCTTGTTAACTTAATTGTTAGCTCATTAGTTAAATAATAATAACAATGAGTAATATTGAAAAGCATATATTGAAGCAATGGGGAAAGTTACTGTGAAAGAAAAAATAAAGATTTCGCGCATATGCAGCCACCCAAATGAAAGAAAAATAAGCGATTTTTTTAATGATAAAAACTAATAATATAAATTATTAGTTTTTACTAATAATTTTACTAATTACTAATAATGGTAAATGAAGAGTTTAGCTCATTCGCAAACCCTACTTTAAAAACCAACCTAAAAGCTGATGAGAAGGAAGTATTGAAAAGCATTAATGAAAAGCTTACATACAGATCCTGGGCAGACCTGGGCAATGCAAACCAAGGCAGAGCCAAAAACTCTCCAGTAAAGTTTAAAATCTTTCGATGTTTCTCTATTGACTATAAAATATTAGTGGATCTATAATATTTTCTACTATTAATAAAATAAAAATTTCAATACGGATTAAACTTCTATTACATATGAAAATATTATCGCACAGGAAACTAAAATTCATCTCCGATATGAATATATTAATAAATTTCCGTACACTAATATAGAGATATAGAGATAGAGAAAAAAACAAGAATTCCAGGGAAACAAATGGCAATGCTATAGCCAATGAAGTTTTAACTGAGGCTCGGCTATTGCTGTTACCCTCCTGCCATGATCAGAGCTTTAATAGCACAATAACACCTTATCCCTACACTGTCCTCTATAGATAACGGGGAATATGAAAAGCATTCTTGCTTCGCCCCTTTAAGCCAGTCCTTATAAGGATAACTGTTGAATTTAGAAGGTCCGGTGGTGGATTAATAATACCCTTCGAGGGTAATGGATGGCAATGCTGTAGCCAATGAAGTCCTAACCGAGGCTCGGCTATTGCTGTTACCCTCCTGCCATGATCAGAGCTTTAATAGCTCAATAACACCTTATCCCTACGCTCTCCTCTACAGATAATGGGGATGATGAAAAGCATTCTTGCTTCGCCCCTTTAAGCCAATCCTTATGAGGACTATTAATGTGTATTGTTGATTGATAATACAAAAATATAGTTTCATTCGATGGGCTTTAATTATGTCTGGTAGCTTCCTTGAATTAAAACTGGAAGGAAAAGAAAATATAAAATTTAAAGAATTGTACAAATTAAAATACTTAAATAATTTCATCTTATTAAATAATTTAAAGCTCACAATAACCCGACTGATCCATGAATTGCCAACAAAGGATAATGGTTGACGCACTTACTTCTCTCTAAGAACACCAGACGAACACTTTGTAAAAGAATCTTACCTTCAAAAATAAAACTGCGAACATTGAATCCACGTACGACTCGCATTCAAGTAATATAAATACAGTACAGCTACGAAGTGCTGATGATGCACTGTTTAGAATATCCCTGTCGATATTGCACATCTGTTTTTTTTTTTTTCATTATTCTCTAAGGAAGGCTATTATGATTAATGCGCAATTGCTCTCCACGTGTCTTTTAATCCATTGTTCAACCCGTCGGAAACACAAGCCGGTCACAAGAGAAAGTATTACAGTAATTCAAGTTCGTTAAAGTAATTGGTCCCGTGGTGAATTTGAGCTCTATTTGCTGTCAACATTGCTTTCTGCTGCACATCGTTTATTCATTGTCTGCTGTGTCGTTAATTTTAAGTAGTCCTGTTGACGCTTGTCAAGAATGAATTCACCTAACGGATCAAATATCTATTCGTTGTTTTATAATACAGTAGTTACTTGGGTTTATAATTTATCAAACTTTAGATTTTCTGATCAGTTTTTAGGGAGAGACAAAACTGTCTTTTCATGTGCATGTAATGTTTCGTCAAAACAATTTCATAGCAGCCGATTTTGTTGCTCAAAATGTCACTATTGCAGAACTAGAATGTCACTATTCTAGAATGAGATTTAGACTAAATCTCATTCTAGAAGATCGCATTAATCTAAATCTCATGCTTGCAGATCATATTAATTTAAATCTCATTCTAGAAGATCGCATTAATCTAAATCTCATACTTGCAGATCGTATTAATCTAAATCTCATTCTAGAAGATCGCATTAATCTAAATCTCATACTTGCAGATCGTATTAATCTAAATCTTATTCTCGCAGATCGCATTAATCTAAATCTCCTTGTTGTAGATCGCATTATTCAAAATCTCATTGTGCATCTTTCGATAGTTGCATATTGCGTTGATGAAAATTCCATTTCGTTGTTGTTAAGCTGTTGAAGAAGAAAAGTCCTTGTAATATTCTCTGATCTGCCGTCGAATGTCCTGTTTGTTTCTGTACTTTAATAAATCTTAAATCACGTTCATAGTTCTGAGAGAATTTACAAGGCTAAATATATTAATGTTCGTATTAATGATCAGTTACGTAAATTACGCTGGATGTTAGAACACTTCATGACCTAGTTAGGTGCATATAATTACTATGCTGGTACGATTGAAAGGTCCGTGCAGTTCCTTTGCAACTTGGTTTGTTAATTGCTCAGCGAGGCGTGGTTAGTTCGTGTAGCGAACACACAGCTGTGATTCATGAGCAAATATGTTCATCTGTGCTAAATATCCTTTATGGGGAATGTCTGAAGACCACGGTGACCCATGGTGAAACCTGGTGCATTTCCTGAATTCTCTCTCTCTCTCTCTCTCTCTCGATGTTCTTTTCACTTTCCTACTCCTTCATCTATACAAATATGAAGATTTCGACGAGTTGACTTCCATATTTGACGAAAGAATAAACATGAATTTTATTTCAACGTGTCAACAGCAATATTAACAGACGTTTCTGTGTCATCAAGACTATGGACATTATTGATAGAAAAAAAGAAATTATTGTGATAGACTCTTTCGGAATTTATTCATAAATTATTCAGTTCAAACTGCAAACGATATTAGAATTGCAAGGAATAAACATTGAGAAAGACTGCCAACAATGACAGGTGTAACAATGTTATCCTCAACAATTAATCTCGAATAATATCTTAGATATCCTTTAAAAAAATGATATTTCTAAAAGTATCCTGATGGATCACCAGTCATTCATCGAGTTGTTTGTAACTACTTACATTTGAATCTTCACGGACCGAAGCTGGTTTACGAAAAAGCTGATTATGACAGTCCGAATGTAACGAAGGTACGAAGCAATCTCGCACTGCTGAAGAAATCACCTTTATGAACATGAAAATATCCCTTTCAAGACCGTTTACGAATAGTGGAGCAATAAGTGAAGGTAGAAAATCGTAATGTTTGATCACGAAGGTTCAATTACTTGTGTGACAGTAAAAACTGAATAAGAGAATTTTGTTATTAATTAGCAGAAAGTAATTAACACCAAATTCATAGATACCGATGCTTGCATTTGGTAGAAGATTGTGCAACCAATGCGAATTCTAAGAACTGTTCCAAAATGTGCTGCCTATTGTTTAGATGAACTCTTAACGTTGATCACACAACAATGATTTTTATATTCTGATCTTTTATACTTTTTGGTATACGTAATTATTATAACAATGATATACTACAGGGGGGGGCATAAATTAATTTCCCTATTTGGAGGTATCTGTAGCTAAAACTAATACACGGAATGAGACCACATTTTATATTGAGACTTTCGAAGGCATGGGAAGATGAATTCCGCGAAAAAAAGATTTAGTACCAAAAATCGCCGATAGGGGAATGGTGGCGCTGACGGAGCCAAAAGCAGTCAAATATTTGCAGCAAACGCAGATAAAAAAAGGATTATGGAAATTTTACTGTGCGTACGTGACAGTAACGCCCCACCAATTCCACTTAAAAAAGGATTGGGAACGTTCAGGTAGTTATTTGAATGACTTACGAATTGTGCACAATATGTGTCCTACCTTGCTTCAGCGTGCTTTACTTGTTAAGTTGTTTTACCTTAAAGAGTGCAATGTCGTAGCGCAAGTTGTTTTAGTTTAATTATTATTATTATTATTATACCGCGCCACATATCCAGCTGGAATGAGTGATGCGACTGTCGCTTACACCGTCGAAATGTTATTATTCCATTTTATCTGCCTTTAATGTAATTATCCGCTCGTTTTCGGCTATTCAGCGCCAAAATTTCCCCTATCGGCGACTTTTGGTACTAAATGTTTTTTTTTTGTGGAAATCATCTCTCCGTGCCTTCAAAAGTCTCAATATAAAATTTGGTCTCATTCCGTTTATTGGTTTTAGCTACAGATGCCTCCAAAGAGGGAAAGTTATTTTATGTCCACCCTGTATTTCCTGCGGTGATTCTAACAGTGATTCCATTAACAGATATTCACAATGACCCTATTAGTGCAACAATAATTTCTTACAAAGTTAAAATGTAGCATTTGATATAAAAAGATATTTTATATCTTTTTTAAAACCAACAGGATTTCACTTTAAATGCGGACACCGCCTATTATGGTGGAACAAAAAATTCACTCCGCCTATTGAAGTCGAATGTATTTACGAGTAAGAGCGAATGTATTTGCAATAAATAAATGATAATGCTATATTAAATTTTTAAAGGTGTACTAAATAATTTAAAAATTAAAAAAATAAATTACTTTAAATTTTAATTAGTACATATATTATTTTATTATTCTTTTAAGGATAAATAAAATATTTGTTATTTATAGATAGTCAAAAGCAGTCGTCATGATATAGCATCTATTAAATCATCATTGGAATCAATAATTCCAAATAATCTATACACTGCCGATTAGACTAATTTTTGTTAGGTTACCGTATGAGTTTGTAGGTTAATATGTTAAATTTTTTTTTTTTTTTTGAAAAAATAAAAAAGTAAACAAGAAGAACAAGAGTCTCTAAAATTTTAGAAAAATTTAACAAAGGGCTCGCGAGAGCCCCTTATAGCTCGCCACTTTTTATAACGTTTTTGAACAAGTGTTTTTTTTCTATTCTCGTGCCAATGTTGAGGTGATTACGGAAAACACCCGCTCTGCAGACAAAGGGTGTCGGTTCGTTGAGTCACACCAGTGTACGTTACTCATCGCAAAACTTCCAAAAACTCTCTGGTTGGGAAAACAAAATTCAAACCAGTTATAGTTTCGTTATATTATTGAAATTGGATAAAACATTAGCAGTGAAATACTTAAATTTGAATAAGTGAAAATCAATTATCCCCTCCCCCCCGTATTATCCATTGTTATCTGATTGCTGTGTGATATCTTATCTGTCTTTCTTTATAAGACAAAGAAAGACACCGATTATACGTATCAGATATTAAAGCTTAATCGATAAGATTATAACGGACTTTATTATAATCTTAAAGGAATTTGAATGAAGCTTAATATTACAATTTTATATTTTTATTTTACATTTTAGGTTTAGATCACCACCAGAATAAACTCCAGAAAATATTGTAGCAGAAAATGCTCTAAACGCAATTCAAGAAGATCCTATACAATTAATTTGAATGCTTGAATTTATTTATAACTGTTTTCCTTGTAGTTTGTACTTGGGTCCAACACTCACTTTAATTGCATTAAGCTATGTTAATACGCGATGGTTTTAGCTTTGCTTCTTTCATTTAATACATTATTAATAGAAAATTAGACTGGTATCTCATTAAAAAATCTCATAAACACGAGCCACTTATTATTAAATCCTATGAACGGAATATTCAAGATAGTTTATAACTTCATTTTTATGATAAAAAGCATCCAAATGCATTTCTAACAATGTGAATGAAAATAAATATATAAATATCTATTTTTATTTTTTTATATACGTGCATAATAAATTTCTGCTTAATAAACTGTGTGTCATATACGTCATTTGCTGTTTCATTCCAACAACATTATCACACTATGGAGTAAAAATATCAGCATTTTCTAAAGTTTTAATTTCGTGTTCTTTTAATTTTTAATTTTCCATTTTTCAAGCTGCCAGAGAATGAGTATGGCGCCTAATGTTTTACGCACGCACACACTGCAGTCAAAATTCGCTGACAGCTCTCTTGTAGTGACAATCGATCCCTGTAAATCCCCACTCATTTCTCTCATTTTTAATAATCCTGGCGAAAAACAGTCCGTCGAGCCCAGTTTATTTAAGAATGTCTTACATTCTCGAAAAGGACAATTCGTCAGACTCACACAAATACTTTAAAACAATATTTCCGAATTCTATTAATCTCATTTAATCTTTCTAGTTTACTCTTTTCTACAATTTTTCATTGAAATTTAACAAACTCCGTTTCTTTTAATTGCGTCTGTTCATCCCCTCCCACCTGACTGCAACGGCAAATTATAAATATGAGGAATGTGGTAATCCTTCCATTAATTGGTTATCCTGCTTTGAAAACAGTCGAATAATTATTCTGCTAACAATCGCTTCGAATTCTTTGAGAATTATTAATTACGTTTGTAAAGAAAGGCGAAGTTATAATAGTAGTTTGCGTGCGCTTGGAAATTTTTCAATTATTAGGTGACGTCATCATCGAACTTTTGTTTTTCTTCAATTGTTGAGCTCGCTCACGCGTTCTCTCTTTTACTAGTGATATGTTGATGAATACTATCACAGAATTCATGTAGTGAGCTCGATGAAGCTGAAAATAGCACGCAGACCAGTATTATAACTAAAACTACCTAATCAACAACATCATCATCACCAATCACACAAACAATAAAAACATAAGACAAATGATTTAACTGAAATTAATCTTCTAAACCTTAAAGGTTACATTGTCTGATTAGACATTTTGATATATAAAATTAAAATATTTTATGGTAAAAAATTCACCTCTCCTTCTACCCTTATGAATATATCATAAATTCAGACTAAAGATCCGAAGTTTCCTATTGGGATTATTTTCAAGTGCGATACATAAATAAATTTATAAGCATTCTTTCAAAGTAAATTCTTCCTTTTAGTTATACTAAATTTATTTATTTGTCAATATTAATATTATTGAAAGCCACACTCCAGGTGGTAGAAGCATACAGCCTTTCTTTTCCAATCCTCATGAAGGCGGTTGTAATGAAATAATTATCTTTAAACAGAATTTGCTGACAATGCTTATGCTCGTCATGAAAAAATTATCGTTAGACTACAGACTGTAGTATCAACTCGTATTTTTCTTATCTATTAGTCTTTATAATGACTGGCTTAAAGGGGTGAAGCAAGAATGCTTTTCATCTTCCCCGTTATCTGTAGAGGACAGTGTAGGGATAAGGTGTTATTGAGCAATTAAAGTTCTGATCATGGCAGGAGGATAACAGTAATAGCCGAGCCTCAGCTAGAACTTCATTGACTGCAGCATTGCCATCCATTACCCACCAAGGGTATAGGATTGAATGAATTAATCACCAACTCACGGTCGATCAATTCCCCAATCATCCTTATTATCTATTAGTTCTTAAAAGAACTGGGCAATGGACTGAGTCCTTGAATCTTTATCCCGTCATCTGAATGAAGAAAATCGGTGTTATTGAACTAAAAAGCTCTAGTCATGGCTGGGTAACAGCAATAGCCAAGCCATAGTTAAAACTTCATTGGCTACGGCATTTCCATTTGTTACCCTGGAAGTCCTAAAAAGGACTATGTTCGACCCCTCGATATATCTATTAGTTCTTAAAGTTCTTAAACGAACTGGGCGATGGACTGAGTCCTTGACTCTTTATCCCGTCATATGAATGAAGAACATCTGTGTGGATGGGGTGTTATTGAGCTAAAAAGCTCTAGTCATGGCTGGGTAACGGCAATAGCCGAGCCTCAGTTAAAACTTCATTGGCTACAGCATTGCCATTCGCTATCCTGGTGTTTAAGTAAAGGGTAAAATCTCGAAAAATCAGACGATCTCTAGGCCACTCATTCGTGGGCGAAAGACCGTCTAAATCTCCGCGTTGGTTCTACTCAGTGAAACTAGACCACCGAGCAGAACCGCTCATTCCGAAGAAAATAATTCACCGACAAGAACCCCTCAGCGGGCCGTGCCGGAGAACACTTTCCCCTGTGACTCAAATTGCTCCCTTAAGGCAAAAACCCTAAGAGAGCGAACTCTCGAAACTCAGCAGGGTAACAGCAACAGCCGAACCTCAGTTAAGCTTCCTTTGTTCAGCATTGCCATTCGCTATCCTGGAAGTCCTAAAAAGGACTGGTCGAGTAATTCCCCTTCCTCATCATATCTATTAATCACTACTACTACTAACGGTCCTTATCCTTATATAAGGACTGGCTTAAAGGGGCGAAGCAAGAAAACTTTTCATCTTCCCCGTTATCTGATGAGAACAGTGTAGGGATAAGGTGTTTTTGGGCTATTAATTAAAGCTCTGATCATGGCAGGAGGGTAACAGCAATATCCAAGCCTCATTTAGAACTTCATTGGCTACAGCATTGCTATCCATTACCCTCCAAGGAAACTTATTAATATATTCATATCAGAGATGAATTTTAGTTTCCTGTGCGATAATATTTCCATATATAATAGAAGTTTAATCTGTATTGAAATTTGTATTTCATTAAAAGTAGGAAATATTATAGATCCATTAGTATTTTATAGTTAATAGAGAAACATCGAAAGATTTTAAACTTTACTGGAGAGTTTTTGGCTCTGCCTTGGTTTCCATTTCCCAGGTCTGCCCAGGATCTGTATGTAAGCTTTTCATTAATGTTTTTCAATACTTCCTTCTCATCAGCTTTTAGGTTGGTTTTTAAAGTAGGGTTTGCGAATGAGCTAAACTCTTTATTTACCGATAGTTTTTACCATTAAAAAAATCGCTTATTTTTCTTTCATTTGGGTGGCTGCATATGCGCGAAATCTTTATTTTTTCTTTCACAGTAACTTTCCCCATTGCTTCAATATATGCTTTTCAATATTACTCATTGTTATTATTATTTAACTAATGAGCTAACAGTTAAGTTAACAAGCACTTCAATTCTTCATTGGATACTTTTGTAATCTTTGATCTTTTCCCTTTTCCTGATGGTCCCTAAGAGATTCACACACTGATAAAAGCTTCAGTTATCCCTTATCGTAGCGTAGAAAATAGAAAAAATGATTTATACGAAGCGATTTTCTTGGAGGTTTATCTAAGATCGTTTCGCCTTCTGATGAAATGTACGTCTTTGTGTAATTGGCTCTTAAAGAGGTGGTTGATTACTGTCTTGACAGTAATTTGTTTCGCAAACGACTGTTTGATGTTTGTTAGAATTCATTCATTGCTTACTTAGCGATGGCGTCATTTGGCTGGGCGAAATGCAACTCGATTCCAATTAACAGAATATTTCTATGCAATTAGATGGTCTTGTTAGTGGTAGACTGATTACATCTTCCATTCCCTATTAAGAACAAAGCCAGAGTATTTATGCTGCTTTGCTTGTCTTAATAGCAGGTATGCGCACGACATTAGACGATAGAGATTTTAAACTGTTTTTTAATCGGATAAAATTCGAAAGTACTGTTTCTAGGTGCCTTCTTTTAATCGTTGTAGTGTTCTACAATTCAGAGAAATGTATTGTCTCAATTGTAGAACACTACAACGATTAAAAGATAAATTTCAAATAAGATAAATTTATTTGTTAATACAATACATTATCAAAAGATATATTTCAGTGATTACACCACATTTTTTTATTATTCAGTTATATAAAACACTGAAATAATAGTTCCCGACAAGTTTCCTAAATCGTATGATTTACATCTTCAGGGGTAAATAGTATAACTTAACGTTTAAACAAGAGAATTAAGAAATACAAATCTCATAAAACTCAAATAGCAATGGAGATACAAAACGTTATTGACGTTGAACAATACTGGACGATGTCACGTGTTCTTTTTCTCGTTCATACAGTCTGAGCTCAGATTGAGGTAGATTTTTTATAAGAGCTGACCAAATGCTATATTAAATTTTTAAAGGTGTACTAAATAATTTAAAATTAAAAACATAAATTAATTTAAATATTAATTAGTACATTATAGCGGATGCCGTTCGTATTTATCCTTCTTGACATTGCGGCCATGGACAAAATGGTTAATTGGGAATTCGTAGCAGTTTCTTGCACAGTCACCTGCAGATAATTTCTTATCGGGGAGTCTTGTGGAAAAGAATATCTGGATGCTGGAGTGTCCTTCGAAAATGGTTTAAACACTTAATTCGCTTTAATAACACCAGAAGGAAATTTCATATAAAACATCTTATCTTACAAAATTCAACTGTGAACGTTGGATCCATGGAATACCCAAATTGAATTAATATAAAGACAGTACAACCCATCGTGTGCTGATAAAGCACTCTTCAACCATGTTCTTGTTAACAATGCAAAATGTTCACAATATTCTCTATTGAAGGCGCTTTACGATTGATGGGCAAATGCTCCCTCCCCCAATGTGTCTTTTCATACATTGTTCAACCTGTCAGAAATACAAACCTGTCACAAGATACAAGTAATAGAGTAATTCAGATATACTAAAGTTCGTTGATGTATGAGTCGACTTCCACTTACGAAAGAACATGAAAATAATTTGAATTTATTAACAATAATGTTAGCCTATACGTGATCAAGATTATGAACATTATGGATAGAAAGGAATTAAAGCGATAGACTGTTTCGGAACGTATTGAAAAATTGTTTAAACCAACAACATTTGCAGTTCCAGTTGCAAACAGTATTTACAATTGTTAGTAATAAACAATGGAAGAGATTTCAAACAATGACCAGGATGACAATCTTATTCTCAACAATTGAACACTATTCTTAAAGTTATTCGAAAGCATTTGAAGTATCCTCCTGTTGTACAGTGTTTTATCAATTATAATAGTTTTGTAAATATTATATTTTAAGCGCTAGTTCTAAAGAAAATTAGTGAGAGAGGAAAAAACTCATTGCCAGCAATCAATGACTAAAACCTCGGCTTTACCTCTAAACATCCAGAAACAAGTACCCTGTTCAGATGGAAAGAAATATTCGCGAAAAAATAACGTCGAATTCAAAGACACAACACTCAGAATCACATGACCTCGCAAATGGTTCGGACAGTCATTGTTAAAAATATTTCTTTGTTGTTTTGATGACGTCATTCCTATATAATTATTTCCTTGTTTCGTTTTTTAATCCATTTCAGGAAAATGATGAGGCTGAGTATGCGAATCCATCTCATCCTTTTTTCCATTTTAATAAAACTTCCGATTGGAGCATCGCCCGTCAACTACGTTCGCTTTCACCGTAAGTGAGCTGTTACTGCAAATAGGCAGTAGTTTCTGAAGCAAAATCCTTATCCACGCTTCACGATACAGTTTGATCAACAATAAAAACAGAGATTTGTTTTTACTGTTTTCGGAAAATTGTATTTATTCTGAGACAGAACATTTTATCTAATATTTTCTAATATTTCAATAACGTTAGTTTGTTTTAAAATTTTGAAAAGATAATTTATATTTACTTTAATATACAATAGAAATTAAATACTTATAGTGGTTTGTTTCGTCGTCATTCCTCAATATATTTGTTTCCTTGTGAAGGGTTGAAATTACCTTTGTGTGTGTGTATTATTATATGTATTATTAGAAAAATTTGCATCATACATACTGTATATGTTTTATAAAGGCCAACTATTTTACGTAAATACGATATGCTACTAATGTTTTGTTATTAGAGATAACACAATAGAAGTATGTGTTATTATATGTAAGTACTACTAGTGTACGTTTACTATTACACTGCAGCTATATTGATATTGTCCACCCTGTATTAGTGTTGCAATGTCTCTTTTGTTGTGTACAGTACAAAATTTATATTAATAAACGAAGTCTATATTAATTTTAGTAATTTATGCATTTAATTGTATAAATGCAATATTAAACTGAAGAATATTATTTACATTTATTATTTATATTCTTTATATTATAACGTGTAATCCTGTGTAAATTGGGTTTGTGTCCATTGAGGCAAGTAGCCACTTGTAGGTTCGATTCTAGTCTCTGAAAAGGGACATTTTTAAGAGTTATTAGGCTGGTTCTCATCTTAATTGATCAAACAAGAGTTTCCCTCCTGTAAAATCGGTTTGGATTCTGTTTCTTAAAAACTGACAGCATTTCGTTAATTCTTTATATTACAGCAGTAATAATGATATCTATACATGCGCACTACTGAGGCGATTGTGTGCTCTCTTTCACTTGGGATCAGAATTCATTTTTATGATATTTAAAACTCATCGCGGACATCATGAAAGATCAATTTCTCCAATAAAAAAAAAACTCGCGGAAAACAACACTTTCCTGATGGAACAGCATGGGAACCTACACGTCACGTGGTTTGATTTACATTTCCCCCTGCTATGACAGCGTTACAGGAGTACACATGTGACTTCCACGTGTTGCTTTGATTGCGTACATTCAGAGAAAATGCGTAGTTTGGCTCTTATCATACAAAGCAGTGATGCGGTAAAGTGCTAATTACTACCGCCAACTGATGTATAGATAAATCTAGAACTGTTGGTTTTTAAGGTCGATCTTATATGACTTGAAATAAAAGAAAATACTTGTGAGAATAATAAAAAATAATAAAGGGCTAAAGTAACAACCGTATGATACGCTACTGAGAAACAAGAAATTTATAAAGATGCAGATCAGGTCTACTTCGAATTTGTGCAGAAAAAATATTCGACACTTACAACCACAGTGTTACTGTTTGTTATTTCACTTAGTGCTGACAATTTTCATTTATTACTGTAGTACGAATTTTTATTAAATCAAAGGTAGGGTTTATATGCAGTATATATTTATATATCTACTCTATAATATAAAATGATTAGCTTTTTTGTAACGTTTTAGTGTCACGTTTTTTGTCAAGTTATTTGAAACGTTTTAAAACTCAGGGACTACCCTGAGTGTCGAGTCTTCAAAATTCGAGTTATCAGAATTCAAGGAGAACCGGCCTATCAGCCTGGAACTCGGGGAGGGGCGCTGTAGTAATTAGTGCGACGGGGGAACCCTCTTCGAGTCTTCAAGGAGAACCGGCTTACAACTCTGGAACTCGGGGGGATGGCCGCCCCCTTTAGAGTGTTCAAATTTCGAGGCATCAGAATTCAAGGAGAACAGACCTACCAGTCCGAAACTCGGGGGGGGGGGCGCTTTAGGTGTCTGCGGGAAAGAGCCCCTTAGTATATATATATATATATAAAGTGAAAATAATAGCCGACAATAAAATCAGTTGAGCAATAGAAAGACAAATTCAATATTTGTTCAAGAATAAAGAAATATATTAAAATAAACTTATTAAATGGCAAGTTTATTAAAACATTGCAAATATTATATTATAGATTACTCGGTATAAATTAATACTAAAGATTTGTAAAATTTTATTATCAATGGAATAATCTGGGAACTCCTTGTTTCGTCTAATGTTTAAGTTTGATAACATTTCAGATTTTATACACTAAGTTGAAATTGATCTGTTTCATTTACATTAAGACCAAGATATCACTGCGTGGACCCAACGCTGAGTTGGACGGTCTTTCGGCTACTATTGAGTGGTCTAGGGATCGTCCTAATTTTTAGAGACGGATTTACTTATTCAGTAGACCAAGATTAAGTTTGTTATTTTAATATTTCATTATTTTTCCACTTAGCACTAGGAGATAGTTGCAACTGCACATTTTGTGATTCAGCGTCAAGTTTCCTGTTGGTTTTTGATGAAGATGCCTACTGTGACTATAACGACAACACATGTCGACTACCTCAGCAGTGAAGAGGCTGGTAGGCAGAATGTACAGAAATGGCCAGGACAGATAGAAAAATGTACACTGAAGACAAAATTTGATATTTGCATTACAAACTATTATAACATCTTTACTTTTAATAATTTTAGTCTAACAATAGCATAAATTAATCATATGACCACTTAATCATGTGTTGGCTAATACAGTTGTAACTTTAGCTTTCATAAAAATATAAAAGTTCGAAATCATTATTTGTTTTTTGTTTTTTTTTACAATAGTATCTTTAATTAGAGTCGTTGCTAATCTTTGGGATACACTGAAAGAAATTGTCAAATAGAATTATGTGTTTTTGAATTTACTCGTCAATCAACTGCGTCTATATGTTGACCACTTTGTCTGTTATTTCGAAATCAAATATAAATCTGCATCAATTCCTATGGGAACTAACAGGTGTTTTCCTCAGATCAAATGATATATTTCCAACGTTTATACAACTGCATAGCTTATTTCGTTAGATCCTGCAAGGGAGTTTGCTTTGTCCTCCGTTCCGATAAACGTTGCATAAACCAAATGATTGTCGACATATCATTAGCACGTGATCTGCACATTTAAACATTCCCCGTCTACCATATCTGAAACTAGACTTTGTTATTGGCAAATATAACGCATGCGCGGTATAAATCAAAGGAATAGTTATCAAAAATGCAGGATATATTTAATGATCAAAACAAGATGTGAGTAAAATATTGAAGATTAGTGTGAATACAAAAATATTATTGTGAAAAAAGGCAATCCTTCCTCTGTTTATTATTATTATTTCCTAAAGGCTTCCAGGGGTTCACATTGGTAAGTACGGGCATGGCAAATCCGAGATCCCCAAGCTAGACCTGATCCTACTTCGTACAATATACACTTGGTATATCAAATCTGGAAACTGGTCTTCTACTCTTCTTTACCTCTACTCTCTCTCTCTCTCTTTCTCTTACTTCTTACTCATCCCCCCAGTGCTATTAGAGCAATTCGAGGGGGTGACCCTTTCCTCTCAAACTGTAGTTTCCACTATCTACTAAAAAAGCAAGCCTAGTTGTCGTAAGATGGCAGCTACACCGCTAGGATACCTATTGTCATGCTAGTCACCTGACATAGGGAAACACGTATTACTTTCAAGTCTCAACGAAATCCAAACCGGACAGAAAACATGGGAAACGACCGCAAACTGGAAAAGATTAAGAAACTTTGGAAAAGGAAAAAGGTGGTGAAATATGCAACATAGAACATTAGTAGCGTAGAACATAAAGAAGAACAATTAGATAAAATTTTAAATGACGAAAATATAGAAATTGCAGTTCTTACAGAAAAAAAAAAGAAACTTAAAGGAACAAAATAAACAGCTAATTACAATATCATATAAATAGTGGTTGGACACACAAATAGATGCAAAAGCTGGTGTGATGATTTGGATTCATAAATCAATTAAAGCAAAAATAACTCATTATACATACTGGAATGAAAGAATATTTGAAGTGCGATTAAAATTAAATAAAGAAAATTTAACAGTGTTGCGGTGTATGCCCCTGAAGAAGGAAAAGAAGAAGAAAATGATTACTTTTACAAAGAGTTACAAGGAATATATAAAACATTAAATAAAACAGACCATATAATTATAGCCGGAGATCATTAATGCCTGAATAAGAATGGGGAAAAAAATAACAATAATATACACAAATTTGGAGAACCAACAGTAAACAAAAATGGAAAGCGACTTGATTATACAATATATAATAATTTAAAAATAATGAATATATTTTACAAATATAAAAATGTAAATAAATATACGTAGTGTGCAAGAGGAGAAAAATCAATAATCGACTACTTTATAGCAAATGAAAAAGCAGCAAACCTCTTCCGTGACGTTAAAGTTAGAAGAGGGCTAAAAATTGACACAGATCACTATTTAGTACGGGCAAAACTAAGATTTCCACCAAACTGGCTAACCAAAATAAATAAAAATACTAGAGAAACAAAATCTAATTACAAAGTAAGACTACTAAATGATTCCAGTATAAGAAATTTATACCAAAAGAGGATTAATAACTACTTGGAAAAAATACAAGGAAATGAAGACATTGAGAAAGAATGGATTAATATAAAAGAAATTATCGCATCAGCAGCATATGAAAGTCTAGCAACACACAATAAATTTCATAAAATTAAAAAAATACATATATGGGACAATGAAATAAAAACAATAACTGAAAATAAAAAGCTGGCTTTTCAAAGATGGTTAAGCAGCAAAAAACAAGAAGATGAAATTGAATATAAAAAAATACGAGCAACAGCCAAAAGAGAAACCAGAAAGAGACACAGAGAAAGCTGGGAACATTTTGCATCATATCTAGAAAATGACATACAAAATAAGACCCAGTGCGTACAAAATACTTAAACACATGAATGCACACATAAAAGAAACTGCAAATATAAATTGTGAAGTTGATGTAAAAAAAATCTTGGATTACTTTACAGATCTTTCGACAGATAATACTGGCATCAAAAATAATTGCACCAGAAACTTACAAAATACCTTAAATGATATGATAACAATGAAAGAATTAAAGGACAACCTAAATAAAATAAAAAATATCAAATCAGCAGGAGAAGATGGGATGAACTGCGAACTGTATTAAATTGCTGGAAAAAATTTCATCAAAGATTACTAAAATTTTAAAATAAAATATATCCAAATGGACAAATACCAATAGAATGGAATAGAAGCATAGTATTACCTATATTCAAAAAAGGGGATTAAACAAAACCTGCTAACTACAGAGGTATTGGTTTATTGAATACATGCTTCGAAGTATATAGCAGAATACGTAATGAAAGACTGAAAATATAAAGTGAAAAAATATTATTAAGAATGTCAAAATGGATTTAGAGAAGGACTCTCTACAATGGATGCAGCATTCTGTTTAAAACTACTTATAGAAAAAAGAAGAGAATTTTAACTTTTATATATATATAAAGATTCTAAAGAATAATATTAAATATTAAATATAATATAAAACTGCTACCTTTCTGCTAAATATATTTTAAAAGTAACCATTTTCTTGTTAAATATTAAATAAACCTTTTTTATTATTAAATAAGCTACAATTATATAATTAAAGGTAGCACATTCGTTGAGGTTTCGAATATATATATATATATATATATATATAATGCAATTTTTTAAATATATAAATATAAATATATAATGCAATTTTATAAATATATATATATATATATATATATATATATATATATATATATATATATATATATATATATATATATATATATATATATATATATATAATGCAATTTTTTAAATATATAAATATAAATACCGTATTTTGCATTTGTTTTTTCTTCCAGATAGAGAGTAGATTTTACATTGTAGCCTCGTCGTAGAATATGTTTTGATACATTTTCTTCATTCCAACTTATTTATTAAATTATATTATATAGCAGCTGGTTTCTATTTATGGGTAAACTTTTGATCCTCTTAAATCTTCAATGACTTTTATCATTTAAAGAGAGTTCTTACTAACTCACTGTCTGACAAAGGCCAAGGAAGAAACAAAGTACGACGTAACGCCGTATTGCGAAAGAGAAATTTGTGCCACACCTGGAGTTTCCGGTGAGGGGACTAAAATTAACGTATCCTCCCTCTTTCACATATATTTCGTGTCGCTCCTCATTATCTGCTATCGGTGATTATTTTAACATTCATGGCACCAGTTGATTTCCGTAACAATCGTAGAAGAACTGATGCAATCATTATCTGATATCAGGTTAGTCATGTGGTCGTAAGTGGTAGAGGACACCAGTACCATCGTTTACTCAGAAATTTCGAAATTTGAATACTAATTTCCTTGTTGTTTTCTACGCCATCCTCTAGAGAACTGTATATAAATGCGCCCTCTACACGCTACGGATGCATCTTTGATTACACTATCGCAGATTCCCAGCTTTGTTTACTTCCAAGATCTCCTGTTAGCAATGGCCCAGGTAAGTACTGAAGATTCATTATTTGCTGTTAGAGGACTCTATTATCAGCCTCCGGTAAAGATCTGCTAATCGTAAATTCTCTTTATTTTCTTGGATAGGTTGTATTTGTTTCGATTTTAGTTGCTCTCGTTACCATTATTGGCATGGAAGCCCAAGAATGTCCCGATGAAGATAAATGCGTTTCGATTGGGAGGAATGAATGTCCTGATGGATATACTTTTACTCCAGCAAATCGCAATGGGTGTCCTCGTCATTGCTGTCCCACCTGCAGTTTGGGTTTTGGTGGTAGGTGCTCTCTTTTTATTTATAACATTTCTGTATGCACACACACTAAAGAAAATACCACAACAACTCTTTTAATAATATATGTGATATTTCTAACAACAAGAAAAATAATTAGTTGACGATAACACTTGTTAGAGCTTAACTGAATGTTTAACTTAAAATATGTTAAATTCAATACTAAACTATAGAGCCGAAAGGTTCAGTTTGGAATAAGTGCATAATTAAATATTAGGTATCAGAAATTATAAAAATCAATTGGATATTAGATCCTGCATTACTTCAAAGCCGAATGTAGAAACTATGAAAGTTTCGTAAAAATAAGTTGACCGGAGAGATTACGAAAATACGCCGCTGGCATTTACGAATTGCCCTAGCAATTCGTAAATGCCAGCGAGAACCGCTTTAGAAATCTTTAGAAAAATCTGATCAATTTTTTAAAGGTTTCACTGGCCTGACAGCTGTTTCCAACTGGTTGGTTCTCTTCAGAACCCAGGCAGAAACCTTAAGAGAGCAATAACTTTCTTGCAATCATAAGGAACTTGAAACGTTGGAGAGGTGTTTTTCGTAAGCGAACTCTCGGCCGGGGTGGAAAACCATATACCAAATAAAGAGTCAAAAGGCTTCAGTTCGGCAATGCAAAAATAAGAAAAATTCGAAACTTTGATGGCGTCTACATTCGGCTTTGAAATAATGTTGAATTTAATATCCACTTGATTTTTATGATTTTTGCATTGCCAAAGTGAAGCCTTTTGGCTCTTTATTTTAGTAAATACTTTTAGCCACCGACCGAGAGTGAGCTTACGAAAAATACAACTTTCCGACGTTTCAAGTTGCTTAGTATTGAAAGAGTTTCTGCTCTCTTAAAGTTTCTTCGGAAATGTTGCTCCCGGTGGTGGTGGGGGGGTTATATTTCATGAGGTTTCCCTTGGGAGAGAGATTTCAGGCCCCTGGAATATGAGCGGTTCTGCTCAGTGGTAGGTGAGTCTGTCACTGAGTGGATTTGGATGATCTTTCGGTCACTCGTAGGGAGTGATCTGGGAGATCGCCTAATTGAGACAGGGTTTACTTAAATAGTTGCCTGCTATATTTGAATTGAACCAACCAATTCGAAACAGCTGTCAGGCCAGTGAAACGTTAAAAAATGGACCAAATTAGAAAGCGGATAGATATATGGACGACTGGGCAGCGTGCATGTTTTCTAAAGTGGTCAGCGTAGGGCGACTCGTAAATGCCAACGGGCGTGTTCCCGTAAGCTCTCTGGTCAACTTTATAAGTACACATTTCGTATATTTGTGGTGCTTATGTTTACCAAACGAGTATCTTTTCGCTGTTGAAATCCCAAATTAAACACTATTTTATCCTCGACTGCAAGTATGTTCTACTGCAGTTCCCATTCTTCAATATATAATTGATTCTCTCTATAATTGTTCTCTTTTTCTTTGGAGATATTAAATTAAATTGTAAAAAAATGATAAATGAATTCAATGAAAACTTCTACTCGTTCAGCTTGTTTATAAAACGACTATTGATACAACACAGCAATATAGCAACGTACGTGCAAAACGGTTTTTTCCCCGAATTATGCTGACGTCACACCGAGCGCTCGTAATGCCTCTAGTGTACGCTAACCACTGGACAATAGATAGTTCGATAACAGCAGTTGATTTTTTTTTTAACAGTGTGCTTTAAAAATAATGATTTTAAAATATAATTAATTAAAATACATGCCATTTGAGAATGTGTGATTTATAAACGATGAAGATACTTAATTGATGAAATATGCAAAAATGCGGCACTAAACGCCTCAAAAAGGTCGCAAGTGGCCGAAGAGTCTCAGATTCCCCAAGCCTGTCATAAATCCTCTGAGAAATTTTAAAATTTAGTTTTTTATATAAAATATGAATGGATCTATAATATTCGCAATAGAAATGTAATATTTTACAATTAACATTTAATATTTTTCTAGTTAAATGATAAATATATAATTAAAGATTAATTTGAGTATTTATTTTTTATGATATTTATTATACTGTATTTCTTTTCCTTGAAAAATATAAGTTATAAACTTGGCATCCAGGGTAATGGCAATGAGGCTCGGCTGTTGCTGTTACCGTGGGACGCTGTGTTTCGCTCTCTTAGGTTTTTTCCGAAATTGTGCTCCCGGTGAGGGGGGGGGTGTTAGATTTTTTTGGGGGGAGGCTTTCACTGAGAGAGCATTTTGAGTCTCCGGGGAGGGTGTTCTCCGGCATGGCCCGGTGAGGGGCTGTGTCGGTGAAATATGAACGGTGAGATGCTTTTCCCTGGAATATGAGCGGTTCTGCTCGGTGGTGGGGGAGCCTGTCACTGTGTGGAGACAACGTTGAGTTGGACGGTCTTTCGGCCACTCGTAGGGAGTGGTCTAGGGATCATCCTAATTTTTAGAGATGGCTTTACTTACTGAGTAGCCAAAGAAGTTTAAACTGAAGCTCGGCTATTGCCGTGACCCAGCCATGACCATATCTTATAGCTCAATAACACCCCATCCACACAATGTCTTCAATCAGATGAAGGGATAAAGAGTCAAGGACTCAGCCCATCTATTCCCCCCAAAAAAAGTTGTAAACTTAAGTGATTTGAAAACTTGACTGAACTACGCATGTGCAATATGCTAGATTGTAAATTGTATGTACATTTATAGTTAGCGGAAATGTTGAGAAAGTTCTAGAAGTTAAATTCATTTTTGGATTAAAGCAAACAATTGTTTTAATTGCGTGATTTTCTCCCCTTCGCATAGAACAAGATTCGTATTGCAATGTTACTTTTTCTGATGTCTCCAATGGTAGAGTATGGGTTTGCGAGAAAAACCTCCAATGCCGCTGTGGCAAAAAAGGCATAAAAACTTGTCAACCGATCCGCAGCTAAATCAAGAGTGTCAAGGAAATGAGATGGATCCACCATTGCATTTTTAACTATATCGTTGAAGTTACTCATCTAATTATAAATATCTATGTTTTGTTTTATTCAGGTGATAGCTGCAGGAATAATTCATATAAAGTTAAATCTGCATTGGATTGTAACCAATTTATTCGCCCGTTGTGGGATTTTAAAGGTGGATTTAAATAAAATGATTTTAAAATGTAAAACATGTCTTGAGTAACTCTTTTACCATCTTTACATAAAAACAATTCTTTTATACTAGTATTATAAGTTATGCAGTTTTATATTTTTCATTAAAATAACTGCTCTTCCCTAATTTGTTGCGTTGTTTTAAACCTATCATATTACAAGCGTTGCAGATTTATTGTGAATTATGTTCGTTAAATATTAAGGAAATATCTTGTGACACTGTCTTAATATACGGTATTATCGCGTTTATAACTTTATAAGAATGATACTACTTATAATTGTTTTTTGAAATTATTACTAACTGAATAATTAATAATGATATCTACTTTAAAGGTGCGTGATTTATTTTATTTTTATGGAATAGTTAAGTTTGTAATGAAATAATATACAACAAACATGGCGCCAGCTTCGTGACAATATGTGGTTGTTGCAACAATTGTTGGAGAAGTCAGTGACGTATAAAGAGGGAAATGCCCAAAACGCTGATTTGATTGGTGAATCCATTTAGCAGTTGTAGGAAATTGAAATTATATTATCAGCAGAAAAAGCTGATTCAATTTTTTTCTATGAAATAAATGAATGATCGTTTTATAGAAGTATTTTTGTTTTATATAAAGGAGGGCGCTGTGTAGGCATACGAACGGTTGTATGGTTGTATCACCGGTCCCGTTTGTATAGTTTTAATGTGGTTCTAACTCCTGTTTTTAATTTAAAAGTGTCATAAAGTAACTCTACTTGTCACGCTGAAGACAGTGACATATAATTCATCGAAATCGGCCAAGGGGAATCCAAAATCTGAGTGTGCTAAAAATTGAAGCGTACACCGCAGTTGCTAACGAGTATAGAACAGAGGACGTCGCCATCTTTGCAGCTGTCCAAAGGAAGAAAGGTGAGTCATGAAGTGCAACACGTGTCAGAAGGAATTACCATCCGACGGATGTTATATAATCTGCAGGAAATGCCATAGGAATCTTCACTTTACATGTTCTGGACTTTCAGAAACAACCTGGCAACACAAATTCAATGCCAAACGAGAAGAATGGAAGTGCCTAAAGTGTAGAGAGAACAAAGAAACGCCACCACCAGCATTAACGCATTAACTGACAGGCAACACAAATTGATAAAAGACACATCGGAACTCCTTCAAGAATTTAATTCCGTGAAACTACAATACGAAGTTTTAAACCAACAACAACATAAAAAAGACCTTGTCATAAACGGTCTTCCAGAAACCGAATCCACAGAAAATCTCAGAGACGTAGTTTTAAGGTTAGGCCATGCAATTGACATCCCCCTACAGCATAATGATATTCAGACCATAAATCGGTTTCCCAGGAAGAACAGAAAACAAGGCTCGCCACGACCCGCACCAGTAATAGTTCGTCTGACAAGCAAGGCTACAAGAGACGATCTCATAAAAGCCAGCAGACTATAAAAAAAAACAGTAGTCAAGGATTTAAATGCATCGCAAGACAATACGCCAATCTTTCTATCTCAGTATTTAACACCTTTCAATCAGAATCTTTTGTACCAAGCAAGAAAAGAAAAAACCGAAACAAAGTATCAATTTTTATGGATCAAAGACGGCAAAATATTCTTGAGAAAGTCACAGACTTCAAAGTCTATACATATAAAAGCTCGAAAGATATAGACAGGTTGCCAGAGTGAAACAAAAGACACCAACTTAGTTCAATAAGAAGATCTTAACACAACAAAAATGAATGTGAACCATCAGATAGATGTAATTACACCAGAATACATCAGTAATTATACTTTCGAATCGCTTGATGCATGGAAACAAAACACAGTACAAGCGAGAGGTCTCTCAATCTTGCATATTAACATCAGAAGCATCCGAAAACATTGGTTATTATTACAGACTTATCTGAGGAGTTACACTGATATTATTGATTCTTACAGAAGTATCCATAACTAATGACGAAGCGACTGCTTTCCCAACTCCAGGCTTCCAACAACATAGATTATGCCCCCAAACAAAAAGATGGGGTGGAATATTAATATTTATGAAACAAAACTTAATAGCAAAAGAAATGGCCTATCAGTTTGAGCATGATGAAACCCTTTGCCTCGAAATAATATCATCAATACACAGCATCCCATAATACTAAATGCTATTTACAGGCCACCAAACCTAAACATGATAAAATTCTTGCACGAACTCAATTGCTGGCTTTCAAGCCAAGAAATATGCTGAACCGAACACTTAATGATAATTGGCGACATAAACATAGATATTGCAAATGAAAACCAGAACAACACTGTACAATACCTAGACACACTATCCATGTATAATCTAATACCAACAATAACATCATGGACTAGAGAAGAAATATTCGGAAATACTATCACTGCCTCCTGCCTAGATCATATAAACGTCCGAGCACCACCAAATAGTTACACTGCATCAGTCATAAAGTGCAAAGTAGCAGACCATTACTTCACCGCTCTAAACCTGCACACCAAGACAATATCCATGAAATGTCCCACAGAAGAAAAGCGACAGAAAACAATAATAGACGAAGAAATAGTCAACCACGAAATAAGAAAAACAGACTGGGAACACCTGGCATCAGATTCAGCAGATATCTTATACAACAACATTAAACTCACACTGGAGGAAATATATAAGAAAGCTACAAAGAAAGTCCGAATTCGTTCAAAAACAACACAAAATCCTTGGATAATACAAAACTTAATCTTAGAAATACACAGAAAGGATGCTTTATATAAAGAACTGAATATAAGATAACAAGGAATCGCCTTACAACACAAATCAGAAATGCAAAAAGAAGCTACTACAGAGACAAACTAACCTCCGCACAAAACAACATGAAACAAACCTGGCATCTGAGCAATGAGATGCTAGATTTTGTTCCCAACACCACCGCCTCCGAAACCATAAACCACTGCTTCATGAAAGACGCAAAACCTATCCAACAAGTAGCAAATGATTTAACCAATACTTTGCAGACTCCATCCAAGAACTGCACAGAAATATTCCCCCAATCACAAAACGAGACCCTACACTTGGACCACAGTCAAAACAGACATTATTGTTCCCAACTATAAAAGAAGCAGAACTTCTCTCAGCAATACATCAAATCAAACCAAACAAAGGCCCAGGAATTGATGGTATCAGACCTAAAGATATAAAGCAACATGCAACTAGTTCAAGTCCTATCCTACTAAAACTAATAAATAAAATATTTAAAACAGGACAGATACCAAGTATGCTAAAGACCGCCATAATCACACCCATATACAAACAAGGAAAAAGAAATTTAATCAGCAATTACAGACCTATAGCAACATTACCAATTATCAATCAAATTATGGAGCAGATCATACTGAAGAAACTCACAGCATACACTGAGATCTTTCATATTATCCACAAAACACAATATGGTTTTCAGAAAAATAAGGGAACAACATCTCTCTTGGAAGACTTTACAGACGTAATTAATACCGCCTTAGACAAAAACAAAATTGCCGTGGTAGTCTTTATAGATCTAACTAAAGCATTCGATACACTTACACATCAAACCTTGTTAGAAAAGCTGGGGCATGTTGGAATAGACGGGCCTCTTCACAGGTGGTTTACAAACTACCTTCAAAATAGAAAGCATATCACACGTATCGGGTCAAACCGAAGCAGAGAGCTACCAGTAACCTGTGGAGTGCCACAGGGAGCTGTACTCTCCCCAACTCTATTCAACATTTACATGCACGATATTAATCAGCTACCACTCAAAGGTAAGATATTCCAATACGCAGACGATACAGCAATAATATCCATCCATAATAACGCAAGCATAGCCCAAAGAAATATGCAACATGACATAAATCTGATCACAGACCGGCTCACGAAAAACCCCATACACCTAAACTCAGAAAAGACAAAATTAATGATATTCACAAATCCACTGACTCGACCAGTTGATAACAAATATATAACCATCCAACATCCACTCTCCAACATAAAAAACACACAGAACAGCAAAACCACTACAATCACTCAGGTTGAAGCAATACGATACCTTGGAATTTACTTCGATGCAGATACGAACTGGAATAGCCACATAAGCCATCTACACAACAAACTCCGAACAATAAGTGGCAAACTCAACAGGTTAAAAGGCATAGTACCCACACGCCTAAAAACACTAATATACAAAGCACTATGCCAAAAATACTAAGATACGCAATAACGACGTATGTTTTCTATGCAGCCTACAAATTAAATAGATTAATGTCGCTACAGTACAAGTTACGGAAGCGCCGGGAAAGCAACAATAAGTCCAAAATCGGAGTGTTTTATTTTATTTTTGTTTTTGACGGACCGTGTAGCCTTGATTAATGAAAGAATGGAAGCGAATATCGCCACTCGTCGCGTGGAGACGCGGCAATTAACACTTACAAGTGTAATTGTTAAATGTAGTAACAGTAAACCGTTTACTTGGAGTAAGCGACATAATCAGAATGACCTTCGCTTCCTAATCTACAAACGATGGAATGTGGCAGAGGTTTTGTGCCCAAATATTTCGTACCCCAAAACAGATGGTGTCCGCGCGGATAGCCTAGTGGCTGTGCGCTTCGCAACCATATGCCTGGGAAAGGAGTGTCCTGGGTTCGATTCCCGTCGACGACGTGAAGAGCTGAAGGATCTTTCTCAGACATAGCCAAGTTAGCCGCTCTTGAGCGTGGACTGAAGGGCTTTTCTCCACAGTTTATCTGGGGTTTTTCATCCCGAAAGCAGACAAACCAGCCCCGTGAACACAAGCATCAACACACGCATCTACAGACATAGGGGGAATAGGGCTAGCCACTCTATCTTCGGGACGGGTACGCCTTAGAAGGGCTAAGAATAGTCCCGTAACAGGCCACTAGGCCTAATACGTGAAGGGAAGAAGAAGAAAACTGATGGTTAGAGATTACATGCAGTTTACGGAAAGAAAAATAAAGCAGATAAATATATTGGTTTAATGCCACAGCAGTGTACCTGTTCGTATGGACCTAACGGCCGTTATAACATCACATGCGAAAAAATCCTTTACGTTGACTTCAATAGCAAAAAATAACATTTTAATGGATCGTAACGTCTACACGTGGAAAACAAAATACACGCACTACCTTGATTACGCAAGAATCCCGAGTTTCGCTTGCCAGTTTCCTTTTTCGTTTCCACGTCAGCGTCCAAGAGTGCTGCATATAAATGCAACATTCACACTCTCCGCATTCTCATCTAATCCAGCATCGGAGCTCCTCAGCATCGGATCCTCGTAAGTGTGGCCCGTTACAAATGGCTCAGGTAAGTGCCGGAGGGTTTATTGTGAGTCGAGTGCTGCTTCATCGCCCCGTTAATTGTCAAAATAAATTAAATACGCCGATTTAATTCCTAATAATAGTTTTTGTCATTTATTCCCAGAGTTCCTTTGTTGGCTTTTAATTATAATTCTTTTCTTTGGGGAGATAAGAATTATAATAATTTTCTAAATTCATTTTGTTAGTTTTATCATATTTATCATGTACAGTTGCCTTCAAATATACATCCAGAGGTGTCAGACATTTTGAAAACCAGCCAGGGGGAATGGCGCATGCGTACATGTACACTAGATAAACAGAGCATGTGCATTTTGCTGCCAAATCTAATTATTGACGAAGTTTATAATAATGTTGATATAGAAGAAGGCGGGGCGTGCAATGATACGTATTCTGATGACTCCAGCGGTTACTTATCGAATTTTTCGAAAAATTTCAATTGTAGCTACTGAAACAACTGGAGGGGGGTTGTTGGAATGCTGATGAATGTCGTGTAAAAGCAATCCGAGAAATCACTGCATTTTTAAATGCTATCGCTGAAGCTGCTCATCTAATTATAAAAAATCTACATTTTATTATATTCATGCGATGCCTAAAGAAAACATGCATTTAATGTTCATTGGATTTGTAACCGAATTATATACCCACGAAGGGAACTTTTAAAGATATCAATAAACTGATTTTAAAATGAAAATGTGTTTCTGATTACTCTTTTAGATCTCCTAATGTCAAAATAGTATCATTCGCTCATTACACTCGGTGTTTCTAAAATTGTTCAGCCAACCTCTGGGTACTTCTGTTACTTCCGAGTCTATTGACGAAAGGTCATATACACTTAAACACAGGCCGCTAAAACTTTATATATGACAATGACCTAGTCGACGATGTATCGCACGTAGAGCTGCCAATACAAATCAATACAAATCTTCTCTGTGTATATGGCATACAGATTCACATGCGCTTTATGTCAGCAGTGAAGCGTTTATGTTTCTATGACCTTTTGTTATCAGAATCGGCCGCAGAACAAGTATCTAGAGTTTGGCCAATCATTTTAGAAATCCTCGGCATACGCGTCGTTATTCTAAATACTGATTTAGAATCATAGTTTTACGTCTAACTGCCGGTAAAGGGACCGCATTATGAGAGCAATTAAAACTCTATTTAATGAAAGTTGTGCTCATTCCGTGAGTGGTAGTATCAATCTTCGGGAGCAATGAATTTCGAAACCCTTCGTGTTTTTTTATGGTAGAGAAGCGGTTTAGGAGACAGTAAAAATATTCAAATATTGTAAAGACCGGTAAAAACCAATTTTATGTCATAACTTAGAAGAAGGAAAGATTATCGCAACCTTGAATTCTTGTTTGTTAGTACAATTGTTTCGAAAATCTTGATTGTACACGTATATAACCTGCATATCCTAATCTCCCTTTCAGAAGATTATAAGCCTGCAGGTATTAAGGGATTCGGTATGTTGAAGTAGTGGCGTTCTTCATTTCATTTCTCGATGGGACTGGAAATGTTGTATCCGTAAAAACATGGTGATATCTCTCAATGTTTTTATCGCACTATCTTCCGCAAGATGTCGTAGGGAGAAGACTTTTTTTATGAAAAAGAATCGGACCTTGCTTCAAAGCTAGGAGAAGAAAGTAGCTTTCAGTCACCTTTACAAGATTTCAAGGTTTTTACAACCTCGCAATTCACCTCACCTTCCCCTAAAGAAACGTCTTTAGGGGAAGGTGAGGAAACGTCTACAAAATTCACTGCTCTTGTAGTATTTCCTACGTTGGACAAATGGTATTTCTCAGGAAGATCAATATGTCAACTTGTATTGTACGACAACAAAAGTGCGAATTTTGTTGTCGTAGAACCAACGTCCACCATCCTATACTCTGGCAGAAAAGAGAGTTAAATCCGCGAACAAAATTGTTTCGTAAGAAAATTCAAGGAAGTCTATGAAATACTACATACCCCTACCTCGTACAATAAAAACGAGGTTTAATACTTGGTCAGATTTGCTATTCATACCTTTAAAATCTGACTCCCTGGACCTCGGATATATCACACGCACTATGTGAGGGAACTTAACAAGTTCCCTTTTCTTTACTAACATTCATTTTTGTAATCCATAAAAGAAGGAAATCAAAGAAATACTAATTTCATTGGCGAATGGATTAGCTTGGATTGCGGTCCGAGCAAACATAAGTACATCCCCAACCATAACTTAAGTCCTTAAAAGGGCGAAGGACTGGCTTAAAAGGGCGAAGCAAGAATGCTTTTCATATTCCCCGTTATCTGTAGAGGACAGTGTACTGATAAGGTGTTATGTTATTGAACTATTAAAGCTCTGATCATGGCAGGTAGGATACCCATTTTAGTCGCCTCGTACGACATGCATGAGCTACATTGGTGATTATATTTAAGTAAAGCGGTCTCTATAAATTAAGACGACCTCTTGACCACTCAATGGTGGCCGAAAGATCGTCTAACCAAGCGTTGGTTCCACTGAGTGACGCCCCGCCACCACCACCGAGGAGAATCTCGCATATTCCAGGGGAAATCATCCCCCGACAAGGTACCTCTCGGGCCACGCCGGAGAACACCCTCCCCAGAGACTCAAAATGCTCTCAGGCCAACCCATCCCTCAGCAGGAGCAAAATTACGGAAGAAACCCGAGAGAGAGCGAACTCTCGAAACTCAGAGTCCATTTTAGTTGCCTTTTACGACACGCATGGATTTCCGTCGGCGCTGGTGATAAGTAAGTAAAGAAAGTCCATCATCGCCTACTGAAAAAATAAAGGGATCAGAGTGCCCCCGGAGAGAAGGAAAGTGGGGTAAGAAAGTGACAGAGAGGTTGAGGTGGGGTGCTGTGGTAGGGGAGAGTGGAGGAGGAGAGGTAGCGGAATATGATGGGAAGGGAGGGTCGGATGGTGGGGGTAGGGAAGTAGAAGAAATATAGGCCTCAGCTCATTATTCACATCTTGCTAGCTTAGAGCTATCAGATGATATCTTTTCACCGGCCGCCACAGTCTGTCTCAAGGAATCAAAAGGATCAAAAGGACCACGGAGGAAGCCGGAGCCCAGGTGACCCGCCCCTTTAGGGAAGCTCGCCTCGAGTAGGCCTGCGCTGCCTGGATTCTTCGTCCAGACTACCTCCGAGGGAGACCAGGGAACAAGACAAACCTCATAGTACACGCCGAGACCAAGGAAATGCTTAGAAGTGGAGCTGCTGCTGCAGATGGAGAACTTAAAGCAGCAGCAGACAGAACTTGATGGTATTGTTTCTGGCATTTCACAGGATTGGAGGTGAACACCACTTGTTCTTAAATTTGGGGTCACCCAAGGCCTCTCTCTCGAGAACTAAAAACCTTTTCAAGGAACCGAAGAACATATACAGGAGGATTCTAGAGAGATCCAACAGATTGGGAAGGTTAGCAAAGCTGGAAAATTTTTTCTTACCTTCCAGATGTGAAACTTGAGTTCGTTGATGATGAATATGAGTAACGTCTACCTATTGTTGGTTGGTGGAGCGAACTGCAGGAAGATGATTTGCTCCTGCAGCAGGAGGAGGATGCGGAGCACGTCGCGTAGCCTCCTCCAGATGAAGATGGAAATGGGACACCGGTAGATGGCGTGCTCTACGGTGTCCAGGCTCCGGCAGAAGTCACATAGGGGGGCTTCCAGGTGTTGTTGAACAACCACTTATTAACATTGACTGAAAGGTGTCCGTAGGCTATCCTCCATGCCTGGTCCTTTCTCGACGGGTAGCCTGAATGTTTGGAGAGGTGGCCGAAGGAGATGTTATCAGTTCAGAGATCAGGAACGTCGGTACGGATTATGTTAAAGAGATACCCGTACCTCTTTAACATAATGTTCTAGAAGTCTGTTGTAGACTTCTAGAACAATATCCGCTTTGGGACCCTAGTGGACTGGATCCCAAAAAGGGGGAAGTTTGAAACCTAAGAAATACCGTACAGGATAGCTGCAGGGATGGTCGGTCTGCAGTATCCTGCTAAGATGGAAAGCGGCATTCCTTATATATCTGATGTTTAGGGAGGTGCGGCCGAAGCCTCCAAGCTTCTCCGGAAGTTGAAGGATCTTGATTTCACCATGCTGGCGTAGATTGCCTCAGAAGAACTTCAGGGGCTTCCTACAAAACCGGATTTCCTGATCCTTGCTGATATTAGTGATGTTCAGGACGTGCTGAAGCTCAGGGCATAATATCCCTACAGAGATGAGACCTGTAGGGATATTTTTAAGGTCCCATCCTCCGTACGTTTTGAACTTCGTTTCGTCGGGGTTCAATGTTAGCTCCGACACTTTGAACTTCTCTAAGATATTGAAGAAGTTCCGTATGGAGTCGTTGTCCCTAAGAGTGCCCAACTCGTCATCCGCATAAGTAATTAATTTGGAATCATCCGTGGTGAGAGGGAGTGGTATTCCTCTGACGGCACGTGAGCTCTTAAAGCCAGTAAAAATAGCTCAAAAGCTATTTTTACTGGCTATTTTTACTGGTCGAACAGAAAGGAGTGCTGGGCGCTGTTGAACGCTCGGTTGAGGTTAATAGTCAACAATGCCGTGAAGTATTTCTTGAGGTTAACCAGACGTAGCAGTTCTCTTATGAAGAAGAGATTGAACTCCTTCGATCGGCCAGCAACGCCATACACTAGCGTGCTTCTCATGACGTACCTCATCCCTATCTTCAGTTTGTCGTTTCGAACATGGGCGAGGATCTTATAACCCGTGTTTGACAGACTGATGGGGCGCCAATTTTTGATGTTAGAAGGGTCCCTGTTGGTATTTGGGATGAAGACGGTACGACATTCCAGAAATTCCCGTTTCATGTTTCCGGTGGTGAGGAAGTTGTTGTAGATGGCCACGAGAATGTGGAGTATGTGATCCCAGGCCTCTCGTTAGAGTTCAGTGCTTAATCTGTCTGGCACAGGCGCTTTCTTTGTACGGCATTGCTTGAAGGCTGATGTTGTTTCAGCCACTGTAATCAGTGCATCCAACCCTGCTTGGATGTGCGGTGAGAAGGGGTTAATATTCCAAGAGGAGTAATCCTGCGGAAGGGGAGGGGCACTCTTGTCTTGATAGAGTTCACTGTAGTACCCCCCAGAAGGCATTCATTATATCGGGTTTTGTGGTGTGGTTACACCCGCCTTCAGTGATGGTAGTAATGGTTCACTCCTGCTAGAAGTTCACGTAACGCCTGTTGTAGAACGCGGCCGATTGCCTGTCTTCCGAGTGGAGGTGGAGATGGATCTTAATGTTCTTTTCTTCCACCAACTTATGTCTCTCCAGTTCAATGTCGAGATTAATGTCATGGATGCGATGTGATATGGAAAGCCTTGGCGTTGGCTGGCCACAAACCAGCTCCTCTCCTTGTATAAATCACGGAGCCGAGCTCTTCTGAGGAAGGCAGGTTCCTGACCCCATTTTAACATGTCTTTGCTGGTAAGTTTTAGTCGTGCCCAGGCGTCCCAGTCCCAGCCAGCGGTGCTCCAGGTGGAGCACAGTTGGTTAAGCCTGGCTGAGAACAGGGAGGGGAATTCTGGTGGTAACTTCCAGCAGGGGCCAGGACCAACTTCTATAGCTTGTAAGGGATGGTACGTGAGCACGAATAATTTGAGGTACAAGATGGAAGGGTTAATTAAAACGTGCCTTATTGTCTTGGCTATGGAGACAAGGGAGGGTGACAAGTAGAAACGGTTCAGCCGTGTGCCGATGCCTCGACCTGTCAAAGTATAATCCCGACAGTAGTGGTTGTGAGTCCACTACTGTCGTGGGCTCACACCGCTACTGTTGTGGGCTCACAACAGTATGGGTTGTGAGATGTCTGTCAGCTGGAGATTCCGAAGGTGAACTTCCACATGCCTGTAGCCAGCAGAACCTGTGTTGGAATTTCCCCCTACTTTGTCGTAGGCCGGGTCCACCACACAGTTGAGGTCCCCCATCAGGATCACATGATGTGCGCCATACAGGTAGTTGTCGAGTGACTGGAAGAATCTTGACCTAGATGTTCGGTCTGTCGGGGCGTAGATGTTAATGTACCTGGTAGTACAGCCCCGGTACGTCCAGTCGATGGCGAGGACACTCGCTTCTGTGTCCCTCTGGATGTCATGGAAGGCTCCGTGGAGAGGGGCTAGCATACGTACCCCGACCCTGGCCCTGTTTCTGTTGCCGAAGCTCCAAAATGATGTTACGGGGTAATTATGTCTTAGTTCCTGCATGTCCCGGTAGAAGAAGAAATGTATTTCCTTCAGGAACAAGAGCCGGATGTTGTAGGCTAGCATACGCTTCCACACCTCCTCTTGTTTTTGTGTTGAACGGAGTCCTCTGATGTGAGAGAGGCGACAAAGAATCCGGATACTCTACCACCGACAAAGGTGGTAGAGTATCCGGCGCCAAGCAGACCGGCTTCCAGTTTTCTACACGAGCTTGAGAGGACCTCGAACTCGTGGCGAATGTTTTTGATTTTAAAACTTTTGATGTTGTTGTCTTCAAATTCAAAATCGTGGAAGTTGAACTGAGAGTCGGTCATTTCTTTATTCTATGGCAGGGGTTCTCAACCTTTTCCAGTGGTACGCGTACCACTATATTTAATTCAAGATACTAGATGTACCAGTAAGGCAGTGGCTCACGTACCAAGAGTGGTACGCGTACCATAGCATGAGAATCCCTGTTCTATGGTTTATGCTTTCATGTCGATGAGAGGGGGTTTCCACCTGCATTTCGAACTCGAATGTTGATGAGTCCGTGTGCTTTTCGTGGAGCGGCTTCGGTGTTTTTTTTTTTTTTTTCATTTTAGGTGAAGCGGCTTCCTTCCTCTTCTTTGGAGGTTATTTGGGGTGTGGAAGATCTTGTGCCCCCCCCCGTGTTCTTTCCTTCTGCAGGGGGAATGCTGGCTACTGCGGGGGAGGTCTTGGAAGCGTTGACAGACGAAGCTTCCTCTGTTGTTGTTTAGGGGGTATATCTGGTGGAACGCTATCCTTAGCTTCGTCTTTACCCTCGGCTGTATGTTGTTCCTCTGTCGATGATAATGGAACTGTGGAAGAAGCCGAGGGGAGGACTGTTTCCTCAGCTGATGTTCTTTCTTGGGGGAAACATTTTCTTCTTCTGATGTTGGTGTCGGACGATTCTTGATTTTTCCCCAGACCGTCTGTGTGAATGTTTTCTCCCTGCTGGTGTTCGGGAGTACCGGAAATTCACCGACATCTCGAGTACGCTGTGGGTTCAAATATTCAATCGGTGCCCTTGCCGCTATGCGAATGTGCGCAGAGGAAATGATGTTATTTTGTGCTCCGTGCTGGAGCACTTTCGGCAGGGGTGTGGGCACTGGCTGGAGATGTACCCAGCTCAGTCGCAATTGAAATATTTGGCTAGATGGTAGTCACTTCCCAGATGTTCTACCGAGCCACATCGCAGGCACAGTCTTTGTACCACGGGATAGTTCACAATAACACGCGACGTGCCGATGTTAACGAAGTTGAGCACAGGTTGTCGCATGTTCATGGTGAATGTGACTTCACCGGAGTACCAAGCGGGGTCCTCCTTCGAGACGCTCTTCTTTGCGTTGTTTCCCCCACTTGCTGAAAATTTGTACGAGCACGTCGTCTCCGGCTTCAAGATATTCCATAGGGAAGCAGTCGATTCTAAGTTGACGAACCTGCGACCCCACCATGGTTGGATCACTTGCTTCGTTTGGACGGGGGAGCCCTCCAGAAGTTTATCCCTCGTTGCCGCATTTTAAACTACGAATAGAAATCGTCCTCCTGCGTAGGTGGTGAAGGAGAAGGTATTCTTCGCTCCTACAAGCACCCTGAGGACTTTGGTTAAGACTCTGGGATCCTCTAACCCTGGAATCTCCACTCCTAATATCCGGGTCCTGGTGGGGACGGGGATCACTCGGCTCATGACTGGTCTCTGCGTCTGAAAAAAAAAATTAATAAAAGTAGAGTCCTAATACTCTGTGAGAAAATCCCGTTCTTCGCTATGAAGCGCTACCAGCAGTTAAAGGTTAGTATAATAAATGCAAACAACAAGTTAGTAGAGTACAACAAGAATAAGTAATAATGCAACAAAGTAACAAAAGATATCTTGCAAGCTGTCGTGACTTCCCGCAAAAATTGAGACGTCCGTCAGTCGGCGAGATTCTTATCCTGGCAACCACACGGGAACCTAATCCTAACTATTCCTTATAAGGACTGGCTTAAAGGGGCGAAGCAAGAATGCTTTTCATCTTCCCCGTTATCTGTAGAGGACAGTGTAGGGATGAGGTGTTATTGAGCAATTAAAGCTCTGATCATGGCAGGAGGGTAAAAGCAATAACCGAGCCTCAATTAAGACTTCATTGGCTACAGCATTGCCATCCATTACCCTCCAAGGGTATTACTCACCACATCTCACGGTCGATTCAATCCTCTCCCCCTCCTATCCCAGCATTGCCACGCAGGACGCAGGACATATATGGCGCAGAGGGCGAAGCTTGACGCCTTTCATATTCCCTGTTGTCTGTTTCGGGAGCAGTGATGGGAGAGATTTGTGAACTATTTTAGCTCGCCCTGAGTGGGCAGAAGTGGTTATTCGTCATTCGGTGTTTGGATGGCTTTCGGTCTTTTATGTTTGCAGTGGTCATTACTTTCATAGTTACCGGCATGCTGTATTAGTTGGTTTGGATGCGTAGATGTCTTCAGAAAGAATTTCATGGAGATTATGCATCGCTATAGGAGGCTATTATAGCTTTTGGTCTTCTATTTTTGAATATGTCCGTTGGATCGTATGCTGCAGCTTGCTGAATCAAATCGTTGGGATGTGTGGACGTCTTTAAGAAAAACTTTGATGCTGAGGATTGTAAAAAAGAGAGAATATAGGGAATATTTGTGTGCCTCTGTGGAGTTGATTGTTTCTAACATACCACGGGGCGTTCAGAATCATTGTCAAGCACTTGTTCTGCACTCGCTGTATTTTGATAATATTAGCATTAGAGGTGTGGCTGCAGAGGCATAGGTGATTATAGGACGAATTGTCATCTGGTATAGTTGCAATTTGATTCTGTTGCTGAGTTTGCTATTTCTATTAATTAGCGGGTAGATCTGAGCTATAGCTTTAGATGCTTTTGCGCATACAGACTTGATATGTTGGTTGAAATATAGTTTTTTGTCGAGAATTACACCCAGGTAATTTGTTTCTGTCTGCCAGGGAATTTTAGTATTGAATAGTAACACATCTCCTGCAGGAGACATTGGCCTTTTTGAGAAAAGACCGGCTGAACTTTTCAGGGGGTTGACTTCCAATCTCCACTTGGAGAACCAACCCTCCAGCTTTAGAAAGTTTTCTTGAAGCTTTCTGGTAATGAAGTGGGGTCTGAGAGTTCTGGCTAGTTGCCGTATCATCCGCATGCAGGGCCAAAATGGAAGTCATCGGATTGTGCGGGATGTCTGACATGTATATAGAGAACAGCAATGGAGCCAGTAGAGATCCCTGCGGCACTCCAGCAAAGATATGGCGCCGGGACGATGTAGAACCGTTGATTTTAACTTGCATTGATCTATTCTGAAGATATGAATGGATTAGATGGACCATTTGTAGTGAGGTACCAGCTGAGATAAGTTTGTGCAGGAGTCCAAAATGCCAGATTTTGTCAAATGCTTTGGAAAGGTCTAGGAAAACAGCTCCTGTGCACTGGCACCAGTTGTAGCTGGTGTTGATGCATTCGACAATTCTGTGGGGTTGTGACCTATTCTTCTTATTCTATTCTATTAACTTTCTTATACTTTATATCCTACCGGCTGCACCATTTATGTTGTGTCCAATTTTACGATTTTTATTCTATATAACAATTTCCTCTTATCTATGCTCTTCTATTATCTACGCACGAGATATCACCAAAAATTCCACTAATAGTTAAATTATTTCTCCCCTTAGTACCCCTAATATTTGTATTTATACTGCGCCTTTTGGGATATTTAGTTTAAGATATTATATTCAAAAACAAGGAGAAAGATCTCAAATATGTCCGAAAGTGTAACTATGTTGCAGTCGTGACACTTTATCTCGTTTCTTAACATTAATTTCCCGCGTGATTAGGTTCGCAATTTTTCAAGTGGTGCATTGGACAGCAATTTCAGACAACTCTTTTATCATTGATGAAAGGTTTATTAAATTCCTTAACATGGTACAAATCAATTTTTGTGATTACTCAATTTAATGCTAAACTAAATACTTACAAACTAACATTAGCTTATTACACGTAATTAGGCTATGATCCTATAATGGGTATTACGATCATGCCGCCATAAAAATTCAACACAAAAATTCACTTGATATGGACAAATAAGATTAATTCACACTATTTAACTATTCAAACTTAAGTAGATTAACTAAATCTTTTTCTGCACTAAAACACAACTATGACATTTTAACTTTCCAATACATTACAATAGACATGCGATATTCTCAGGACACTTAATTATTCACATAATATTGACACTAGCCAGCTTACTTTTAATATATTCTGTCAGATACTAAAGTCCTAGTATAAATTTTCCTTGGTCACCTCAAACAGTTCCGTATTAGAATAATGATACTTATTACAGACAAATTTTAGTTAACATTAGATATATTTTACAGTACCTTTCTTTCTTGGGATTTTCATATGGACCTTTCCCTTCTTCTGATTGAACTATCTTGATATAACCTCACCGATAATCTGCTTCTCCTACGTTCCTTTTGGAATTGAATTAGGTTTACGCTGGCTTAACTTTTCGTAACTCCGAACACACTTTGGATCATCTATATATCGGCTGTGCAACTCGCCACGTGGACGTCGATTCCTTTATTTCTTTCCCCTTCTCGTGGTTGTCACTGAAGTCGAGGCACAAAGATTATGCTTTCTTTTCCTCGACTTTATGGCATTCTTCGCTTCTCACATAGGAAATACGGAACCAAAATCCCGCTCACTTTTGTTTCCGTGTTGTGGTGTCGAAGATATAACTCTAATATCGCCACTCAGGAAAAGACCGTGAAATCCCTACGAAAGAGCTCGCGAAGGACTCTCCTGGAACGGAATCAAAACCAAAACCAAAACCAAAAAAGCTTCGTGGGGGGGATTTCCAACACTTTTATACCTGTTCTCCTAACGGCACTTTTTCTAACTTCGTTTCTCCGCCCCTACTTGTTTTTACTTCACCGACCAATTAGGGTGGCGTTTTTCTGACAAACGTCCTTTGATCGGCAAGCCTGTGCGATGTCTCAATCCGGGAGTAGGCCCTGAGCGATAGTCTGTTGTTTTCCTTTGCTAGCCTCTAATTTAATCCCCTTTCCAAAAATATTCTATGAACCTACTTAATAACTTAATCTCTAGCCTCTCACATACCATCTTTTATGACTAATCCTTTTCTGTCTTATTTATTTAACTCTTCTTATTTAAATCATATCACAATATTTATATATTCTTTCCTTTGTTAGTTTAACAAAACTTTTATATTTTATATATTTTATTGGATGCAAGAATCTTTCCTTTTCTTTTTATTAATTCAACTATTATCTTTTATGCAGGGTTTTAATTTATTATATTTATTTTTCATGTTACACCATGATAGCTGAGAATTCTATATTCTCAAGATATCAGGTGTAACAGTGGATTTGCTGGGTAGTACTATGGTGTTGCCGAAAACCAAAATGTTCTGTTCTTTAGAAAGGATGTTTGGTCAGTTACTGAGGTTTGGAGTCGTGAGAGGATGACTTTCTCTGCAACCTTACCCAGATTGGAGATGAGACTGATTGGACGATAGTTCTACGGTAGGTGTGAGTCTTTACCTGGCTTATGTATAGGAATCACATCAGCCAGTTTCCAGGAGGAAGGAAAAGAGTGAAATCTTAAGATTGCATTATTATACTGGTCAGGTGCACTACAGCTTTTCGAGGCAGCAGATTGATCACCCTGTTTGAGATGCCATCTGGTCCAGGAGTTTTATTGTTCTTAAGTTTTTTAATAATATCATATAATTCAATAGGTGATGTGGGTGTAATATGGTCAGCACTGGTATCTGGGATGTTTAGTGAATGCTTGACCTGTGTGTGGATTTTAGTAGTAGGGGTGACACTAGTGACAAGATCAAGATAAGATAAGGAATCGTGACGTCATTGTGGACGTGGCTTCATGGGTTTGGAATGTTAGGAATTTCCCTGTGGACATATGTGTGAATGGCTTCAGTTCTTGTATTTTCGTTCGCGTATGGCATTATGGGTGATGGTAGAGATAAGGATTCGTGTTGTGATTGGTGGTGCAGTTCTGACAAGATCAAGATCAATGTAAGATAAGGAATGGTGATGTGGGTGGGTGTTGTTATGAGCTGTAGATAAGTGACGTCATTTTTTAGTTGAAATAAGTGACGTTATTGTTTTGAATGGGAAGGATGATTTTAGTGGTTAAGGAATCGTGTCGTGATTGGTGGACACTTCTGACATGATGAAGATCAAGATAAGATAAGGAATCGTGACGTGAATGTTTGTTGTTATAGCGTTTAGAATGTTTGGAATTTCGCTGGGGCCCTCGTCTGTCGGGGACATCACGTGATGTGTTTGGTAATATTTAGAGATAAGAATCGTGACGTTATGTGTTTGGAAATTTCTGGGGAATATATGTCTCTCTGTGATATCACATGGTATTTTGGTTTGGCCATGAAATTGTGGGCGATGTTTTTGAGATAAGATATCTTTGAATTTTCCCAGGGTGATACACGTCCGTCGTTGGCGTCATGTTTGGTTGTCTATAGATGGGTGTACTAATTTCCAATACATTATGGGGTATTTTTTACTGTTAAAGATGGGAATTCTTAGAGTAGAGTCGTGATGGCGGCAGTGTTTAGGGTTATCTGAATAATTTTATTATATGCTAATGTCACTCAAACATAGTTTTTTTTTTTTTTTCCTATAGATGGCTGTACTAATTTTCCAATACATTTTGGGGTATTTCTTTACTGTTAAAGGGTGGGAATTCTTAGAGCATGTCGTGATGGCGGGTGCGATTAGGTTTTTTTGAAATTACAATTATCAATTGTTATGTTTAAGTTAAAAAAATTAACTTACATTTCTTTCCAGAATGGGAACATCATTATAATATGCTTTTCTGAATAATTAATTATATGCTGTTGTCTCTACGGTATTTTAAAATAAATAAATTAAAAAAAAAACGGACAGTTAAATGGATTACAAAACCTTTTGTATGTATTCTAGAAATTCTAATGATAATTTAAAATTACTTACAGCTTTCCAGAATGGCTCTTCTAAATACGAATATTCCAAAAAAAAAAAAAAAGAAATATTCCAAAATAGTTGAATTTTATATCCAGACCACAACACAAACAAAAATACCACAAAGAACGAAATTTCTGTAAATACTGTAACCTGAAATAGTTCAGTACTTCTTCCTTTAGATTATAGACCGTAGATGCTGTGTTATCGTCATGTGCAATATCCCCCAGCGAGCGGTTTTCGTCAAAGGGGATGACATGAGTCACATCCGTAAATTGGGGTATTGTTCAAAAGGTAGCATTTCATCAAGTTAGGATATTTCTCAAATACTTACATATGACTAAGGGATTAGTATCCACATGTTTGGATGACACATATCCTAAAATTATTCATTTTTCGTTACCGTCGGAATTTATTGGTGTAGTAAATTAATGCTTACATTTAATTTTTTAAAACCAATATTGACTATTAATTTTACCTGCGATTCCTTGTGCTCTTAACCTATTTCTGTAACTGAAATTTATTTTTTTCTTTCTTTTTTTCATGTTTTCTCATTTGAACCCCACAAGACTGGGAGATTATTTTTTGATACATTTTTAAGAGCTCTAGGATTTTTTACAAGGTACAAGCATCAGTTTAAATTTGAAATCCCTTGCTGCATTTCCACCTAACAAGTGTAAGACGACCGTTTGAAATTTTATATCCAGGGCATGCGTTTTCATTGGTTACTATAAAAGTGCGTGACGCCAACGTTTTCCAGAATAATCCCGTTTCATCAACGTTAAATATTTTTTGCTCATCTTTGTAGCCATCTTTTTGTATGATTTCACTCAATTCCTTCGGATATCTTAAAGCATCCTCTTTATCTCTGCACTGGCAGATTCGCCAACAATACAAACATTGTGAATACCACCAGTTCGTTGCTTAAAACGAAAAAACCACCCGCGACTTGCCGTAAAATTTTCACTAGTTCCCTCACCTTCGTTTTCGATATCATCAATAGTCTTCAAGTCATTGTAAAGACTTAATGCTTTGGCTTGAATTTCCATTTGACTAAGCAGAACTCGTTTTTCAGTTAAGTCTTCGATCCATATGGATAACAGCCGCTCCATATGTACCAGTCCAGTACTTCTGGTTTTCGTAACTAGTTTTGATAAATATGAAGCCGTAGCTTACTTTTGATAAACAAGAAGTTATACCTTGCAATTTGTATTGATCTTTTTTTTTTTTTTTTTTTTTGATAAGTTGTCGAACTGATGACTCGTCCATTCCTTTTTCACTGCCTCTTTTAGCAAATGATGCACTTTCTTCATAAAGCTTGATTATATCGAGCTTTTCTTCTAAAGTGAGCCATTTACGTTTCTTGGTGACAGAATTGCACTCATTATGTAGTTATTTTTAAATGAGATTAAAATTTAATTATCACAAATCTACTTCACTGTAGATTTATATAATACAAAATCTCCACAAGCCTTTCCTTTGCTCACACTTACTGGTGACAGATGCATTTATTCGATGATTAAACCCGTATTTTGTTGCATCCAATAAAAAGATTAAGATCATTCTATTTCTCTCATGTAAGGGTTTCAATTTGCCCTCCCACATAGATAATAACTCTTATTCAAATATCAATATAACAACAGAAACTTTCAAGGATCGTTACGCCAACCTTTCGTTTACTTTTGTCTGTGGTGTTTGCCCGCTTTTCCTTGTTATCTGACTGAAATTTGGCTGATAACTGACAGTTTTAACCTTTTTTTGGACTCAACTTATTTATGCTTATATTATTCGAATTATTTCAGAAAATGCTTGTTTTTTTTATTTCTTTTTTTTCTCCTCGCTTTTAAGAAATTGCAGGTTGTTTTGTCCTACATTAGCAGCTATTTAGCAGCTTGGTGGAGGGAGGGGCTTACATTTAAAAATGTAAAAAACTTTATTTCAGTTTTTTCTAATCTCTTCCAAGCCCTTGCAAAAAAAATCACTGGTTTCACATTTTTCATTGAAATATCGTGCAGTGCACACTGTCGTCATCATCCCCTTTCTTTGGGGTAAGGGAAATTCTTAGCACGCTAATATCTTAGGAAAGCAAAGTTACCTAAGCTGGGGAACCCTACTCTAGAGACCAGTAATGAAGAACCCAAATTGAGCAAAGTCACTAAAAACTAGATTGCTAAGTAGCCAAATCCTCAAGGACTACCTTATTTCTGACTTGATGTTTACAGGCACGCGGTTGGACTTGGCTAGTGCCCGTTTTTCTAGACCTTCTCACTGTCTAAATTAAAATCTAATCCAAGGAAAACATAGATTGGATCGATGTGTACTCAGCTTGAATAGAATATTGCTTAAGTTTTTAAACGTTAAAGTGTTTGTCCAGTAATAATACTTATCTCCAATAAATTTATGAAAGTTTCCCAAAATTTAGATTTCTTTATATAAGTGATAAACTATCTGCAATTATGAGAAGGTGCCCACCCTTTCCATGACCTAAAACAGGTTTTAAGTCATGGAAAGGGTGGAAAGGTCATGGAAAAGATACTCATAGAAACTGAGTATCAATAACACAACATTAATACTTAGTGAAGGATTCTGTAAATTAATGTCTTTAAGTAAGCAAAAGATATTTCGTAAATTATGAAAATTTAAAGCCTATCAATACCAAGTACATGCGAAAAGAAATGGTCGCTGGTTTATCGTCACCAACCAGTGGGTAGCGGAGTCAAGAGACAGGTGAGAACTACGGCTGCCGATAGGGAATTGGTTAGTATTATTTCAAAAATTGCTAAGTATTTTAATTAAGTGTCCTCGTTTACTCCCTTAAAAAAAAATCAAGAAAGCAGATTTGAGTGAGTTACAACCAAAATGGGGGACGGTTAAAACTTTGCTTGCAAAATCGTAAATTTGTCCTCAGTATTACTCCCTACCTTGACATCAGTTATACAGGATTCTGACGCTGCATTGATTATGTCGTTAATTTTGGCACTGCTTATTCAACGGTGGGAAAATTATCGTCCAAAGTGACCATCAAAGAATTAAAATTGGGGATTTGGATAGAGGATTATGAACAGAAAGCGTTCGAGCAAACCCCTCACGACATGTACAGAGTGGTACTTAATTTTCCAATTATAGGTGAATATCAACTCAGTATTATTTCCCAAAATTAAATATTTTATCAGTAAAACCCAATATACAATCACCTACCTTTTCTCATAAATCTTTAAATTCCTACATTAGCATTCTAGTGGAATATTAACACGCATAAGACTTTTTCAGGGCACGACGTTTGCAACATATTAAGTTAGTTTCTGATGAAATTCTGAAGAATTCCCAAATAATAAAGACTTAATTTTACTGTCTTTGGCATCGGTGCCTTAAAAGCGGATTTTAATACGGGAAAATGTCAACAAATGAATGCGTAGATGGGCGTTTGTTCGTAGAGGCATAAGATAGCTTTCATTTGGTTTCGTTCTACAATCTTCGAATGTTGCATTTCTTACTTTACGTTAGGTCTTTTGTTTTTATTTTTTATAAAAATTTCGCCTTTTTATCTACCGATATGTGCACGAAAATCAATTTTACGAATCTGAAACTGTGCAAGTTAAAAATTTAAAAGCGGTATTTTTCTATGCATGACTGCTATACGAAATACGAGTCATGCATTATTTTACCGCAAACGTCCTTCCAACTTCTTACTGCAATTCTAAGATTTCAACACTAGGTCATCCGTTGACGATCTCTACGACACTTATCTAGCCGTTGCGTATCGTCGAACCACACTTGTTCCAAATAGGCGAAAAAAAAAAAAAAACTGTGTCCGCCACGAAAGACACTTTCACTGAAACTGTCTTGACACCGAACGATAATGCAAAATAAAAAAGGGGTGGAGTAGAAGAGAAAATGAAGGAGTAGGAAGCGCGTAAGATTTCGTTCAGATTAGCAAGAGCCGCTTCTTCGGGCAGTCCGAAGTAAACAATTTCTTTTAACGTATGAACGACAATGACCTAAGATGATTTTTTTTTCTTGCCGCGATGATCACAGATTATAGCCGTAACAGAGAGAGAGAGAGAGAGAGAGAGAGAGATGCAAAAGTTGAAAACAAAAGGTTGTATTTCTGCTCCACGAATAAGGAGCGAGAACGAACGTAACGTCGATTAATCTACAACGAATCCGAGCTTGACCGACAGTCTGAGCTGTAAACGAAATCGACGCGCGGTACGGACCACCGAAAGTCTGGAAGTTACCATTCCGAGTGTGTTATCCTAAGGGGAGGGGGGGGGTTCTTCTACGTATGACAGGAAAGTCGGACGCGCAACAGGAAGTTTGTTATTGTAAAAAAGGGAAGTGGGTTACGCGTGTTGCAACCTTTGAAGGATTTCACGTCATCCACTGAAAGAAAAACAGAATTAAAGTCGCTGCTGTTCATGTCGTGTTAAATGCAGTAATTAATACTTTCTGTCATTTCATTACTTGCTATGAAGATACATCTTGCACTATCGAAAGCATTACCCCCCCCCCCCAAAAAAAAATACGCTCCTAACACGAACAATGTATTGACAGTTGCACCTATCCTTCTATCGTTACCAGCGTTGGCTTCGGACTCTGGCAGAGAATGCCAAACATTCTTTTACTTAACCATTTCACGCAGAAGATCCCAACGTTATCACAGCACATCAAATGATTTTATTTTTAATGTTCGCAGTTCCAATCAGCTCCTTGTTTCTGCTGACTCAACTCATGTCCAAACTAAACATTGGTTATCTCCACAGCCCTGACTTTGTACCAGATCGCTATTTCGTAATCTCTTTTGAGACTGCGGAGTCCTTACATAAATTAATTATTAAATATTTTCGTAAACAATTATCGGAAAACAATTATAAAAATCGAGAAATTATGACACGCGCATAATATTAAAATTATAAAGTAACTGAATTGTTCTAGAAATAAATACTTTTAATAAAAATTAGCTTTTTTTCCCATTCACCAAATTTTTTTTTTTTTTTTAATTTTCAGAAACTATCTAATACAAGTTATGAATGTCTGCACGCTCTCGGGATCCCCATTTTTTCGTAGAACCCTAAGATTCTAGAAAATGCCGTTTAAGAAACACCCCTGTAGATATTTACCTACCTACTTAGCGAGTTTTTTTTATTTTTTTATTGTTGTCTATTTTTTCTGTATTTATTTTTGTTGTTGTCCAACAATACTTCAAGACAATCTGCAAAAAATCCACGAAGAAATTTTAACCAACCAATTAGTAAACAGTAATCCAAAGACCTTCAAACAATGAATATAATAATACGATTGGTGTTCCTGTTCTTCCACAATTCGGTTTCATTTATTCCATAATAGCAAATTGACATCCAGTCCGAATTGTCTTCGACAACAATAAATAGATGTCATTGTTGAGTGCATGTAAATGAAACAATAACAAAAATATAGTACTGTTGCAATAAAATATTGTTCTAACAGTAAATGTTCTAAAGACTTCACAAAAATGTTTTATATCAAATGGACTCTTCTTTCTTTACGTGGGTTATTTTGAATTATGACCGAAGCGACTAATGCGATGAGGTCAGTTCATTAGACCGTAATTCTTTGGCAGAAGTATATTATAAGACACGCGATCAGTCCTAAATAGAATCATCCCAGCTGTTTATAAAACCTATACTGTTTTTTAAGATTTTCACCCTCATACGATGGCTTTTTTCCTGCATATTACAAGGTTGGATTTTTTTTTCAACTAAATCCATTTCCTGTTTATCTGTCACCAGAACAATAGTTGCAGATTTCATCACATATACTATTGTGAGACTGTTTGTTTCCAGCATCTTTCTGGGATTCACGATGACGTCATAATACTGGTCATCACCTAGGAAACAGTAGTCCATTTCGGTTTTCGGCAATGGAAAGAGACTGCTCAGTTGCCAAGTTGCTACTCACATTAAACCAAAACGGAATCATTTCAACTTTCAATACCGAGTCAAAAACACTTTAGAAATCGAAATATTCATAGAGTAATATTATCTCTTTGGCATCGTATGATTTTCATTTTTTCCAGAAATATTGGTAATTATGTCTTCGTATAGTACTGCTTTAAAAACAACTGCAACCATTAAATTTATTTTCAATGTACTGTTTTGGTGGCAAACAGTTTGCAACCAAATGAATACTTTGTAATATGCATTTATAAAGAATGATATGGAATAAATAAAAAGACGTTTTTAATATTTAAAAAAAGTATAAAATATTTTAAAGAAATTAAAATTTTTATTCTAAAATGTCTCGATTGATATTGCTTATCATCTTGATTCATAACTCACAGAAGAGAAAATAGTGCACTCTAGTGGTGGAGTTGCTATTCCATATGCTCACATATTCGCTGAAGAGAAGCTGCAGTCAACGTATACATAGTTTAAAGATATCCGAACAATTAAGAAATTATCTGTTTTCTATAGCGTCAGTGTCTGAAGCACATTAAAAGACGACTCTCATGCAAAAAAAGAACACGGCTTTAGAATGGTAACTTTCCCTAAGTATTGCTCTCTACACTTGCAGACTTCTAGTAACAAACAACTTTTGAACAACAGCGGAAATGTACCTTGTATGAGGCTCAAAACGTATTGTTTCCATGGAAACATGGCATTGTTGTCTCCGAGGGGGAAAACTATTAGAATATACAGAGAGAGAGAGAGAGAGAGAGACTGAAAGAATGTATGAAGTTGATTTAACCATGCATGACAAGAAGTTTAATACAACTTCGCAACTTAAATTTTACCAGAATAAAGAAAATGACGCCATACAAAAAGACAGATTTTTATTTTATTTATTTATTCATTTTTTTGGGGGGGGGGGGAAATGGATCTTACGGTCTTTATTTGCCATACCAAAAATTTCTAGCAATTATTAGCGATGACGTGGTTAATATTAGAAGTACGAAGATGGGAGATGATGAAACACGTTCTCTCTTATTAGAACCGCGACTGCATTAAAATGTATAAATCACGTGGCCGACACAGCTGTATAAACACTCAAAATGATGGCTGCAATATTTAAATATTTTGACTTCTACCCGTCAAATACAGTGCCTGTCTACCTAACTAAGAAAAGCATGAACTTCTGTGTATAAGAACCGGCAAATTCAACAAACTGGTTTTAATAGAGATAATCTCCCTTGGTAAAATATTGAGGGTTGTTTTTTTCCCCTTTTTTTTTAAGGTGTTTAAAGCTATAAAATAAATTAAAGCAGATATATTGACCTCTACGATAATAATCAAAGCACTATTTGTTTCACTAAAACCAATATTGCCTAATACATATAACTGCAGTTTCATTAACATTGATGCAGTGCTGCCATCTATTATTAATCACAATTTAAAATACTTAATTAGAGTTGTAATTTTTTAAGTAGGGTTTGTATCTCTAAGGAAATTCTAAACCAACTTTATTTGTCCCGTCACATATTTCTGAGGTATAATAAAAAACTTAAGAGACTTCATAAATAATCTTGGGAAAGGTGAATTGTTTCAGATAGCCAAATACACAAGCTTGTATTACAATCATTTTATAGCCAATATGATTTAAGTCAGCTAGTTCCCGACATACTGTTAGAGGGCGGTGGTAAAGATATTCAAAAATGAGAAAAAAAATTACATGTAATTAATGTATAGCTTTGATTTAATTATTGCAATAAAATTAAATTTTACCTATAAAATATTAAATTAATTTATATTATACAAAATGCTTTAAAAAATTAACAAATATTCAAATATTTTTAATTAAAACAATTAAATTTATAAATACACTTTTAATTTAATTCAATAATATATCTATTTAATTTATTGGTTAGAAATAAATTCGCTTTAGGGGAGAAGAAGTGAAAAGTCCTTTTTAGGACTTCCAGGGTAACAAATGGCAGTGCTGTAGCCAATGAAGTTTTAACTGAGGCTCGGCTATTGCCGTTACCCAGCCATGACTAGAGTTTTTAGCTCAATAACACCCCATCCACACAGATTTTCTTCATTCAGATGACGGGATAAAGAGTCAAGGACTCAGTCCATCGCCCAGTTCTTTTAAGAACTTAAATTTGCTTTAGAAGAATATTGTATGTAAGTATAGTAAGACAACTTTCACTCAAAATGGTGAATCCGAGTATAATGCAACTCTGGTGAAATTGAGAACAATCATCCGATTGTTCATATCATAAAGAATGATATGTTCAACAGAAACGTAAAATTCGTTTCTGTTTGAACGTTGAATTCCAGCAAAATCCTAGTTGGATTTTGCTGGAATTCTGTACATCTAGAAATAAGCCAGTACGAATACCAAATTGGCATTTACTGGAGGATAGGAGGGATCTTCTTTTTTTTTTTTTACTTCCTTCCTTTAAAATAATTTGACTTATGGAAAAGTACTAGTCTTGAATTCAAATAGTCTGATTAACGCGGAGAGGATTCTTAGGAGTATGGACAACAATACTGAGGGGGTGGGGGTGAATATTAGCAATGAACGTGTTAAGTTAACACGTTCATTGCCAATCACATGTTGCGAGTTCTCACCGAACGGCTGATCACGCGTTATCGCGTAGACGTCGCTAACGAAATAAAAAAAATTTGGCCAACACGCGAAATTCCAATATTCAGCTTGGCAATGAAAGTGTTAAGATACATGACGACATAGCTAATTTTATTATTAAAGTGTAAATTTGAAAAACAAAATTAAATTTTTATATCTTTATTTCAGCGCTGATTGCCGTGTGTCCGTCAAGATAGGGCTTGTTTATATCTTAAACTTGTCTAGTTTAAGAATTCCTCAGAATAGACAATGAGCGAACTGATTATAATTCAAAAGATATCATTAAGAGGTTTTGTGTATGTTCACATGGTCTGTTTATAGATAAACAAAAATAGAAATCAAACTTCATGGGATAATACGATGGAAAACAAGAACATATTTCAAAAATAATTTGAAAGCTTAAAAACAATGTAATGTGTAATATCAATTATTATAGTTATCTATTTGTTGTCATATCCATTGAACTAATAATTGGTTTTTGATATATGTTTAAATACACCTAATTCTGATTTACTTAAATTTTCTATTAATAAGATCCAAAGAAAATTATGATTCGCTTAGGGTGGGAGAGAACAACAGAGTCGTTTTTAGGACTTCCAGGGTAACAAATAGCAATGCTGTAGCCAATGAAGTTTTAACTGAGGCTCGGCTATTGCCGTTACCCTCCTGCCACGATCAGAGCTTTAATAGCTCAATAACACCTTATCCCTACAACAATGTCTTCCACAGATAACGGGGAAGATGAAAAGCATTCTTGCTTCACCCCTTTAAGCCAGTCCTTATTATAAGGACTATGATTCAGTTGCATAAATACTGAAAAGTATCTATTATGAAAATGAAATCACTATCTCGCTACTAACAACTCTTACGATTAAGCGCACACACAATAAAATAAACACGTCCGTCTACATCAAACGCACAATCAGTCCACACTACATTCCCTCCTCTTCTCAGGCCCTCTCCTGTGCCCGACAGTAGTCTTCCGCCTTCAAAAGGAGATTTCGACTGTCGGTCTACACTTAGTGGTAGGAAGGGACGAGGCAGGTCCTGTACCTGCAAAACGCCTTAAATTACAGATTAGGCCTAATCGTGAGCACTCCATTCGATTATCTAAATTTTAAGCAACTGCTTGCAGTTTTCAGACATGTAGGAAACCTGCTACATACCAAATGGCAGAGTAGAGATTCATCAGCTCTTGGAAGTTGAATCAGAGGACTACTGACCCTCTCCCCCAGCACTTCTCAAGACAACACCTGTGAGACTGTGTCAACTGCAAATGATCAGTCCCAAGTAGGCTCTGAAGACTAACAGGTAGTCAGCAGAAGAAAGCATAGGAAGGAGTCTCCTAATGCAGAGCCTGAAGGATCGAGGTCACATCGGCACAGCCCGAAGGGAGAGTCCCACTGGTGATTCTAAGATCTGAAGAAAAATGGTCGACAGTTGTGGAGGTGATACAAAACACCGAAATTAAATTCACGTCGCCTAAAAACTCCGATGGAGTCTGCATTCAACCCGAAGGAGCATCGGACTACCGTCAGATTACTAAGCTCATGGAGGAACTGGAAATTCCATATCATGCATTCCAGCTAAAGAGCGAGAAAATCTTAAATGGTTGTTATCAGAGGTCTAGTGGAAACAATAATCAGAAGAGATAGCCACTGACCTCAAGTTACAAGAGCCGATAAAAGTCTCGCTTGTGTATGGAGCAGACGAAAGCCCCTGCTTCTGGATTTAGTGGAAATCAGAAAAGATCAGAGAGAGATTTATGATCTGAAGATCGTTTGTAATCCAGTAATCAAGTACTGAACCACTCAGAAGGAACACAACTGCAGGGCAATGCCACTGCTGTCCGAAGCAGTGGCATCGTCCTGCTCTAGTTTCTGTGGGCATGCGCAGAAACTCTGTAGAGCAGAGTACAAATGCGTAAAATGCGGAGACAGTCACCCCCTCTAATTTCCGCTAAGTGCGCAAATTGTGGCGGACCGCACCCGACGAACTACAAAAGCTGCACACTCCACCCATCTAACCTGTTAAAAGGTAGGGAAACAAGAGACCCATCAACCCAGAAGCGTACAACCCCTCCTGCACCAGAAAGCCCTATACGGGACCACTAAAAACTAACAGATCGTACGCCTCAGTGGTTTCCTCTCCCACTAAACCGGCAGAACCTCTTTCAAGCAGACAAAACTCCTCTACTATTCCAGCTGCTGTCAGGAGAGATGTTAACTGCTTTTAGCATAACAAACCCTAACCAGGTTGATACAGATTCCTCAAAAATACCCAAGTCATTTTCTCAATGATTAATGCCGACTATCTCAATTAATCCCATACAGATGCATTCTGGAATGCTAATGGTCCCAGCTAACAAACTCCTGGAACTGCAAGAATATGCGGATCACTTCAGAATTAATATTATTAATTAAGATAATTACGATTCTCTTAATTAATGAGATGCATCTACGGTCCTCCGATAACCCTGAACTTAGATATTACTCGCTACTCAGAAATGACAGATTCAACGCCAGAGGTGGCAGCACTGCCATTTGTGTCACGAAAAACATCCATTATAACAAAATCAAGTAGACCACTTCAACAAATCTAAAAGAAATTCACACCAATAATGCAGGCAATCCAAAAATATACTCAGTTTATAACCCTCCTGATGAAGCAACAATTGTGGCGGGAGATCTCAACTCAAAACACCCCTTATGGAACAGTAAAAGCTTCAATAATAATGGGATGATTCTTTACGCCTTTGCTTTACTAAGAAACATTGTTATTGCAGGTCCGGTTGAACCAACTTACAACGGACCGCAAGGCAGACCTGATGTACTGGATATAGCCGTCTTCAAGAACACATCTCATCAATTCCAGCTACAAGTGATTAACGAACTTAGTTCCGACCACAAATCAGTACTATTAAGTCTAGAAGGGGACCCTGAACTCATACCCAGCCAGACATGTACTAGCTTCACTAAATTTAATACCGCATTCCGTACTCTTTAGACTCAATACCAACTATATCCTCCTGTGAAGAAATCGACGCAGCGGTCAATAATCTAGAAAGTAAAATTCATGCTGGCTTAGCAGCAGCAGCCTCCACTGTTATTCTAGCACTAATCAGCAATAAAAATAGCATAGAATCAGATGTCACTATTACACATTATCTCCTCAAGACCAATAAGAGCTAAATAGAGCAACGAATTTAGTTCGCTATGCGCTGAAAGATCACAGGAACCAACAGTGGGGAAGATAGCTCTGTTCCCCTTAAAGCGAAAGATAATTCGCTACGGAAGATGGCTAAAGCTCTCCTTACGGATTGTTCTAACATCCAGCCCATTCACGGTGAAAAAGGCATTGTTTGCAAAGATGATGCAAAGGCGTAAGTTTTCGTGGACGTCCTGGAGCATCCATGTAACCCTAACTACGCGCATGTGGACTTGCTTTTCATCTAGAAAATCCACCGGCACTTTTGCTGGGCGCTCCGTCAGCCCTGCAGCCGAGAAAATATCTGTCATACTTCGCCTAGAGAAGTTTATTCAATCATAAGAAAACTCAACAACAAAAAGGCCCCAGGGCCTGACGAAATTACTAACAAAACTATAAAGACGCTCCCGCATAAAGCAGTTATGAAATTGATAACTATTATAAACTCAATGTTCAGATTCAATTACTTTCCCACTCACTGGAAACAAGTAGATATCATTCTCGTTCACAAGCCGGAGAAGGCACCTCAGTTCCTGAAAAATTATAGGCACATTAGCCTCTTGTCATGCCTGGGAAAACTGCGGAAAAAGTTATTCTCAATCGTCTGCAAGACGAGGTGAACAAAAGCAGCCTTACCCCGAAAGTGAAGTTTTGGTTCCATACTGGACAGAGTGCAACTCAGCAAGTCCACAGATTGATAGAGTTTATAACAACTGGTTTTAATTGGAGACAACATACAGCAGCTATCTTTCTTGATGTTGCAAAAGCCTTTCATAAGGGTTGGCACAAAGGCCTGATTTACAAATTAATTACAGCCAACATTCCACTATATCTTACTAAACTCATTGACTCTTATCTAAAAGACCGGAAATTCCAAGTTAAGCTGCGCGGACTTAGATCCTCTTTGAAAAGAATCACTGTAGGTGTGCCACAAGGCTCGCTGCTTTCGCCGCTGCTTTTTAACATCCTCGTTGCAGACGTTTTAAGTACGACATCAACCACCATGGCTTGCTACGCCGACGATATGGCAATTCTGATCAGATCTCTCAGGCCGCACTTAGCTACGCAGAGCTTACAAAACCCATCAACAACAAACCCGGAAAACTGGTTTAAGAGATGGAGGATAGATGTTAATGCTGACAAAAGCACTGCCATACTTTTTACAAGAAGTAAAACATCCTACTACAGAGAAGTTCAACTGCTCAATGCAGCTATTCCATGGAAATTCAAAATCAAATATCTCGGTATATATACAACTAGACAACAGCCTCAGCTTTCACCCTCGCATTGTATATGCCTGCAATAAATCGAATTCCGCAATTGTCCAGCTGTTCTCAACCGGAGAAGCCAAGTTAGCACCGAAAACGAACTAGGGATTTACAAATCAATCATCAGACCCACTCTAATATATGGATCAACGGCTTGGGGTCACAGATTCCCCAGCAACATAAAAAAAAACTACAAGTGATTCAAAATAAGTGTCTCCGTATGATATCTGATGCTCCGTAGTTTGTCAGGAATGCTGTCCTCCATTGAGATGGTAACATACCGGATATACCCAAGCTACTTCGCGGGACTGCCTCTGCATACTTTGCTCAGGCAGCTATTCACCCCAATCAACTCATTCAAGAGTCATCCAACTACGATGAGAACGACAGATGGAAACACAAGCACCCGAAGGCAGCTCTGCTCATCGGTACAAGCGCTCCCACACCACCCTAAATTGGGCGAGCCAGGTGCTCGATAATCTTTTATTCATTTAACCAGCTCGTTTAGAGATGAAGAGATAAAAATCCACGGGATTGTCATCCATCTTGCCATAAAAGTTAACAGTATGATTCACTTAAAAAATGGCTCTCCAAATGAAGACTGCAAGTGAATCCCCAGAAGAGCATAGCCATGCTGTACAGCAGAAGACCGATGCTTCCTAAAGGGGGACATCTTCCTGTTTAACACAAAAATCCCGTGGCAAACAGAAGTTAAATACCTTGGTGTGCTACTGGACAGAAGGCTCATTTTCAGCTGATATATCAAGGCTCTCTGTGTAAGGGCTCAAACGCCATTGCTCAACTCTATCCTCTAATCAACAGGAACAGTAAAACACCAGAATCAAACTACTTATCTACAAACTGATGGTTCGGCCTATACTCACTTACGCTTCTCCGGCTTGGAACCATACCGCTGATACTAATATTCTCAAGTTGCAACGTGTGCAAAATAAATGGCTGCGAATGATTCTAAACGCCCCATGGTTCGTATGAAATGTGCAACGCCATCGAGACATAGAGATTCCCTATATTTACACGTTCCTGCAAACTACAGCAATAAAGTTCTTTTCAAAAGCGTCAGGACACCCCAACAAACTGGTTCAACTAGCTGCAAATTACGAAGCAATGGATTACTTCAAACATGAAAGACCAAAAATCATCTTAAACTCCAACTCTGATGTCTAATCTTCAAGCCCGCTCAGGACGAGCAATTGGTTCATAAATTTTTCCACTCACTGTTTCCCTATCAGATAGCAGGGAGTATGAAAAGCATTTTGCTTCACCCTTTAAATCAGAAATGTTAATTAATTAGTCAATTATGATTCACTTAGAGGAATTGAAAAGTGGAGACAGAGGGTAACAGACGGTAATGATGTAGCCAATGAAGTTTTAATTGAGGCTCGGCTATTGCCATTACCCCGACATGACCAGCAAAAAGAAAAGCATTCTTGCTTCACCCTTCTAGCCAAAAAAAAAAAAAAAAAAAAAACTATGATTCACTTTAAGAGTGATATCAACGATATGAGATCGATACTCCAAAATATAATGACCATCTTCTATCTTTACTTTGAGTTTTCGTGTTTTCGAACATTAGTAGATGATCAACAATAAGAATTTAATTTAATATCACATGGAAAACTTAAACTACTTAATCAAAACTTTAGAACCGGCATCTAACGCTTGGCCTTTTTAAAAAGTTGAAGAAATTTTAGGTTGAATAACCGGGATATTAAATCTATATTCATTGGCAAGTGACCCTGAAGATGCCGATGAAGGTACACACAGGATGAAACTATAAACTTAATGGTCTTCCCCACCTAAGGAGCTTCATCCGTTGGATTCACAGGAGGAACAAGTCAGTAAAAGAAGTGGTGAAAGAGACCCAACTAACTCCTGTGCCAAGCCTAGAACATGCCTGCCAATTACAACGGATGTAATTTCTGTCTTAAAATGGATGAACCGGAAGACATACTCAGCCCTCGTCCCATTCGTCAACCCTTGCCAAACATACCGATCACCCTCCAACTCAAGTAAACTCTACAAATCAGGAAGGAAAGCTACCACTGAACAAAACTTACGGCAATGCGGTGCAGTTACAAGATATGATTCACTTGTTGTGCTGAATCGTTAGTGGTTTACTGATCACGTGCGTGAAAATTATTTTTATGGAAATATTTGGGGAAATTAGGTTTGCTTGAATTTATTCTAATAGTTACTGCGAAAAAATGCGTTGAAAATAATTATCAGAATACAACGAATTCGGAAAACAACGAAAACTTTATATGCTTCGTGCATTCAAAAAATAGAAGTTTTATTTTTAACTTTGTTGCTTAGAAAAGTCGCAGATGCAGACCTCACTATTTCACTTTCCCACCAAAACCCGACAACTGGATTTTGTTACTTTCTTCGTTTTATTATTCGGAGTACTTCATAATTTATACCAGTTATGTAAAGCTAGACGATATTCAAATAACAGCGGTGTCATAGTTTGAAGAAAAGGTTTAAAATTCCCTAGTAAATGACAATGTACCTATATGGAATCTACTATATTAAATCAATTTGAATATAAATAAAATAAAAAACAAACATTAAAATTGATTTACTCGGATAGACTTTGGTGCATTTATTAAATACGGTGCAGAAATGCGCTCATGGATGGATTATTAACAAACACTGTCGACAGCGTCTGCTATATTACCCTAAGTACACGAGTAATTGATACGTGACTCGTATTGGAGAGCCGGACGGATCTCATTTCCTCTTCTACTAATTAAAATAGTTACCGATATTTCATTCTCTTGTTTACACGTGTTTAAATCTTAACCGCATTTATTATTTGCATCCGAGTATGTGTTCTACAGTCGTTGTTTACTCCGATGCGCAGTTAAAACAGTCTGGAGAAAGTTCATATCATCTAGTTGATGACCAGGGTCGAACCCAATCAGATTTTCTTCAGGGATGTTATCTCCTTTATAATTTGACCTTTATTCTTAAAGGTCACTCTGCAAAGAATATTTTCTTGGTTTCCTGGGAAGTTAACGAGTTTTCCACTACGACTTGATATGTGAATTTTTTTTCCAAATATTATCCTGTTGGTTCAGTAGCAATTACGGCTGAATCTACTGAAGCTATGCTATTAGTATAGCCTCAGCATTAGTATAGAGACGTTAGTATTTAATTTCTGTTGATTGCAGGAAATTTGGTTTTCTCCTTCATTGGGATCCAATAACAATTTCATCATAATGCAAAAAATATAAGAGATATTGCATTAAGACAAACATATACGATCAATTTTTGATTGTAAATACCCTAATAGGATCTCCTCCCCTCTCTTTTTTTTGGGGGGGGGCAAAATCAATACAAATCCGGTTGAGATACAATCCCAAACTAGATCCGTACGAGATCTGGATTTTGAGCATGTCATCTGAACCTAATCTCGGGAAATGAAAATTCAGACTCAGAAAATCCTGGATCCCTCTTTGTATGTGGGACAGCGAGCATCAACACGATCTCCGAATCATGTTTCGGTTAGCGAAGATGGAGGTTATCCGAAGATACCAAGAGGTCAAGGCTATCTGATGCCCACGTCTTCCACTATGAGAATCACGAGTGTGAAATGAGTCGGAATTAGGCCCAAGTATCTCAATGGTGATAACAAAAGTGTTAGTTAGAATGACTTACAGAGCTTCTACTCAACGGATTTATTCTGTTCAAGGACGGTCGTTGTCGAAAGGACAGAGATAATCAACGTCTTAAATATTCATAATTAACGGTGAGTAAGATCTTATAGTTCACACTAAGATACCATTTAAGTTTCCCAGAGAAAAATGTCACTCACAAAAGAAAATGAAAAAGACGCTAAGATGCTGTTGGTGCAAAGATAACCAAGGCAAGTTGTGTCACCCGTCATTGCCATTGTCTTTAGAAGGACGTCGTTTGTGCCCAATTGCGTTGTATGTTCAACTAAGCGATCATCCGAGAAAGTTGCTATAATTAATCTTCACGATTCGTCCTAAATGACCTTGGGAATCGGCAACTTTGCGTTCTGCACTTACGAGTTCAGTTTACTGAAGAATATCGGTGCTAATTAATTACTGGTTTGTGCACAAAGAAACTTGTTTCTAGCAGGATCCACTGGGATAATGGAACATGAAGTCAAATCATTGCTGCATTTAACCGTCTCGCGAGCGAGTGGGATTTTCAGGAAATCTAAAGTAACTGGGAAAACAACGTTAATCAGTGGACTCTGATATTTAGCAATCGAGTGTCTGTGCGTATGGATAATCGGGAATAAGATAATTGGAGACCGCCACTTCGTCTCAATGTCCGCGGGCTCTTCTCTTTGCACATCTCAAACCTAATGAGTTCCGATAGATTGCATTCATGAAAGCGCTTCGATAGAGTTGTGAATTGTTTCGTATTTAGACGGAGGCCATCCTTACGTGCTCCGACGATTAAAATGAATTTCATTTACAGGCTGAAACGTAAATCAGGAGAAGAATGCACGAAAGCTATCGACTGTGACCTGGGTTGCTTTGGAGGGGGGGATAGTCTTGTAGGGGTAGTCTTTTACTAGTTTAATGGGGAAGATGCAACCGACGGGGGGGGGTACGTCACATGATTCGTAACAGGGATATCTTAATCTTTCTTTCTATTGAATTTGCAGGCCTGATTGGCGTATCCTCTCCACAACCAACACGTCGCGAGTTCGAATCCCGCTGAGGGCATGGGTGATCGTGATTGTCTTGCCTTGTGTACTGCTATAACCTTTGATATGGCGCAGCATGACCGTCGCAACCCTCGTGCAATTAAAAAAAAAATCTATTGTATTTAAAGCGAAACATTACTTGAGGTGAGAGGGGGTTGAACGGTAAAGGTGGCTTGCGGGGAAACGAAGTGAGACATCTACAGACATCACGCTATGTGTCCGACATGCGCTATCATTTCGTTACGAGAGCTGTAAATGTTTTCCTCTAGTGGCAATCACGGAAGAAGATTTCAAATGCATTTTACGTATCTTTTAGTAAATAAACACTCGCCGAGGACATCCAACTGCTTTAGCTTAATAAGTTTAATATTATCTACAGAATGCCCGTTACGCTGCTAAACGCTGACACACACACACACACACACACACACACACACAGGAATAAATTAATTAGTAGGAATTACAGCAGAAATTAAATCAAGAGTAGAAATAAATAACCTCCTGGTAGGGTTACTATTGGGAGGAAAACACACACACACACACACACACACACACACACACACACACACACACACACACACACACACACACACACACACACACACACACACACACACACACACACAGAGATGGATGTTCAGGTGGTTTATCGTAAACCCGAGAAAGAGCACATGTACAAGCCATTTTAAATTGTTGGGGCGACAAGACGAACAATATTGGAAAAATTCTGTATCTAACTAAAGCCGAAAACCATCAAGAAGCAACTCAATGAATAACATTCTCTACTTCTTAAAAGTACTATTAATAGTAAGTTAAAATAATTTAGAATTTCGCTGAATTGCATTTTTTTTTTTTTTCAAAACTGGTCATCGACCGTTATCCTTGTCAACAGAGACATTCGGTTTAACAAATCACAGAAAATCCACATTTATCTTTACTGAAAACCCTCAAATCAATTTCTTTATGTGCAGAACTTTTACGGATTCATAAAAGAATTATGTTCCTATTATATATTTTTAAATAGAAAAATAACACATAAATATTACCTTTTTGATTCCTTTTCAAAATATCTTTAAATATGAAATTCTATAATAAAGCGACACCTTAAAACAAATTATACTAATCTATTAAAATATTCTGACAATATTTATAAGCACAATGCTGTATTCCTTAAAAGCTGAGGATAACTCTCTACGGAAATTGGCTAAAGGCCTCGGCACGGACTGTTCCAACACACAGCCCATCCACGGAGAAAGAGGCATAGTGTACATAGATGATGAGAAGGCTGAAGCTTTTGAAGATGCCCTGTAGTTTCGTGGTAAGCCTAACTACACGCATGCGAATTTACTCTTCGTTGAGAAAATCCACCGACATGTTCGCTGCCCTTTACTTCATCCCTGCAACCGTGAAAATATTAGTTTCACTTCACCTAAGGAGGTTTATACCATCATAAAGAACCTCGACAACAAAAAGGCTCAGGATCCGACGAGATTACCAACAAAGCGAGTAAAGCGCTTCCTCGCAAAGCAGTTATGCACCTGGTAGGCATCATCAATGCAATAGTCAGACTCAGTTACTTTTCCACTCGATGGAAACAAGCAGATATAATTCTATTAGATAAACCAGGGAAATCACCCCTGTTCCCACAGAATTATAGGCCCATCAGCCTCTTGTCATGCATAGGGAAAATTGAGGAAAAAGTCATTCTCAATCGTCTGCAAGATGAGGTGAACAAAAACAACATTATTCCAAAAGAGTAATTTCGGTTTCGTACTGGGCACATTACAACTCACAGGAGCTCTCTTTCTAGATGTGGCAAAGGCATTTGATAAGGTTTGGCATAAAGGCGTTATCTATAAAATGATTACAGCGAACATTCCACTTTACCTTACTAAGATCGTCGACTCCTTTCTAAAAGACCGGAAATTTCGAGTTAAGCTGCGCGGACTCAGATCCGCTTTGTGAAGAATCACTGCAGGTGTTCCTCAAGGCTCGCTGCTTTCACCGCTGCTTTTTAACATCTTCGTTACAGACGTCCCTAGCACGATATCAACCACCATAGCTTGCTCTGCGGACGACATGGAAATTCTGAGCAGATCTCTCAGATCGCATCTAGCTACGCAGCGCCTACAAATCGCAGCAAGAAATCTAGAAAAATCGTTCAGAAAATGGAGGATAGCGGTAAACGCTGATAAAGGCACTGCCATTCTCTTTACCAGACGGAAAGCATCCAACTACGGAGAGGTCAAACTTTTAAACACAGCTAATCCAAAACGAAATATCTAGGTATACAGCTAGATAACCGCCTTCATTTTAACTCTTACGTCGACTATGCCTGAATTCCGCAAGTGCACAGTTCTACTCTTCTCAACAAGAGAAGTCAAGTCAACACTGAAAACAAACTACTGATCTACAAAACAGTTATTAGACCTACTTTAATGTACGGATCACCGACTTGGGGTCACACTTCCCACCGCAACATCAAAAAACGAAAGTTATCCAAAACAAATGTCTCCATATGATTTTTGATGCTCTGTGGTTTGTCAGGAATGCTCACCTCCATCGAGATGCTAACATACCGGATATTCCCACGTTTCTCCGTGAAACTGCCTCCACCAAAGCAGATATTCACCCCAATCAACTCATTCAAGAGTCATCTAACTACGATGAAAACGACAGGTGGAAAAACAAGTGCCCGAAAGCAGCTCTGCTCATCGGTACAAACGCTCTCATACCGTCCTAATTTGGGCGAGGGAAGTGCTCGATAATCTCTCATAAAATTAACCAAACTTCTTAGAGATGAAGGGATTATAATCCAAGGGATTGAGATCCATCTAGCCACAAAAGTCTACAGTCAACAGTAAGAACAGCGAGCCTTCTGACAGTAGTCGGAAAGCATGATTTCGTTATTAGTGACGAGAATGTCATACTATGAAGGCATATGCTAATTTGGTGAGTGAATTGGATATTATTTTATAGTGCAATGGGATTAGTATGATATATTGATCGGAGATATCGTCGGTGATGAATTGTGTATCGCATCGTTGAATTGTGAATTATTATTAAAAAGGATAAAAGAGATTCAATTCGAAATAATTCTTTTCTACAAAACAGCCGATCGAGACAAGTAGAGATAAGAAAACTTTTCTGATCGCTACAAACAACATTGTTGTTTGGTCTAGTACTGTAAATACGGAAAACCTACTAGACCAAAAACTAAATTCGACTACGTATATCACTCGTTTATCAGATTAGGGAGACTCTTTGGTCGGGAAGACCTGGGTTCGATTCCGGTCCGTGACAACAACAACAGACAGAGCTCGTACCTTTAGTCTCTTTCGACTAAAGCTGAGTTATCCCATAAAAATACATAGTTAATCCCTTATTAGGATGGCTCAAGCAGTCCTAATGGACGGGCGAGGAAACTTGGGGGAGGGGGATCCCCACACGTAAACAACATCAGATTAGCAAAGTATTTAATAACAATTGACCGAGTAGAAAAAAAAATGAGACATCCCCCCCCCATCATCTCGACAGAAGACAATCTTGAAGACCCACAAGAACATGATATTAAATTAAAACAACAGACAAAGCACACACCACTCACCAAACCCTGAGGATGCAGCAAACAACAAATGTCCACCCTGTAATAGATACAGCAAAGAGGAGGAATTCCAAACATACAAACAAAAAAAGACGAAAATATTCATTACAAGTGACACACCCAAACCAATGAAAATGGAGACTGACAATGATACAAACTCTTGGATCTACTGGCTCTTGGATCCGTGCAAGTATTGTGCGTTCAGCCTACTATCATGCGTAGGACAAATAGCTGAACACGCCATACTTGAACGGATCCAAGAGGCAGAAGAACACAACCACATCATACCAGGTGAACAATTGCGCTTTAGAAAACAGTAATCAACTCAGCAGATCTACAGAATCATGGAATACGTTATCCACGCATTACGATGGCACCAACACTCTGGCGAAATCTTCCTGGAGATAGTTCAGGCATTCGACAGAATCTGGCATTGTCGATTGCTTTACAAGCTACACCAAATAGGAATCCCATTATCACTAGTGTTAATCATCAAGTCATGTCTGAACAACAGAAAATTTAGGATTAAAATTAACGGAATCAGATCTACTGAAAGAAGAATCACGACTGGAGTCCCACAAGGCTCTCAACTGTCTTCTTTACTAAGATGAAAAGCCAAAAGGCTATTTCTTTTTTTTCTGGCGAGGTTGATATAAGTTAAGGGGATAAAAATCCCTTATTGTTTTTCAGCCAGTAAGCGAAACTAAGATCGAACACTACGATCTGTAACGTTTCATGCCGACGAACTGTCAGCGTATCCAAGCGTAAGTGACCACTTGGTAGTGCCACACCACGGCAACTCGTTGCAAAGGTGAAGCAAGCTTCCTCACTGTTCTTGATATTTTCTCATAATGTAAAACACAGCTCTTAAGAGATGTAGTACTGTTTTACATTATGAGGAGAGGTCACTACCCAGACCGGTTTCAACCTTTTTTGAGGTCTCATCAGTGAGTAGAATGGGAGTTCATGCCTTTCATCACTGGCCTCTTTAGATTTAAAAAAAAAAAAAAAAAAAAAGTTGTGCTGAGAGTCAGCTTGATAGTGAGAGAGGAGGAGAAAAGATTGAGTGGATAGTAGTAGATAGTTAAGAGGCCTCAGTCGATCTACTTGGCCTGACTTAAATGTCAGCACCAAGCAGATCTCCGACATTATCTCCCTCCATCCGTTCTTTTCAGCTTTCCCCGGTCAGTCACCTCTTCAGGTGTCTGCCCGAGGAAAGTGGGGAAAAACAAATGAAAGAAGCACCACATGAAAAAGAGGAACTAGTAAATAACATTAAAAATTACATATGACAGTTTGTAAGAAACTAGGTAAATTCTGAAATTTCAACCTGAATGACCAGTTTAATACTGAGAAGAGCGGGGGCAGAGCCTGGCCTGGGTGATGCAGCCCACAAGGAGCTGCACCGCCTCGGTGTAAGCCTTCGCGGCCCAGGTTCTCAGGATACCCCCTCCTGTGTGGAATAGACATAGACCTTTTTTACAACAAAAATTCTAATCTGAAAGAAGACAAAAAGAAGAAAAAAAAACCCAGAATTTTTTTTTTTGTTTTTTTTTTTCCTCTGGCAGATCGATACTAGGAGTCAACTGACTTCTTAGGCGAGGTTTAAATCCTCCTGCTGTCTATTGTTGTGGGTTTTAATGATGAGATCTGCTAATTTGTCTCCACGGACGTGGTTTAGCATGTAGAGGCCTCTGCGCAGTGCTAGTCCCACGTCGTCCTCTGCATCGATAAGACCAATGATCTGTTCAGGAGTGATTTCATCTATATTATCGACAAACACGTCGTTCCATTCTGCACTGACGACTCTTGGCCCGTTTTGTCCTGTGAGTATCAGTTGAATGTTTCGAATGTTTCTATTGCTTTTCGTAGTCTCGCCGCCTCCTCGGGGAAATCTTTTAAGAGATGCAATATAGGTGCATTGGCCTTTGCGTGAGGGAACTTTGTGGGTTCTGAAGTTGACTTTATATTTCCAACTTGTGCTGGACTTCCTTGTTTCGATTTTTTAATATTTACTTCTTCAGGGCTGGCTGGCCTCTTTTGTGTGGTTTCTGCATTGCTGATTTCCATATCTGCTGCCTCCGTGTCCTCGTCTATTGTGACTGCAGTGATAGTTCCGTTTTGTTGGTGCTGCTGGTTATTTTCGGTTGCTACGTCTGTAGTGGCGGTTTGATCGGTGGCCAGTTCCTCCTGCCCTTCATCTCTCCTGGTTGCAGGCATCTCCACTGGTGTACTTGGCAGTGTTTCGGAGGTGGCGGCATGATTCTTTGTTGTTCCCTCATGCGCGGCCTTCAGGGTGGGGAAATCATTCGGTTCTGCGCCGATAAACTTTTGGGCTGTTGTTTCCTTGTTGGACGTAATAGTGCCTCCCAATTTTTCGGCCAGATTTCTGTCCGGACAGGTGTCTATTTTATGGCTGTTAATGCCGCATTTTAGGCATGCCGATTGGCACTGTGCTAGTGTATGACCCGCTGTTAGGCAGTTCTTACACTTTAACTTCGGGCACTGAGCCCCGAGATGAGTCAGGGCTCCACATTTAAAACATTGCCTCTTTACTCCCGGGTAACTCACCATTACCCTGGCCGATCCTATCATTACAAAATTCGGAACTTCTGTTTTCATCGTTAACGAGAACGTGACTTCCCCCGACATCCATTCAGGGTAGTCAGCGTCTTTGCCTACTTGGACATCTCGTACAGTTCCCCATTTCGAAAATACTTGATTAATTATGTCGTTCCCTCCTTCTAGGTATTCCAGAGGGAATCGCTCTATTCTCATCTTTTTAGAGATGCTACCAACGACAAAAGGATGGCAAAGTTTCCCTTGACACTCAACCCCTTTGAGTAGTTTCTCCCTTGTTGTTGTATTTTTACAAACTAATTGATATCTGCCACCCCCATAGGGGGTAAAGCCAGAAATATTATCTGCCCCTACGCAGTCAATTAGCGCTTTCGCAAACGTCCTCTTGTGTACACTTGCGTCGATTTCGAACCCGAGGGTTCTTACTCTCGGTAGAGCCGAAGACATACTTCAAAAAAAAGGGAAGAGTAGACCCTTGTAGAAAAGGCCAAGCTTTCCCTGTTTGCAGATAAGAAAAACCTGTTAAACTAAGGTACAGGGGGAACACAAAGAAGAAAAAAAGACAAAGGGTTCTTACCAATGTAGCAGGACTGTAATAGGAGCTCTCTCTCGGGGTCTGGAAACTGGAATCCAAGGCTGGGATACTTTCACTGCAGAGCTGGAACATGGAGCTTTCTCTCGGGGTCTCATCAGTGAGCAGCTAGACCTAGTTAATATCAGAGTTTAAGTGAAGAAAACTTACATACCTTTGCTAAACGATTGACCGAAAGGTGTGTCACTATATTACATTATAACATAGTATAACTAAGATGAAAAGCCAAAAGGCTATTTTTTTTTTTTTTTTTTTTCTGGCGAGGTTGATATAAGTTAAGGGGATAAAAATCCCTTATTGTTTTTCAGCCAGTAAGCGAAACTAAGATCGTTTTTCAGCCAGTAAGCGAAACTAAGATCGAACACTACGATCTGTAACGTTTCATGCCGACGAACTGTCAGCGTATCCAAGCGTAAGTGACCACTTGGTAGTGCCACACCACGGCAACTCGTTGCAAAGGTGAAGCAAGCTTCCTCACTGTTCTTGATATTTTCTCATAATGTAAAACACAGCTCTTAAGAGATGTAGTACTGTTAGCAAAGGTATGTAAGTTTTCTTCACTTAAACTCTGATATTAACTAGGTCTAGCTGCTCACTGATGAGACCTCAAAAAAGGTTGAAACCGGTCTGGGTAGTGACCTCTCCTCATAATGTAAAACAGTACTACATCTCTTAAGAGCTGTGTTTTACATTATGAGAAAATATCAAGAACAGTGAGGAAGCTTGCTTCACCTTTGCAACGAGTTGCCGTGGTGTGGCACTACCAAGTGGTCACTTACGCTTGGATACGCTGACAGTTCGTCGGCATGAAACGTTACAGATCGTAGTGTTCGATCTTAGTTTCGCTTACTGGCTGAAAAACAATAAGGGATTTTTATCCCCTTAACTTATGTCTTCTTTACTGTTTTCCATATACATGGGCGATCTTACAAAAGTTGCCCCCTCTATGCCCCCTCTATATGGATTACACGATCATTGGAGCCAGATCTCTCCGACCACAACTGGCCATAAACAAACCGCAGAAAGCAATCAACGAACTAGAGATATAGTTCGTTGATTGCTTCCTAAACATAATCAACAAAATTCTCTCTACAAATCAGTGATAAGACCTCAACTTACCAGGGAGCATTTAGTGCCTAAGAATGACGCTAAACTCTTCAATCTTTACAGTCATGGATAACCACTCAAAGCAGCTGAGTACAAACCCTCAGACGCTTCAAACATACAAGTTCGAAATCCTTCATCGCAAAAGAAAACTGAAACAACACAAAACGTTCACGAAGAGAGAGTAAAGCATCCACACTAAACTCTCACCCACAAACAAGAACTCGGATAAGAGTTAAGCACTCAGTCTATCACCCAAAGAAGTTAACAGTTGAGCAGAGTGTGGTACATTCTCCTCTATACATTGATATGTTTGGATATTGGGAATCGTTGAAAAAAAAAATGAATAGCCTTCATAAGAATATTTCCCTTTTAGTACACATAATCGAATAGCGATTCTACACGCTGGTACTATCAACTGAGAATGGATTCATAATTTTTGTCCGTACTCCGCTACAAGACTGTTCGCTATGACGTGAAGAAATTTTGATCCCTCTTTCTTCTGACAATATAATTCTACCAGGCTTCCTACATCGAGGCTAAATATAAAAACGCTCTCCAAATATCAGGCCACGGGTTCGAATTCCGTACGAGACATAGATGGTTCTTGATATTAAAAAATAACTGAAGAGCTTTGTGACAGAGAACTTGCTTATGTCAAAAGTAAGTTTAGAAGAGAATTCACGTTCTTTATCTAAGATGGAATTCTGGGAATAATAGCAAAATACGGACACGATCTAGTACCAGTACAGGCAGTTTATTGTCCCCATGATTTAGCAAAGAAATAGAAGCAACGGAAGGAAAACATACTTTTATACATCATCTAACAAGACTTAAAAATGATCTGACAGTATAAATGCTGCTGGGGGTGACAGTAAAACAAAAACCTCTCTCTCTCTCTCTCTCTGTGTGTGTGTGTGTGTGTGTGTGTGTGTGTGTGTGTGTGTGTGTGTGTGTGTGTGTGTGTGTGTGTGTGTGTGTGTGTGTGTGTGTGTGTGTGTGTGTGTGTGTGTGTGTGTGTGTGTGTGTGTGTCATAAAATGAGAAAGTAGAGTCTGCGGAAAGTGATGGAGATTTAAGATGATATACATCATTTAATAAAATCAATAAGAAATAATAAAATGTTATACCGCTTTATTTACAGTTTAATCATCTCAAGTATTCCACAAAAATTAATAGATTCTTCGACTACTTTTGAAATTTGTGCGTAACATGTGTGAAGTTGAGAACTCAGAATCAACTGTAACTGTTTAAATATCTTTCTGAAGACCACACTGAAACAAAAATTCAATTTCACAAAAATCAGAGAAATTTTCATTCTCCATGTCAAGGCAAGAGTATCCCCCCCCATGGTTGTTATCAGATTTTACCCTTGTTAGGAAAAATTGTCCTAATAAAAACAATCACGTCACCGTTTGTACAGTTAACCAGCGCAAAAGCGTGGAGAAAAGTGCAACAAATCTTGGCATATCCACCATTTCAGTGACCCACTAATAAATGCGAGCCTATGGTTTTACCAATGTCACGTGAATCAAGGTATATTTCATCCGTGGAGGATCAGTAAGCAGACGATGGTGAAAGTGATACCATTCTGAGTTTAAGGTGTTTAGATTTCTACTTAAGAAACTGAAGCGAATGATGTTTGCTTATCGTAAGAGTTCCATAAAATCCCAAAGAGGTTTTCAGGTAAAAGCAAACTGATGCGAGTGTTACAGTGGTTGTGGAAAAGTCTCGGCTGGGTGATAAACCAAGGTGTAAGCTATGAGTCAAAGGTACCATCTATCCTCATAAAAAGTCCCAATGGGATTTGGTTGTACGGAATTTTCCGTCAGTAAGACAAAGGTACCCGTCAGGTTTCGTTCTGCCAGATTCTTATCAAATAGAATTAGGAAAGTCTCGTATATTATTATTATTATTATTATTACACACACACACCCTCTCAAAAACCATCACTACAAGAACACAAATAAAAAAACACACTATGTTTAAATCCAACCCTACTCGCAAAAAAAGAAAAAAAAAGCTAAACTGTAATAGCAGTCGAAGTCTTCCAAGCACGTACCAACAAACAGTAAAATCAACACCTGGCTTGCGACCAGTTATAAAAACACAACCATAAAACTACCACCGTCTATCATTTATTATCTTCCTCAGATAAGCTCTGCTAAGCTTCGAGGAAGAAATCAGAAATGCCTCCCAAAGAAAGAATATAACACATCATACAGAAAAAAAAAAGAAACTAAACCTGTTGTAAATATGCAATCAGAATATACAATCATAATTTCAATAATAATAATAAAAAATATATAAAATTAAAAAAAAATTAAAAAAAAAGGATTGAATTAAAAAATATTATTATTTAAAAATATTAACTTACAAGTATCTATTATTCCCAAATATAATGTGTTATAAATAATACACACACACACACACACACACACACACACACACACACACACACACACACACACACACACGTGTATATATAATTATCACTGTATCAATGTATGCAATTTATCTGAGACAAAATAAAATAAAAAATAAAAAAATGATTATTATTATTATTATTATTATTATTATTATTATTTTAAAAAATATATTATGTACATGCAAGTATCTGTTATGCACAGGTTCATGTAATGTATTATAAATATTAGATATATGTAAAAAAATTATTGTATGTATATAATTTATCTGAGAAATAATAAAATGTTAAATGTTCAAAAAAAAATATTTTTTTATTATTATTATTAACTGAGACCTCCAGGGAGTTAAGGACTCATCGAGGGAGGCTGTAAATTACCCAACCCAGCTATCATACCTTCCCTTGAATTCATTCACACTAGATGCACTCACTGTAAGGGCAAATTATTCCCTCACTCACTGCTCTCTGAGAGAAAAACCCACCTCTTAACCTTTTCTTGACTGAGAACAACCTTAACTTCCATGGATGCCCCCGTGTTCTCTCCCCGCCTTCCATATAACGAAAAATTTCATCAGTTGAAATGCTATAACCCCCATTCAAAAGTTTATAGACCTCTATCACATCACCCCTCTTTCTCCTGTTAACCAAAGTCTGTAATCCACATACTCGCAATCTGTCCTCAAAATCTAAATCCAATAATCCGGATATAATCTTTGTAAATCTTCTTTGCACCCTTTCCACAGCTTCTTTATCTCCTTGGAACCCGGGAGACCAAATCTGCGCACAGTAATCCAAGTGTGGTCTTATTAAAGCCTTATAAAGAGGCAAAAGGTCTTATAAAGAGGCAAAATTACATTCTTATCCTTACATGTAAAGGTTCGTTTCAACATAGAAATATCCCCTGAGTTGTATTTGTAACTTTTGTTATGTGACCTTTGAACTTTAAACTCTTATCCACCAATACACCAAGATCCCTTCCCTCTTCAGTTTCTTGTAGCATAACCCCGCTAATATAATATGCCGCTGGATCTATAATCACCCCAAAGTGCATCACTTTACACTTACTAACATTAAACTGACAGCCATTTTCCTTTGCCCAGATTTCCAGTCTATTCAAATAATTTTGTAATTGCTGAATATCAGTAGCATCCCTGATTGCCCTGCCTATCTTCGCATCATCAGCAAACAATTGCAAACCTGATGATAGATCCTGCTTGATGTCATTCATGTATAAATTGAACAATAACGGCCCAAGAACTGACCCTGAGGTACACCACGGGTTACCTTAAATATGGTAGATTCACACCCACTGTATACCACTTTATGATATCTGTCTGTCAACCGTCCTCTGATCCAAGTCAATAGATTATATTCCAATTCCATATTCTCTTTATGCAACAGCCTTTCGTGTGGTATTCTATCAAATGCCTTAGAAAAATCCAACATTATCATAGTGTATCCATTCCCTTTATCCAACTCGGCCGTAACGTTGTTATAAAATATGAGCAAATTGCTAAAACATGACCTTCCTTTAGTAAACCCATGCTGCTCCTTGCAGAATATAGAATGATTGTCTGCCAATTTCTGTATGCGAGTTCTTACCAACTTCTCTAAAATCTTTACAACTACACCAGAGATACTAATGGATCGGTAGTTAGACACATCAGTTTTTGTACCACCCTTGTGCAATGGAACTATATTACATTCCTTCTATTTTTGAGCTGAGCCTCAAGTTATACAAATGTGTGAAAGGCCTAGCCAATTAGCTGAACATTCCTTTAACAAAAGGGGAGATATTCCATCTGTCCCTATTGACATCTTATCCAGGTTATGCAAGAGCTCTTCAACCTCATTTTCATGAACCTCTGCTGTTCAAGAAGTAAAAGAAGTGTGTGTTTCTAAAACGTATAAAAGAAAGAGTAAGGATCACTATAATATGTAGCGTCTTATTTACTGTTTAGAACATCTGCCGATCATCTATAAATTTAAAGAAAATTTCAAAAATTAATCATTTAGAAAAAGCAAAATATGAAACAATTTGCTTCGTAGAGTTGTCACCAGGATATTATTCGTTGCGCCATCTATGATGAGATATGAAAAAGACTGCTAACAATTCAGCTATTAACGATATTCTGCCAACAATGGAAATTACTTTCGCCAGTTAGTAGACGCAAACTACTATTGTTGCCAGGGAAACGCCATGTTTGTATATCTTATATTATTACAGTTTAATCCAACTATTCATATTATGTAAAGGGATATTAATCGATATTAATATAGGTGTGAATCTATTTATGTGTATCTATAATTTCCGGGTATTTTGCAACCGTTAGTTGAAGTTGTTTGCCAATTAAGTTTGCCAATGAAACTGAAAACGTAGTGTATGCCTTAATTAAAGAAAGTATTAAAATATAAACCGAAAATATTTTATTGGGGTCTTACATTGTTCTATCGTAATTTTTCCACTTAAGCTCATGTGGATTCGTCGAAATCCTTTGATCGAAAAGACCTCGGTTCGAACCCTGTTTAGAAGAAGCTTTATCAGGCGTTTTCAACTGAAAGTGAGTTATCCGGTCTAATGCGGATGTGGAAAGTTTTTCTCCCGGAAACTACGGTTTTTTATTTCACAAAATCAAACCGCCTGATCGTCCATGGGTTAGTGACGTGAAGTTAGGAGCCAATAAAGGGATCGCTTTGTTCGAAGAATTGTTACTGTATTGTATTTTTATCTGTCATTTTTGTTATGATCACTGGGAGGTTAACGCTTTCCCAAACACCACACGTAATACTTTAATAAATCTCATTTAATCAACCAAGGGATTAAGATTTATAATTCAGCTTTATGGAAATTAAGTTGGTAAACACCGTACAAGTATTGATTGCAAAATATTTGCATAATAAAACATGCTTTTTTGCTTCATTTCTAATAATTTTGCTGATATCAGAAATGTGTGGATTATAAAAAGTAGAGAAGATGAAAGAGAAGCCTATCAAAGCAACACGAAAACGCTGATTGGTTGCCACATGTAAAGTACATAACAATCACAATGTTATATCCCCGAACTGATTTCGCACTACAGATTTGTGTCTTTTTTGCGTTCAGATCTGGCACTTCAATCCAATTCTATTCACTTATATTCCATAATGCATTTATTTATCCTTTTTTCCCCTTTTTTCATTCTTAAGCTTCATAAGTTTTTTCTTTTCTTTTATCTACATTCGCAGTGTGACCATAGTTAACTTCAAAATGCATTACAACACATTCGAAAGCTTAAGACCACTCTGTAGTTAAGACCAACTTTCGAAGTCGGTCTTAACTGCAGAGTCCTTTGGTGTCAATTTTGACGTAATCATCTTCTTTCAGAAATTTTATTGCAAGTTCAGAAAAATTTTATTGAATGTGCCGAAGTAGAAGCGAAAACAGCTTCGCAAATAATAGATCACATCGGATTAAGATAATTCGATAGTGGTTTGAGATAAGCTGTGCAACAGAAATGAGGTAACAGCATTGAAACGACTAGGAAAAAGTATCGAAACACTCATTCTCGTCTTACACATTGCTTCTATATTTGGAGTGTAAAACACTGAAGTCGTGCGGTAAAGACACCATCGAAGGGGCAGAACAGAGTAGACTAAGTGATGTAAGAGCAAATTTCACGGATGAAAAACAAACAAACAAAAAAACAACAACAGGGTAGCCTATTTCTTCACAGTCATCTTGCTGTATTGTGTTTCCAGTAATCTTCAATTTTAAAAATTCAAATCTTGTTTTAATCGTTGAATGGATCCTTTTTCTTTCAGAATTACTCCTTTGATTTACACGTGTAGATTTGTCAACGGCAGAGAAAAAATGCAAACTGGAGCGATGATTAATGAGGTAGAAGTGGTGTCGACAATCAGCTGATGGATGTGACTTATCGGAATAGGGGGAGAACTCCGGAATACGGCAGCATATAATGAAACGATGCTACGCAGTTATATAAATCTGAGAAGGACATGAGTCAAGTTTGCACAGACGGTGTGGATTTACTTTTAATTTCGAAATAAGCAAACAAGAGCGAGTCAGAAATATCGGCGCAGTTTACTTTAGTTAATTAAAAAAAGAAACTTTACAAAAATGTGCTTTTTTCCGGATACCTCAATGCTAAGCATTGAATCCGATTAAGGATGCTCTTGGGAAAAGATACAAAAATAAGAAAAGCAATGGAAAATTATAATCTTTTTAATGAAAACCAAACTACAAATGCATTAGCACACACCTATTTCTAAGTAAAGTAAAACCTCGATTTAACGGACTTCTGATTTAACGGACAAAATTTCCGGTCCGTATGTCACGTGAAAATGAAAACTCTGTTAATTTTAAAATGCTTTTAACCAAGATTTGCTTATAATTAAACTAACAGGTTATATTTTGTTATTAATTTCTGGTTATTTTTAACAAATTTTGGCGAATAGGCCATATGTTAGAAAAACACTGTCGTAATTTAGCCGACATAAATGTGTCACTGCTCATAAAACATGTTCGGCGAATGATTAGCACGTGATCACACCAGTCGCTTTGTAATTGGTTCTTTTCTCGCGTGGCGTGACTTTCTGCGATAGTTTTAACGCGTGCCATCCGATGTTCCAACGTGCGCTAAGCCATGCCCATTAGTCTGCATTTGCTTACTGGCGGTGAATAGTTTATGTACGTACGCATTTTATAGACCTACACAATATAAATTTAAAATTAGATATACCTTAAAATATTGACAAACGGAAAAGAGTTAATTTAACGTTAAATCAAAAATTAGAATTCATACAAAAGTTGGATTCGGGAGTGAAATAACAAAGAGAAAATAAAAATTGTGTGATAATATATGATGCTTGTTTATTTATTTCGATATAGATCGCAGACTTTTTTTTAGAGTCTTAAAACCACGGTGAGGTTGTAAGCAATAATACATATAGAAAACATTTCTATGAAATTAAACTTTTCCTGGATACAGTACTTAATTTTAATTACATAAAAGTTTCTACATAAGTAAAAATATATAAATTAGCTAATTTGTCAATTTTTTAACTTACGCATTCGGAAATTCTACTTTATTATATAACGGACACCCCTCACTCGAATTAATCCGTTAAATCGAGGTTTTACTGTGCTGATATAATTTATGTATGCTACTTTTCATTAACACATTTATATAAGCCAAACATTCTATTAATTGAAAACACATTATAACACAAATATCAAGTTTCGCCTTTAGTGAACGTTTTTCTGGCCATTATACGTGCATCTGCCTATTGTTCTCTCCACGGCTGACGTTGTCTACACGTGTTGTCGTTGTAGTCACAGTAGGCATCATCATCACAAACCAACACGTAGCCTGATGTCGTATCGCAAAACGTGCCATTGCAGCGACTTCCTATTGCTGTATAGAAAAACAACGAAAATAGCAAAAATACATACTATACTAAATCTCTCTAACTAAACCAATAAAAAAACAACAGTTTTGAAAAATTAGATTAGAAACTAAAATATAATTCTTTTTTAAAAAATCATAATTGGATTACTTTATATAACGAATTGGTGATTCGCTATTCTCACAAATCTAATCTGAAATAATTTGAATCAATCGGTAATAATATAAAAAAAGGTGTATAACATGATCATTCTTTTAGGAGCAAAATTTTGATTACTAATATCAAATTAATATTTTAATAGAGATTGTTTATTATTTGCAATTTTAACATTAGATTTAAATCCAATAATAAGTATTTTTATTTCAGTTGCTTGTTCTTAGACTATTCGGAAATTATTTCTTGGTTGTGTCGGTCATTGAATTACATTTTCAAGTCTGTTATTTTCAATGATTATCGGCGAATAAAAATTTTGGATAGATAGCTTTCACATTTGTTTTGATTACAAAAAAAATCAAACTAATCCTCATTCTTTCTTCTATCTAACTAATAACTTCAATAATTGTCCAATTAAAATAAAATAAAATTAATAAATGTGTTTAAACTACACTGGCGCAACAAAATGATACGAAAATCTCCTTCGGGCGCTAAAAGTTACACTTCTTTTACAATTTTGGTAAACAAATCTTTAAAACAGCTAAGTGCATTTGTTTTGCCTTAAATGTAACACATTCAGAATCAAAATCAGAAATCTACTGATATTCTCATGTAAACTAAGTGATGCTGTTGTAAGATCCAAATGAGCGAATAATACCTGATTAGCGTGTGATTTAAAAAAAAGGGTTTTGGCTGTACAAAGCAAGGATACACAACTACTTACCAACTCTTCTGTAGCACACTGGGCAACAGTGACCAGAATTACAGGAGTTCGTTTGCTGCGGCTGATACTGCCATCCCATTCGGGTACATTCATTCTGCTGCACCGGTTCACAGTAGGTAGGGCAGCGATGATGAGCACTGACAAGGCTGATAGCCAGCACAAAGATCACAGCTAATACAACCTATTGAAAGAAATAACACATACAATGAGAGAATATCAGGAGCTACTTATTAGTAAAATAAACCACTTGAAGAAGTCGTTATTGATCGATTAAGAGTCTCAAGATACATTACCTTGGCCATAAGAAGAAATTGTCGAGATTAAGGCTCAGAGTTTTTTGGTTTGCGGATCCCGGCTTACTTGATCTCTTTTATACGCAACTCTGGGGATCGGTTTATGCCTCAACAAAAGGTGAGTCACCCACACGAAATACACCACTCTGACAAGTATTGTTCATTTCATAGGTAGTGTGTTTTCATGGAAACACACGTTCGGCTGCAATAAAGTAAACAACACCCCTGTCAGAGGATGAAAAAGCAAGGTTAGGCAAAGTTTTACAGGCAATTCAGAAATTTTTGATAAACAAATCTGTTTTGATCGTTTGTTAATCACCAGTTCAAAGAAAAGGAATGTTTTCATGAATAACGTGTCATCCTTGAATAACACAATGACCTCCCCTTTGTTTAGCTATTGTACGGTGTCTGTGACATTTCCTGACCATGTGTTCATCGCATATTCGTCACTAAAGAAAGAAAGCCTATCCTCAGCTATTCGATACGTAATGGTGACAGCCAAGTGTATCTTAACAATAAATATCGTCCGCGACTTAGCAGACTTGACGCAATCATCGTTCCCACCGAAAGTGTTGGATCGTTTTCATTTATTAGACGTACATTTCATTAAATTCTAGAACAGAATTACGTAGACGTTTTTTTATTTGACTATAAATTTTATTTTTATTTAATGAAAATGACAGAGATGAAAATTATTAGCCAAAAATGTCGTTCACATTTTTGGCCGATAATTTTAGGTTAAGCTACCATAAAATCGATTTAATTTTTAACAGCAGCTTTATTGTCATCAATAAAGCTGAAGAAACCTGCACGCCACGTAGCACGTGACCACACTGCCTTGTGTAATATCAACGGAACTACACCAGCTTATTTTCTTCTCAATGTACACAATCGAAGCAAACACCGGGAGGTCCCTGAACACTTCTGATGCGCTATCATGGCAGGGACAAATGAGAATCAAAGCACGTGCCCTGTATACCTCCTCAATCTGTCTCAGTAGGAAAGCGTTGTTCTCCATAACCCCTCTATTATTCAAGCAAGTCCCTTTTAGGATGTCTGCAGTGAGCTTTGTAAATGTCACAAAAACTCATTCGCAAACAAATCAAATGGTTAAGTGGCTGAGAGTAAACAGAATACTGAAGAGTATACGTATGCGAAGGCTGACGTCACCTCGGTTTCCGAAGATGCATCGCTGAACTTCTTCCGTCTCTAGAAAGAAACTCAAGCAGAAGAACTTTTTGTACTGCGGTTCGATGCTTTGTTACTTAAACTGGAATGCATAAAAATGCCCTTGGATAGGGAAAGAAACTTTTAGCGCAGCAAATACGTCAAATTCCATTCGTTACCATGATTACTAAGTGTTCTTGTGAATCATTTTACAATATTCGATACTTCAGAACCATCAAATTTATCAGTGAATGACCACTGCGTCAGGAATAGTGTAACAAATGTATCAGAGAAACTCAGAAATCTCTACGAAAAAATACGTGTGTTTGCTATTAGGTAGAGATAACGTTGTTTTTCTGTCTTTTATAATTCCAAATTTGAAACGGTGTTTATACACCGTTTTAAATTTGAAAATCTAGTTCAATTTTTTGCAAAGAAACAAAATTTTCCCGCGAGATATTATAATTTGAATCTAACATAATTCGCTTAATTGAGCATTGACGTTACTGACAGGATGGGTGAAGCACAAGTGCTTTTCATATTCCCCTTTTTTATCTGTAATGAGAGTTATTTGGGAATGGGAGATTTGTGAGCAATTAAGCTCGCCCTCTGAGGGCAGTAGTGTTAGCTATGATCAGTTGAGAGAAGAATAGCCTTCGGTCTTTTGTGTTTGTAGTAATCAGTCTCATTGTAATTGACAACTTGCACGATTAGTGGGTTTGAATGTGAACTTGACTTCACGAAGAATTTTTCTGCAAGATCACGAAGAAGAGAGGAGATGTATGGAGTGCCGGTTTCTCGGTGAATTTGTGAATTTCTGATGAACCACGGTGCATCCAGGATCATCCTAAGGCATTTGTTTTGGATTCTCTGTAATTTTGAAATGTTTGATCTTGAAGTGTGACTCCATGCTGGTGAGGCGTAGGTAATGACTGGACGTATTACCATCTGGTAAAGAAGCAATTTATTATGTAGGTTCAATTTGCTCTTGCGGTTGATCAATGCGTAGAGCTGAGCTATGACTTTGGAAGATTTGGAACAAACGAGATTGATGTGTTTGTTGAAAAGGAGCTTCTTATCCATCAATACCCCAAGATATTTGGTCTCTGAATGCCATGGGATCGTTTGACCAGGGAGCAGGATGTCTTCTTTGTTGCAGATCTTTCTTCTTGAAAACATCATGGCTGAGCTTTTGAGGGGGTTTACTTGAATTCTCCAGTTGGTGAACCAGTTTGCTAGCTCATTGATACTTCCTTGGAGTCTAGTGATTGCTAGGTGAGGGCTGAGCGATCTGGCTAGAATAGCAGTGTCGTCGGCATAAAGAGCCGTAGTAGTTTTTGGGTTGAGAGGAACATCTGCCATGTAATTTGTGAAAAGTATTGGGGCCAGAAGAGAACCTTGAGGTACTCCCGCCAGGATTTTGCGCCTTGAAGAAACAATTCCGTTGAGTTTTACTTGCATGTATCTTTCATTGATATATGAATATATGAGTTTCACTAGTTTAATTGGGATATTGTTTTCAATTAGTTTGAAGATAAGGCCTTGATGCCAGACCTTATCAAAGGCCTTGGCAACATCCAAAAATACAGCAGCAGTATGAAGGTGCCAGTTAAAGCCATGAGTGATATGTTCTGTTAGTCGGTGAATTTGTTGCACCGTGTTGTGAGCTTTGCGAAACCCAAATTGTTCATTTGGGATTATTTTCTGTTGGTCCACTGCTGATTGTAGTCTTGATAGGATGACCTCTTCTGTTACTTTGCCAAGACAGGAAAGAAGACTGATGGGCCTGTAGCTTTGGGGAAGTTGTGGGTTATTACCAGGTTTTTTCAGAGGTATAATGTCCGCGACTTTCCAATCAGAGGGAAAGTATTGGAATCTTAAGATGGAATTGGTAATATTAACTAGATGAATTATGGCTTTCCGTGGGAGTAGCTTTATTATTCTATTGGTAATGCCGTCAGGGCCGGGGGCCTTTTTATTCTTCAGATGGGAAATGATATTTATTATTTCTGTTGGAGATGTGGGGGTGATGGTTTCTGAATCATCCTTAAGCTTACTTAGTGCATTTCTAACTTTACGATGAACTTTGTAAATAAGATTGATATTTAAGTTTGCATAAGATGGGCTGCATTGATTTTCCAGATTGTCAATTAGGGCTTCTGCTTTTTCTTCATCTGTGTTGCAACTCCAAGATTTGTCTTTAAAGGGGGAAGTGGTTGTCTTTTGGTACGAAGAGATTTTACAAACTTCCACATAGAGTTATCTTCTGGGTTGATTTCTTTCAGTTTGGTTTCCCATTTGGAGTTTATGTGGACCTGGAGGGCTTCTCGAACCTGTCTGTTCAAAGTGTTTAAGGTTGCTTTGTCCTGCGGGGGCTCTGGTGTTGTGATATCGCTTTCTGGCCTTGTTTTTGGCTCTAATCAGGTCCATTATCTCTTCTGGGATCTTAGAAGCGTGGAAGACAGTGGTCTGAGTGACTGATGCTATTGCTGTGTTGATTTGCCTAGTTAAAATGTTTACAGCTTGATCTATTTCTTCTTTTTTACGAATGACAGGGGGAGGACCGATGTGGATTGGAAGAACCTTAGAGAGCTTGTCCCATGGTATGAAAGAATGATGGGGAGAGAGTTGGTCTTGAAGTCCTAACCTGAGTAGGATGGGATTATGATCTGAGTTAAGCTCTTCTACTGTCTCCAGCTGGTATTGATATTTGATGTTTCTGAGGATAACTATGTCTAATACATCAGAACTTCCTGATGGGCTGTAGTGGGTGGGCTCAGTGGGTCCAGCTACTATTGATGAGTTGAGTAATGTGTAGTTGTATAAGGTACGGCCTTTGGTGTTGATTGACGAACTGAACCAGGCCGTATGTTTGGAGTTAAGGTCTCCAGCTATAATTATGGAATCCGTGGAGCCAAGGATGGAGTCTAAGTCTGCTGTCAATAGTGGAATACTGGGAGAATTGTACGCTGCGTAGATTTTGCGTTTGCCAGCGTTATTTGTGTGCACCTCCACACCCGTCACCTCAAGGTTTAGAGTTTGGGGGTTGGTCAGCGAGTTGTGGCTTAAATAATTTTTGATAAAGATAGCTGTTCCAACCTCCACTAGAGTTAAGTCTGTCTGTCCTGTATAAAATATAACCTCTTAGTTTTGGATTGTTTGATGGTCTGAGGTGGGATTCACTGATCAAGATTATGTCTGGATTGTATCTTTTTGCAAATTCTTGCAGCTCGAGAATTTTGTTTGTTAAGCCATTGGCATTCCATGCTGTTATCATGAGAGAATTTAGTTTAAATTTTTTAAACATTATAGAGAGCTGTTAATATGGATTGGGTTTCTAGGTAGAATCTTTTTCTGGAGGATGGTGAGGTGCTTGCTTTGCTGAATTCATGCAGCATTGTTGCAAGTGACGAGGTTAAAGCTGAGGTGAGATTAGAGCTTGTTCGCTCTTGTGATGAAGAAGTCTGGGTTCTTACCGCTTCTGCATATGATTTGGACATGGTTGAGGGTCTAGTGCCTTCCTGTGTTGTCGAATGTGAGGTAATATGTTCTGGAGGGCGAACTTCTTGGATGTGCATTGTGTCATTTCTTGGAGGAGCGTGGTTACTTCTTAATGATCCACGGTTTTTTGGATGGAAAAGGCAACCCTTGTAATTAGAGGGGTGTGGTACTCTACAGTTGGCACAACAGGCAGGTGTCGACCTGGGTTTGGTGCAGGAGTTGGTTTGATGACCCTCTCCGCATTTTAGGCATCTATATGCAGCTCTGCACAGTTTTTGGGCATGCCCGAACCTCTGGCATCTGTGGCACTGCCCTGCCGATGCCTTCCTTGGAGGTTCGGTTGTGATTTTAAGCTTACAGATGTCCGTTACTTCATAGATGCTTTTTTGTGTATTAGAGATTTCGACCAACACCAGTGGCATTGGTGTTTTATCTGACCTCAACATTCTAGTGACTTTGGTTGGAGTCAGTCCTTGATTGATGAGGTCAGCTGTAATCTCATCAGTTGAGATGCCTTCAGCCACTCCTCTTAGAACTACCTTTAAGTTCTTCTCGCTTGCTAGCGCAAAGGTGTGGAAGGGCAGTTTTGAGTTGTCAAACATTTTGGTCATCAAGCGACAATCGGTGACAGTGGTAGGGTGGATCTTTACACCCTGTTCCGTATTTCTTGCCCAGGAAAAATTGATATTATGTTCTCCTAGGGATCTAGAGACTGAGGTCCATTTGTTTTTAACTCGAAGGATAACTGGAGGGAACTTTTCTTTTCTGTCTTGGGTGATCTGATTTTGTTGAGTTGTTACATTATCTTCCAGTTCACCTCCCGATGTTCTTCGTCTTTTATTAGATTGTTCCGCATGAGAACAATCGAGCTGTCGGGGAATCTTTGTAGGTAGAACAGGTGTAATGTCCTCTTCTATGTCTAAATCATCATCTTCAGTGTCATTTACTTGAGTGAAGAGATTCAAGCAGCCAGGGTAGTCTGTATCAAATTTCTTAAGGATGAATTTGAGAATGTCAAGTGACATATCTTTGTTTAGCTGTTGAATGGCGTCCTTGATATCGTTTATATTCTCCATTCTTAATATATCAATATTAAGATATATTTCGGATAGGTATGATGGCGAATAGAACGAGCTAGGGCCAGAAAATTGTATCAAAAGTTAAATTCTTACCTTCTATTCCGTAAACAAAGCAAATTCACAATATCTAAAACTCACTCACCACTGATATCAAAAAACATTCTTCACAACATCAATTTTTCCTGGGCAAGAAATACGGAAGAGGGTGTAAAGATCCACCCTACCACTGTCACCGATTATCGCTTGATGACCAAAATGTTTGACAACTCAAACTGCCCTTCCACACCTTTGCGCTAGCAAGCGAGAAGAACTTAAAAGTAGTTCTAAGAGGAGTGGCTGAAGGCATCTCAACTGATGAGATTACAGCGACCTCATCAATCAAGGACTGACTCCAACCAAAGTCACTAGAATGTTGAGGTCAGATAAAACACCAATGCCACTGGTGTTGGTCGAAATCTCTAATACACAAAAAAGCATCTATGAAGTAATGGACATTATTAATTCGCTTAATTTCGATTTTTAAAATTTAAATATAGTTTGTATCTAAACTTATAATTGGTTTCTTCAGTAATCGATAAAGATTTTGCTTAATTCTTCCAAACGTCCATTATTTTTGAATAAACACAAAGAAGAATTACATATGCTTTAATATACAATAGAAATAAACTAATTTCCTTGATTAATATAATACACATAGTTAAACTACTATACATGTGTATTGTTAAAGCAACTGTTTCACATTAATATGAAATCCTACTAATATGTTATTATATAGAAATACAAGTTGCTTACATTTTCTTGTACTTTGAAATGGTACAGCTTATTGTCCACATTATATTACTATTACAAATATGCAACTGTCTACATTTCCGATACGCTCTAAAATATATTAATAAATAACACGTATTAATTTTAATTTTAATTTTTTCCATTGTAATATCTAGGATATTACAATGGAAACCAGTATAATTACTGTCTGGCCATGTCCGGACAGTTCATTGCCGACAAGTCATCGCGAGAAAATTGATCACCAACAATCATCGCGAGGAAAATTCATCGTGGAGAAAATTCATCGGGGATATATGTGAAAAAAATTTCCCATATAAGAAATATTTTAAAAAGATATTTTAAAATATCTTTTTAAAATATGGGGAAAAATATTTCCCATGTAAGAAATATTTTTAATTTTTTTTTTAATAAAATAAAGAAATTAAAAAAAAAACGTTAAGACCTATTTTTAAAAAACTTAAGAAATAGTCGGCCTGGTTGGCCGAGTAGACAGCGTATCTGCTCTCCAGCCAAAAGGCTGCGGGTTCGAATCCCGCCGTGGGCATGGACGTTTGTGATTGTCTGTGGAAATACCAGCGGTGGTGGTCGGTGTTAGATGGTGTTGGTGTAGCCACCGTCAGTTGGTGATTGAATGTTGAAGACAGAGTTGTGGAGCAGGTGCCTTCCCTCGATGAGTACTTGGACTCCCTGGAGGTGTCAAATAATAATAATAATATTTAGATGCCATTTAGCTTTCTGAAAATGTTTATTCCTTATAAAGTTATTCACATTCTTTCTTAATTCAGCGCTGCAGATGGAATATTAATTGTTACAGAACTGGGACGGGATGGTTAGGGAGAAAGGGCCATATTTAGGGAGAATAGTTATATCCAACTAATATTTATTGTTAACTATTTATATATTCCCATTAACTATTCTATTAATAGATAGAATAGTTATTACAGAGAATAAAATATTTAGGAATAGTTAAGGAGAAACGGCACAATATTGAAAAATATTTATTCTTCAAACCGTTCGCTATTTTTCTGTTCTGGGCAATTAGTTTTCCATCCAGAGGTGAGACATTTTAATCTGAACTAATTCAGAATGTTTAAGTTTAAGATCATAGATGCAGTTTGAGTAATTATATTAAAGAAAAAGATAATAAAATACGTAAATCCTATCATTATTATGTAAATCAGCATAAGCTAAATTGCCATCTGCGGCTTCAGTACAAGTCATTATTTTTTCCTCCAATACTAGTATTTTATAACACTAAGAAATTTTAAATTTCGTGTTTAGTCTTCTTTTACTGAAAAAATATATACGGGGTGTCGCTATTAAATAACGATAGTGGTTGCAAAATGTGGTTTATTATTACAATTGTACGACTTAATTGTTATCCCCTTAAATATACTCCCCCCCCCCGTTACTGCTTCAGTAGCCCTGCCGGTTTCTCCTTTACCTCATCCACTGACTGAAAATGGGTGCCCTTCAGTGCGGATTTCAAGTTTGGAAAAAGGTAAAAGTCGCATGGAGCTAAGTCAAGCGAGTAAGGGTGGATGGCTCAACACTGGGATCTTCTTATCAGACCGTGCACTGTGGGCTGCAGCGTTGTCCTGATGTAGAATCCAAGCGTTGTTCCTCCACAGATCGGTCTATTCTTCCTCACTCGTTCTGAAAAGGAAAAAAAAAAAAAAACGATCAACATTGCCTTCAGTTTTGACTTGCTCATTCTTGCTTTTTTCATTCTCGGTGACGTGGGAGATTTCCAGTGCATCTATCGTCTCTTTTTTCTGAATCGTACTGGAAAATCCACGTCTCATCACATGTGATGATCTTCTCCTGCTTTCTCTTCCTTCTCATGACCTTCTCTTCAAATCCGGCTCCGCTGTCAGCGGTTCCATGATGTCAGTGCAAATTTGTTTGCGGACGTCTTTCTGCTCCCGACACAAGTTTTTGGGAACCACTTTGACGCGGACTTTGTACATGTTCAATTGTTAATGCGAAATTTGTGGTGCATTCTCCTTATCAATGAGCACCACGTATGCTATCATCCGAATGCTTAATCGGCGATCAATTTCATTAATTTTCGCAACGTTTTGTTCAATTGCTGCCTTGAACAAGGCCACCCGGTCGTTAGTCATCTTCAACGTTTTCTTGACCTTCAGAAAAGAGTTTGTGCCATTCAAATATTCGCGCGTGACATTACATTATCACCGCACACCTACTGCTACAGTTTCGAACACTCGGTCGGCGATTTCTTCAATTTCACAAGAAATTTGAGATTAATTCGCTGCATGAGTTTCACGTTAGACATTCGGGCAAAGCGACATAAAATCCATTCCTTCAATTGTAATTAAAGGAATGGATTTACAATTTTTGGACATTACAATTAAATCATTTAATTGTGATGTGCAAATATTTAAAGAGACGGAGTAAACACGATAAGCCCTACGAACACTCTGCTACTGGCGCAAACTGCATATCAACAACAGTGGAACTGCGCGACGGACAGTGCCACATTACGCTAATAGCTCGCATCTCACTATGACGTGCATATGCTTGCGCGCGTAGCAATATGACACTGTGGTAAACACAGTGCTGCTAGCGTCCTTCGCCCTCCTAAGTGCTACGAGATGGATTTTTATTATTTTTTTTTACAAAACAAGAGAATTGCATAGGATTCTTGATGATAAAATTAAATATACACGCAAATATAAATAAATTTATAAATATATTTATATATCAAGAAAAATTGGGGGTGCCGCAGTGCCCATGCACGAGCCGCCCCTATATATATATATATATATATCACATCAGGATGGACGTCTAAGTGAGCAGAAATATAACTAACGATTCGCAGAATAAATAAAAAGCCCTTTCTCCCTATTCCAGTTTTGTAAATATTCCATCGGTAGAACTTGCAGTATTTAAGTAATAAAAATGTTTACAACTTTTTAAGACGACACAGAAAGGAAACAACTCACCGAATAAAATATTACTTTCATTGTATAAGAATAAAAATGTTATGAAAATTTAATAATACATACATAAAAAAACTGTATTTTGTGAAATTTATCTTGCACTGCATTTACGTTTCATATATCGGTATCAAGGTTATATCATTTCAATTTTCTAGCGAATAATGCTTTCAACGAATTTTTTATGCAATTAATTTTCCCTGCGATAAATTTTCACTTCAAGAATTGTCCGCGAACCATTCTACTCTTTACTTAATCTTCAGTTTTTGTTTAAATATCTAAACTATTTAAAATATTTTGAAAATATATTACACACCTTTTAAATTTTCGATATTATTATAATTTAATAAAACTAGGAGAATATCGTTGAGAAATTTACAATTTTAAAGGAGCGCGAAAAGAAAATATCTTTATGCTACTGCGTTTTTATGAGATACAATTCTAATTTTCTATTAATGTATTAAATGAAAGAAGCAAAGCTAAAACCATCGCGTGTTAACCTAACTTAATGCAATTAAAGTGAGTATTGTACCCAAGTACAAACTACAAGGAAAACAATTATAAATAAATTCAGGCATTCAAATTAATTATGTAGGACCTTCTTGAATTACGTTTAGAGCATTTGCTGCTACAATATTGTCTGGAGTTCATTCTAGTGGCTGACCTAAACATAAAATGTTAAAAAAAAATAAAAAATAAAATAAAAAATAAATAAAAATAAATAAAAGAAACCAAATTGTAATATTAAACTTCATTCAAATTCCCTTAAGATTATAAGGAAGTCGTTTATAACCTTATCGATTTTTCTTTAATATCTGATACGTATAATCGGTGTCTTTCTTTGTTTTATGAAGAAAGACAGATAAGATATATCGGCACAAAAATCAGATAACAATGGATAATACGGGGGGGGGGTAATTGAATTTCATTTCTTGAAATCAAAGTATTTCACTGCTAATGTTTTATCCAGTTTCAATAATATAACGAAACTCGTTTGATATAACTGGTTTGAACTATGTTTTCCCAGCCGGAGAGTTTTTGGAAGTTTTGCGATGAGTAACGCAGACTGGTGTGACTCAACGAACCGACACCCTTTGTCTGCAGAGCGGGTGTGTTCCGTAATCACCTCAACATTGGCACGAGGATAGAAAGAGAAAAAAAAAACACTTGTTCACAAACTTTATATATGTCGGTAAATAATAGTTGATATTACACTGACAAAGGGAATAATGGCGTCCTTTGTGTGGCTGCAATGAAGCAGTTATAGGGATGTTTACAAGTGTAATGAAACACACGTCTATCAGTGACACCTTTTAAGCTTGTTTGCTATGCATATGCGTGCGTTCATTCTACTGTTTTAGAGAGTACTTTGGTATTCTATAAAATAGTCGGCCTGTGAGTTTGAATCTGAATATAACGTGCATGTTTAAGGCTTTTCAGCACAGAACCAAGAAAAAGAAGACCTTAAATTAATGTAAGAAAAGTGGACTATTTTCCCAATTATTGTTGATCTTCCGTCTTCACCAGCGGGAGAACTAAATCTGATACTGAGGCAAAATCTTTTGTTTCTATCATCTAGTCCAATAAGCACCTATTTTTGATGTAAAGAAAGAAAGAAAAAAGAGGAAGAAGAAAATACAGAGAGAGAGAGTAGGTTCTGCGCGCGCAGCAAACAGCCGTCCAGACGATTTGCGTGTCTAAGTTGCATATCCCCGGGGTATAAGCTAGGATATGCTAACCGAGCGGATACGCTAACCTCTTGTAGAACAGACCCTCCTTCAATAAGTTCTTGGACGTTCCCTGGGGGTGTCAAATAATAATAATAATCACTTTGGAAAGAGCCTTTAGATCTCATCCTTATTGAAAAGCAACTGAAATATTTTGGTAACGAAATATTTGTACAGTTAATGAAGTGGTTATTCAAAGAATCCTTATTACAGAGAAGCATATTTAACTCCGTTTGGTTGTGTTGGTGCGTACTCATTAGCTATTATCGTTAATCACGAACTTCTGCAACCGAAGTAATGGTTAGTGCCCTTAGTATGCACGAGGCATCTTAAGAACGGGAAAAACTGCAGGAAATGAAAGCTTATTTTAGAAATTGTCTAAGAAATAATGCAGTAAATTAGAATTTAGAATTCTTAAAGAAAAGAACGAACTCGGTTTTTTTTTATATAAAAACAAATAGAAAGATTAACACTTAGCTTTAACATACCCTTTATTAAAGGGTATGTTAAATAGCTTTAACATACCCTTTAATAAAGAAAGAGCAGAAATCTTTGATCGGTGATGCCGCAAGTTACCATTCTAGTAAAAGTCATGTTTTGTTTTCCTACACGATAAACTGGAATTGCAGCAGCCGTAAAATTCAATCGTCACTTGCTTCTCAAGCCTGTAAAATGACTCATTGTTAATAAATAAAACTAACTTTGCAGTTAACAACAGCATAACCATTTATGCGCATGCCTGAGAACATTATTGGACACTGCAACAGGAAATTGGGTTATTTTTATTGGGTGCCGATAATCTGAGGGTGACGTGGTGAAAAGAGAACTAAAAGTTTCCACTAAACTATTGGGGAGGTTTTTATTTCTAAATTACGGTGCTTATCTAGGATAGCACATTTATAAGTGCATATTGACGGACATGCAGTGTGGTATGTCGCATGTCTTCCCAACAGTTAAGAGTTAAACAATAGTTTTGGAAAAATTCTATTGTCCCTCTCCGAGTTCTTGTTCATTTCTTCTGTTTATTACTTACCATTAAAATTTTATGCTAAGCCTTAAATAGAATGGAACAGAAATGAAACAAATAACTTAAAAATGGAAATAAATACTATTTCATGACAGCTGATTTGTGGGTCCATCTGGTGGATAATTTTACATGACAGCAAACAAGGTAAAGGGAGCCGAGTTGGCGAGTCAGCTAATAGTAGTCATATTCGCATGTGATACACACACACATACATGTGTAAAGGACAAATTATTTTGTCCATAAATAGTCTGCCGTACTTTGAACTGTCGTAATTCTCTTCTTGTTTCTGTTGCTAACAGGGGCTGCTCGTGCATAGGCACTGCAGCACCCCCCAAATTTTCTCGATACATAAATATATTTATTAATTTATTTATATTTGCTTGTAATATTTAATTTTATCATCAACAATCCTATCTATACAATTCTCTTATTTTGTATAAAAAATAATAAAAATCCATCTTGTAGCACTTAGGAGGGCGAAGGACGCTAGCAGCACTGTGTTTACCACAGTGCCATATTGCTACGCGCGCAAGCATACGCACGTCACAGTGAGAAGCTAGCTATTAGCGTCATGCGGGACTGTCCGTCGCGCAGTTCCACTGTTGTTTATATGCAGTTTGCGCAAGTTGTAATGCTTATCGTGTTTACTCCGTCTCTTTAAATATTTGGACATCACAATTAAAGACATAACATTTGTTATAGTTTTTATTTTAGAACATTATTGAGGTTACAGTAATGGATTTTATTTTTAAGTAATTTTGAATTATAGCAAACTATAATTTTATCGATAAACAATATTTTTTATGTTTCATTTTTTTTAAATGTTTACTAAAATTTTGATATTTTATCCAAACACGTATGCAGTGTGTATGTATATTTCGAAAGTTGCAGTACCCCCACGATTTGAAGTTACGAGCTGCCACTGGTTGCCAACAAATCAGGTGGAACACGAAAGCCTCTGACACTTCACTGCATTCTGTACTCACAATGTGACGCCATATTTCGGAATAAAAATGACTTTTTGAGCAATTAGTTAACAAATTCTTCACTATGTGTCGCTACAAGCGCACATAAATGTTCTGTCACAGAATACATACGATTTCCGAAAGCAATAAAAACGAAAAAAATCGCTTCCTTTATCGTTGATCAAACGGACTTCTTCCATGTAGCGAAACGATTTTGCTTCAGAAACTGCCCCATTTATAAGCTCAGGTCACTTGCGGCGACAGTGAACGCTAGTTGACGGGCGACGATAGAAAGTTTTATAAATGTGTCGCGAAATCAGCCTTATAATATTCGTAAAAAGAAAAAAAAAAGGAAGCTATCAAAACGAAAAAACAAAAGAGACATTTTTTTATAAATGACCTTCAGAACCATTTTCAAGGTCATGTGACTTTCGGGATTCTATTCTCACTTTGATCTTGGTTGAAATTTTTCAGCTAGAAGAGCAGTTACAAGAACGGAGAATTTAGGGTGTATACTCGGATCGAGTTTGTGAGCTTACACAATTAGAAAGACTCGTTGAGATACTAGTAATTGTAAATATTTCTCTGAAGCGAATTACAAGATAAGAGAAAATGATTTATAGTGACACACCTCGTGGCACCTTTCCTACTGCATAGAGGCATTTCTTCCCACCTCAGATGTTGTGGTTCTAAACAGGCGGTGGAAAAACTTGATGCGACCTCAATAGGCGGAGTGAATTTTTGGTTCCACCATAATAGGCGGTGTCCAAATTTAAAGCGAAATTCTGCTGGTTTTAAAAAAGATATAAAACATCTTTTAATAATATTTAATGCTGCATTACAACTTTGTAAGAAATAATTGTTACAACAATAGGGTCATTGTGAATATCTGTTAATGGAATCACTGTTAGAATCACCGCAGGAAATACAGGGTGGACATAAAATAACTTTCCCTCTTTGGAGGCATCTACCGCTAACACCAATAAACGGAATGAGACCAAATTTTATATTGATACTTTTGAAGGCATGGAGAGATGATTTCCGTGAAAAAAAGATTTAGTACCAAAAGTTGCCGATAGGGGAAATTTTGGCGCTGAAGGAGCCGAGCTATCGGATAATTAAATTAAAGGCAGATAAAATGGAACAATAAGATTTCGACGGTGTAAGCGACAGTCGCGTCACTCGTTCCAGCTGGATATGTGGCGTGTTATAATGAAAATAATAATAATAATAATTAAACTAAAACAACTTGCGCTACGGCATTGCACTGTTTAAGGTAAAACAACTTAACTAGTAAAGGACGCTAAGGCAAGGTAGGTCGCATATTGAGCACAATTCGTCAGTCATTCAGATAACTACCTGAATGTTCCCAATCCCTTTTTAAGTGGAACTGGTGATGCTGGTGTCACGTACGCACAGTAAAATTTGCATAATCATTTTTTATCTGGGTTTACTGCAAATATTTGACTGCTTTCGGCTGAGCCAGCGCTATCATTTCCCCTATTGGTGACTTTTGGTACTAAATATTTTTTTCGCAGAATTCATCTCCCCATGCCTTCGAAAGTCTCAATATAAGATGTGGTCTCATTCCGTGTATTAGTTTTAGCTACAGATACCTCAACGAGGGAAAGTTAATTTATGGCCACCCTGTAGTATATCATTGTTGCAATAATTACGTATACCAAAAGGTACTGTTATAGATAACAGTATAAAACCATTGTTGTGTCACAATCAATGTTAAGAATGCTAAGAGCTCATCTAAACAATAGGCAGTACATTTATGAACAATTCTTAGAATTCGCATTGGTTGCACAATCTTCTACCAAATGCAAGCATCGGTATCTATGAATTTGGTGTTAATTACTTTCTGCTAATTAATAACAAAATTCTCTTATTCAGTTTTTACTGTCACACAAGTAATTGAACCTTTGTGATCAAACATTACGATTTTCTACCGTCACGTATTGCTCCACTAATCGTAAACGGTCTTGAAAGCGATATTTTCATTTCTTCAGCAGTGTGAGATTGCTTCGTACCTTCGTTACATTCGGACTGTCATAATCAGCTTTTTCGTAAACCAGCTTCGGTCAGTGAAGATTCAAATGTAAGTAGTTACAAACAACTCAATGAATGACTGGTGATTCATTAGGATACTTTTAGAAATATCGTTTTTTTTTTCAAAGGATATCTAAACTATTATTCGAGATTAATTGTTGAGGATAGCATTGTTACACCTGTCATTGTTGGCAGTCTTTCTCAACGTCTATTCCTTACAGTTCTAACCTAGCATTGTTTGCAGTTGGAACTGAACAACTTTTGAATAAATTCCGAAAGAGTCTATCACAATAATTTCTTTCTTTCTATCAATAATGTCCATAGTCTTGATCACACAGAAACGTCTGTTAATATTGCTGTTGACACGTTGAAATAAAATTCATGTTTGTTCTTTCGTCAAATATTAAAGTCAACTCGTCGAAATCTTCATATTTGTATAGATAAAGGAAAGTGAAAAGAACATCGAGAGAGAGAGAGAGAGAGAGAGAGAGAATTCAGGAAATGCACCAGGTTTCACCATGGGTCACCGTGGTCTTCAGACATTCACGATAAAGAATATTTAGCACAGATGAACATATTTGCTCATCAGTCACAGCTGTGTGTTCGCTACACGAACTAACCACGCCTCGCTGAGCAATTAACAAACCGAGTTGCAAAGGAACTGCACGGACCTTTCAATAGTACCAGCATAGTAATTATATGCACCTAACTAGGTCATGAATTGTTCTAACATCCGGCATAATTTACGTAACTGATCATTAATACGAACATTAATATATTCAGCCTTGTAAATTCTCTCAGAACTATGAACGTGATTTAAGATTTATTAAAGTACAGAAACAAACAGGACATTCGGCGGCAGATCAGAGAACATTACAAGGACTTTTCTTCTTCGACAGCTTAGCAACAACGAAATGGACTTTTTAGCAATCCAATCTGCTACTATCGAAAGATGTAGCAGATTAGTATTGATTTTGACAACAATGAGATTTTGACTAATGCGATCTGCGAGAATGAGATTTAGATTAATGCGATCTGCGAGAATGAGATTTAGATTAATGCGATCTGCGAGAATGAGATTTAGATTAATGCGATCTGCGAGAATGAGATTTAGATTAATGCGATCTGCGAGAATGAGATTTAGATTAATGCGATCTGCGAGAATGAGATTTAGATTAATGCTATCTACAACAATGAGATTTTGACTAATGCGATCTGCGAGAATGAGATTTAGACTAAAGCGATCTGCAATAGTGACATTTTGACCAACAAAATCGGCTGCTATGAAATAGTTTTGACGAAACATTACATGGACATGAAAAGACAGTTTCATTTCTCCCTAAAAACTGATCACAAAATCTAAATTTTGATAAATTATTAACCCGAGTAACTACTGTATTATAACACAACGAGTAGATATTTGATCCGTTAGGTGAATTCATTCTTGACAAGCGTCAACAGGACTACTTAAAATTAACGACACAGCAGACAATGAATAAACGATGTGCAGCAGAAAGCAATGTTGACAGCAAATAGAGCTCAAATTCACCACGGGACCAATTACCTTAACGAACTTGAATTACTGTAATACTTTCTCTTGTGACCGGCTTGTGTTTCCGACGGGTTGAACAATGGATTAAAAGACACGTGGAGAGCAATTGCCCATTAATCGTAATAGCCTTCATTAGAGAATAATGAAAAAAAAAAAAACAGATGTGCAATATCAACAGGGATATTCTAAACAGTGCATCATCATCAGCACATTGTAGCTGTATTGTATTTATATTACTTGAATGCGAGTCGTACATGGATTCAAAGTTTGCAGTTTTATTTTTCATGATAAGATTCTTTTACAAATTGTTCGTTTGGTGTTCTTAAAGAGAATTAAGCGCGTAAACCATTAAGTATCGTTATCGAACTCCCGCATCCAGATAAAGGCAAGATATTCGTTTTCACCAAATCCCCGATAAGAAATTATCTGCGGATGGCTGTGCAAGAAGTCTTCAATAAACCATTTTGTCCATGTCCGCAATGTCAAAAAGGGTAAATACAAGCCAGCTTCCGCTATAAATGTCAGACGGTAAGGACAGAACGGTGTCATTAGTTTGTCTACTATCAATCTTCTCCTGTTAAGTTTTTCCTAAGTGAGGAGAAAATGTTCCAGCGGACTGATAACTCAATTAACTTGAGGAGTAAGTGCAAAGAAGACTTTGTTGATGTAAAGAAAGGAAAACCTGCTGAACGTGCATCCAGAACAGCTTTTCTTTTTTGTGAACGACAGAGAAAGGACATGTCAATGTCATTTTCGTCATCTCAAGATATCACAGGACTTAATGAAAGTCAGAAGGTGACATATGTCTGCTTTTAGAGCGAGATGGACGACAAAACGAAGTAGCAAACTGGAACATAAGGGATGGTGTTTGATAAATGGACCGCGTGCGTTGTCCCTGTCTGCGACAGAGAGAGAGAGAGAGAGAGAGAGGGTTTAGATTACACCAGAACAACTATCAAGAGTTGTTTAGATTGGTTAGCCCATCTTTAGCTGAAATTCCCCATTAAATATTTCTCCAATATTACAAAGAGCATCAAGCAATTGTATTTCTATGGGTTTTTCTCTTTTTAAGGGCCCACTTTTGTCTGTTATCCAATTCCCATTCGGTCTTAGACGGGCTGAGTCCCACACTTGCGGGTTTTAGGCAATTGAATGCAATTCGCTGGGCATTCCTCTAAGGTTAATTGTTTTATAACATATAATGTTAAAGATAAAACAAACACGCCCCGTAAATACATATATAAGCAGTTATATATGTGTATTTACGGGGCGTGTTTACATGCTTTGAGGGATGAACTGATAGATGGTATTCCTTCTGACCATGAAAGGGATACCACAAGCAGAGTTGAATTCCGAAAATGAATTCCAAATATTCCCTTAAAAATACGAAACAACATAGCTCTAAATGAACATATTTACCAGATTAAAACCCGGGTGGAGTCTTAATACGTCTATTTAATTGTTCATCTTCAATGCACAATGCACGGTTCGTGTTATTATTATTATTATTATTATTATTATTATTATTATTATTATTATTATTATTATTATTTATTATCACTTCATAGGCCACATTTCACGATTTACAGTTAAAATAAACTCCTGTTGCCCATCTAATCGTAATAGGACTTCATAATAATGCTACTTTAATACCATCTCTATGACAACCCACGTTCAACACTGATGTCGCAGACGTCTGCTGCTCCAACTTTTCAAATGGAGACCGCAGAACAGAATGTCTGTGGACAACACGAAGTCTAGAAGTTCCGCATATAATTAGCACTTGCAGTTAACGTTCAACTTAACTCACTATCTGATAGTGAGAAAACCAGAGACAAAACTTTCCTCAGTTTACTTATGGCTCAAGAGTATATTAACATTTACACAAAATCGTCGAACAACAAATAACGAAATATTTATATTTTATTTTATTTTATTCCTTCTAAAATTAAAACAGGCATTATAGCACAGCTATTAGCAGGCTTAAATGATATCCGGAGAGAATACGAAGGCGCGAGATCTCGCACTGGGATGATGGAAGAATGTGAGACAGTTTGGTTGACGTTGTTCTACACGTCACAATAAGAACTGCACTACGAGGTTTTATGGATATAAGACATGTACAGTACTATGCATCCAGCGTTCATATTATGGCGATTAATTTTAAAATTAATCCGAATTCAATCCTAATCGAAAACTTACGCTATTTGAATTAATTGAAGTGAATACGAAGGCCACTAAATCCATGAAGGGCAGTGTAGGACTGCTACTCCTCGTCTATGTCTTTCCTCTCCCCTCCTCTTGAGGGGAAATGAAGGGGATGATTTTAGATTGAGAGCAGAATCAAAGTGGCTAGCAATGATATAGGAAAGAAAGATAGAATACTCTTTTATGAGATGTTTCTGGTATTATTGTGTCGGTAATGATGAATTTAAAGCGATCACACTTACGTACAGAATTGAAATAAAATAGACGATTACCGCTGATTAATTCATAAAATATTCAAACCAACTACTGCATCTTAAAGCATAAGTGGAGTGAGTAAAATTACGTTCACACTTTGTGTGAGAAAGTAATTTTAGTTGGCAGGAATTTCGAATTTCTATGGCATAAATTTGTATCAGTGGCATCGCATTTTCGTTTCCATATTATTTGATAACCTAATGTCAAGATTAATCCTTTCGTTCTATTTGTTTATAAAAAATTAATATTTTATTCATATATAAAATAATAATAAAATTAAATACTCAATTTAGATTTTTTAAGTTAAAATTTAAAATTTTATAATTTCTTTAAAAATTTTAAATATATATGATACACCTTTAAAAATTTAATATAATATTAAAATGTATTTATTAAAAATCATAAAAGTCAAGAATCTTGGTTCAAGAGAGTCCTTTTTATGACTTCCAGTGTGCTTTAGCCAATGAAGTTCTAACTGAGGCTCGGCTATCGTTTTTACCCTCTTGCCACGATAAGAGCTTTAATAGCTCAATAACACCTTATCCCTACACTGTCCTCTACAGATAACGGGGAAGATGAAAAGCATACTTGCTTCGCCTCTTTAAGCCAGTCCTTATAAGCACTATAAGTCTAGAATCATGCCTGAGGATGATCCTGGATGCACCGTGGTTCATCAGAAATTCACATATTCATCGTGAAACGGGCATTCCATACATTTCCTCCCTTCTCCGCGATCTCGCAGAAAAATTCTTCGTCAAGTCAAGTCCACATTCAAACCTGCTGATCGTACAAGCTGTCAATTACAATGAAACAGATTACCACAAATATAATAGACCGAAGGCTCTTCTACTACCAAGTGATCATACCTAATATACAACTGCCCCCAGAGGGCGAGCTTAATTGCTCACAAAGCTCCCTTTCTCGAATAACTCCCATTATAGACAAAGAGGAATATGAAAAGCACTTGTGCTTCACCCATCCTGACAGTAGCGTTAATGGTTAATGGTGAAAAGTTTAGAATTGGGTAATGGTGAACGTTATTTACTAGTGTAACGGATGGCAATGCTGTAGCCATGAGCCAATGAAGTTTTAACTGAGGCTCGGCATTGCCGTTACCCTGGGACGTTGAGTTTCGCTCTCTTAGGTTTCTTCTGATATTTTGCTCCCGGTGGAGGCTTAGATTTCGCGGGGGGGTTCCATGAGAGAGCATTTTGTGTCTCCGGTGAAGGGCTGTGTCGGTGGATGCTTTTCCCTGGAATATGAACGGTTCTGCTCGGTGGTGGGGGAGTCCCTCACTGAGTGGAGCCAATGCTGAGTTGGACGGTCTTTCGGCCACTATGGAGTAGTCTAGGGATCGTCCGAATTTTTAGAGATAGATTTACTTATTCAGTAGACAATGAAGTTCAAACTGAGGCTCGGCTATTGCCGTTACCCCGGGACGTTGAGTTTCGCTCTCTTAGGTTTCTTACGAAATTTTACTCCCGGTGTGTGTGGGGGGGCTTAGATTTAGGGGGGTTTGCCCTGAGAGATTATTTTGAGTCTCTGGGGAGGGTGTTCTCCACCACTGCCAGTGAGGGGGCCCTGTCGGTGGATGCTTTTCCCTGGAATAGAATATGAGCGGTTCTGCTTAGTAGTGGGGGTACCCGTCACTCAGTGGAACCAACGCTGACTTGGACGGTCTTTCGGCCACTCGTAGGGGGTGGTCCGGGGGATTGCCTAATTTTTAGAGATGGCTTTACTTATTCTGTAGCAAAAAGTTTTAACTGAGCTCGGCTATTGCCGTTACCCAGCCGTGACTAGAGCCTTTAGCTCAACAACATCCCATTCACACAGATTTTCTTCATTCAGATTACGGGATGAAGAGTCAAGGACTCAGTCCATCTCCTCTCCCCCTCAAAAAAAATTGTAGAATTATTGGTTTTATCAGCGGTATGATATGTATTCTGATTATGATTTCCAGATTATGTTAAAATAAGTAAATATACAAAACCAATAAAAATAGAAAAAATAGGTGGGGTGAGTGAGAATCCTTGGCTCGCCACTGTACAAATGCACTTTTATCAATAAAGGCTTCGTTGGTGGGAACCACATATAAAATGTAACTATTTTCTACTAAGCGTAAGACGGTATTCATTATAATTATTTTGCTAATTCGAATATGAGGAATGATTCGCTAACTTCTTTGTTGAAAATGTCTAAACCGTCACTTTAACTTATTATTGTTTATTAGTATATATTGTATTTTATTTTATATTCTTTTATATTTATTTATATTATATTTTATTATTATTATTTGTTCTTACTAGGCAACGTAAAACGTGATCTTAACAAATCTATCACTAACAAGTCAAACTAATTTCATAAAAAGATTCTGTTAATTGGAATCCAGTTACATTTCGTTCCGACAAATTTCGGCATCGCTAAGTAAGCAATGAATGAATTGTAACAAGCATCAAAGAGTCGTTAACGAAATGAATTACCGTCGTTAAACACGTATTTGCTACGACAAGACAGTAACTTTCAATCCTTTAAATTACCAATTACGCAAATCCATACATTTCGATCAGTAGGGAGTGAAATAAAAAAAAAATTACCGATCTTACATAAATCAAGAAAATGACTTTGATATAAATTACCTTTTGTATTTTCCGTGCTAAATTTGGGACAACTAACTCTGTTTTGTGCATCTAAATCTGTAAAGGACTGACAGGAAAAGAGAAAACATCTAACGACCCGATAGAGTATTGAAGGCGTTCCAAATAGTTCCACTGTCGACTGTGGAAGAAGTATTTATAATGTTCCAGGATGCAGAAAATTCATCGGGTCTCACTGAAATAGCCCTTAATAACAACTGTGAAGATCTTTTTCTCCATTTCCAAAAACTTCATTCTCGCAATTTATTGGTTTTGTATCATGAAAGAGCTTATTAACTTCATTGTTAACATGCAGAACTCATCGCATAAAAATAACACACTCGTACATAACTTTGAATAATGAATATTGAAGAACAGATGGAATGTTATATTGGCGCATTTGTAAAAGGTTCATACGCATGCGCAGAAAAGACATAACCCGTGAAGGTTTTTCCGCCCTCAGTTGCATGTAGAAAAGTGGACTGTAATTAGAGTGGACAATTCCTAGAATGTAAAGCGACGATTCTTCAAACTACTTTAGAAGGAATTAATAGGGCGACAAGTGTTAAATGTCTTAATTTTTTTAAAGAGATACTGGCGGGATCGTGTGTGTGTGAGCTTATGTATTTCCGACATGATGGAGCTCCATCTAAACTTCCACTATCGCCTTAGATGGATTGACCCGAGGAGATTCTCATTTTTAACCAGCTAGAATCTCCCCGTTTTAGTTTACTCCGTGTGAGGATTTTGCACATGCATACATATTTTGATACATGAAATGTGTATGTATGTATGTGCAAAAAATTATCAAATTACGAAGTTAAATTGAGACGTCAATCTGACTGTTCTTCTTTCAGACTATTTTAGATTATCTTAACTTAGCAGTGAAAAGATTTTGGTCGAGTATTGATAGTGAGTTAGATGAGGTTTTAATTCTTTAGAGCGTCCATACTTCTGCCTTCGTTCAGTAGTCCACGATCGGTGATCTTTACACCACAGTGTAAAGTGCATTGTTATTGATTGTTAAAAGTCAATATCCTTTGTTGGCAATTCATGGATTAGCCGGGTTATTGTGAACTTTAAATTATTTAATAATATGAAAATATTTAAGTATTTTCATTTATACTATTCTTTAAATTTTATATTTTCTTTTCCTTCCAGTTTTAATGCCCGGAAGCTACTATACGTAATAAAAGCCCATCGAATGAAACTATCTTTTTGTATTATCAATCGACAATACACATTCATATTCCTTATAAGGACTGGCTTAAAGGGACGAAGCAAGAATGCTTTTCATTCATCAAGAATGCTTCTCCGTTATCTGTAGAGACAGTGTAGGGATAAGGTGTTATTGAACTATTAAAGCTCTGATCAGGGCAAGAGGGTTACAGCAATAGCCGAGCCTCAGTTAGAACTTCATTGGCTACAGCATTGCCATCCATTACCCTTGGGTACCCATACCCATTTTAGTCGTCTCGTACGACATGCATGAGCTACATTGGTGCTTTTTTGAAGTAAAGCCGACTCTAAAAATTAGGACGATCTCTAGACCACTCAATAGTGTCCGAAAGATCGTCCAACTCAGCGTTGGCTCCACTCGGTTAGGGGTCCCCCCACCACCGAGTAGAACCATTCATATTAAAGGGAAAAACCCCTCACCGGGTCGTGCAGGAGGACACCCTCCCCGTAGACTCAAAATATGCACTCCCAGGTAAACCTCCAGAAATCTAAGCGCCCATTACCTGGAGCAAAATTCCGAGAAAAACCTGAGAACAAATCTCTCGATACTCCGCGTCCATTTAACCACCTCTTATGGCATGGTCGGATTTGCATTATTCTTATCCAAGCAACACACGAGGATATATACATCCTTATATATACATCCTTATATCCTTAAGTTCGAATCATTGTATTTATTTATGTACGGAATTATCTAGAAAGGAAAATGGTGTATTTAGAATTATATATCGAGATTTATCATATTTAACTAGATCATTGAAATTTACTGGCTTCTTGTCTATAAATATAAATATTATTCGATATTATGTCAAGTTTTCTTTCTTTTTATTCTTTATGCTACTAATGAAGTATTTGTATGTTGACTTCAGAATAGCAGTAGCAGGTGCAGATTGAAATTTGTATTCCTGTCCCACACAGACCATTTTTTTATTTATATAACCGTTTAGGTTTATTATTCTAGGCATTAAAATAAATACTTATTCTACGATAGTTATAATGGATTATTACATTTTATATAATTCACACTTTGTAAATAATGCCCTTAAATGAGATAAATGATATTCGAGTATTGTCCACCAGAGGGCAACTGTGAATCGAAAACAAGTTTGGATTTACGTCGTTAGCGGACAAAAGAAATATCATGAAGTCAAAACTATAAAATTGATTCTCCTTAACGACTTTTTAAGTATAATGTGGTAATTGAAGTCCAAAAATATTAATAAATTAATAAAAATAAATAAACTGTGTTTTTTCCAATAATGAAGCCTTTTTCGATATTGTTAAATGCATCTATTTTCTATTTAACAAGAATGGTATTCGTTTTGTGTGCTGCAAGCAAGATTTCGGGTGCTGAATAAATTTTGTTGTTACAACACACGATATCTGGCTTTCCAAACCAACATGAAATTGAGTAGTGCTAACAAGGTAATGCTGATGAAAATGTAATATTCTAATCAGCTCCATGAGACATTTTAAATGTAGGATTATTTCTAAATATTGTAAAATATTAATACATATATATTATTTTTTTTTTCAAGAAACACAATTTTTAAAATCATTTATAACTCTAATAATAAGAACAATGTTTTCACACCTTAAAATAAAATTCATCTGCTTGTTTAATTGAAAATAGTGACAAGTATTTGTGTGCGTTTGGCTATTTGGCTATTTTCAGCTTCGCGTTGTATAAGTCTTTCTGGATACGTCACAGAAGTTGCTAACTAAAGTTTCTTATGTAAATATTTCTTAACGAGATTTCTGTAAAACGCTAGGCAAAAATTATGAATTAGTGCCGTACGCAATCACCTATCGAGCGACTTCAAAGGATAATTAATGTGGATTTATTAACGTTAACCTTAAAGATTGTAGTTCTCGTCACTAGATGGCACGTTAGCACATAGGTGATAATTTATTTAATAATATCTTTCTACGAATTGTTTTGATGGGAAAGTTAGGCTGATAAGGTCGTAGTAAATGAAACTGATTAATGTTAATATAGTGGAGCCATTTTTAGGCATAAGGAACCCCGAGTTTTTAACTTATTTATTATTTACATTTATTTATTTATGATCTGTTTGAAAATTCTCCTAAAAGTTCATAAACATGTACTTTGAATATGTGTAAGAATATAACTTCAATAACTGAAACGATATATTTTTTTTTTAATTTTAAATCTTAGGTAAAAATACCAACTATAATGAAAGACGATATATTGCGCTAATCAGTGCTTTTTTTGCGAGGGTGCGTAATGGTAAAATGTTCCAGCACTTTTAATAAGGTGATGTGTGTGGCATATGGTAGCAGTATGCTTAGAAATTTGTAATATTCAGTCATTTTGACACGTTTATCTATTATGCTTAATTATTTAATGAAATTTGCATATTTCACTACGTCTATTATAAAGCTATTTGCTACATAAAAGGATTATTAAAATAATCGTATACATTTTACTTATTTTTTATATACGTGTATAATAAATTTCTGCTTAATAAACTGCGTGTCATATACGAAATTTGCTGTTTCCTTCCAACAACATTATGACATTATGGAGTAAAAATATCAGCATTTTCTAAAGTTTTTCGTGTTCTTTTAATTTTAAATTTTCCATTTTTCAAGCTGCCAGAGAATAGTATGGCGCCTAGTGTTTTACGCGCGCGCGCGCGCGCGCGCACGCACACAGACACATATACACACACAACATCTGCAGTCAAAATTCGATGACAGCTCTTCTGTAGTGACAATCGATCCCTGTAAATCCCCACTCATTTCTCTCATTTTTAATAATCCTGGCGAAAAACAGTCCGTCGAGCCCAGTTTATTTAAGAATGTCTTACATTCTCATAAAGGAGAATTCGTCAGACTCACACAAATACTTTAAAACAATATTTCCGAATTCTATTAATCTCATTTAATCTTTCTAGTTTATTCTTTTCTATAATTCTTCAGTGAAATTTAACAAACTCCGTTAAATTTTAATTGCGTCTGTTCATCCCCTCCCACCTGACTGCAACGGCAAATTATAAAAATGAGAAACGTGCTAATCCTTCCATTAATTGGTTATCCTGCTTTGAAAACAGTCGAATAATTATTCTGCTAACAATGGCTTCGAATTCTTTGAGGATTATTGTAATTACTTTTGTAAATAAGGGCGAACACCCCGCTTAGCAATTTTTCAATTATTAGGTGACGTCATCATCGAACTTTTGTTTTTCTTCAATTGTTGTGCTCGCTCACGCGTTCTCTCTTTTAGTAGTGATATGTTGATGAATACTATCACAGAATTCATGTAGTGAGCTCGATGAAGCTGAAAATAGCCAAGCGCACGCAAACCAGTATTATAACTAAAACTACCTAAGCAACAACATCATCATCACCAATCACACAAACAATAAAAACATAAGACAAATTATTTAACTGAAATTAATTTTCTAAACCTTTAAGGTTACATTGTCTGATTAGACATTTTGATATATAAAATTAAAATATTTTATGGTAAACTCTCCTTCTATCCTTATGAATAGATCATAAATTCACACTAAAGATCCGAAGTTTACTATTGGGATTATTTTACAGTGCGATACATAAATAAATTTATAAGCATTCTTTCAAAGTAAATTCTACCTTTTAGTTATACTAAATTTATTTATTTCTCAATATTAATATTATTGAAAGCCACGCATCAGGTGGTAGAAGCATACAGCCTTTTTTCCCAGTCATCATAAAGGCGGTTGTAATGAAATAATTATCATTAGACTACAGTATCAACTCGTATCTTATCTATATATCTATATCTTATCTTATCTAATCTATCTCTTATCTATAACTATCGTATGTATCTTATCTTATCTATATATCTTATATCTTATCTTTATCCTATATATCTTATATCTTATCTTATATATATATATATATATATATATATATATCTTATATATATATATCTTATATATATATATATATAAGATAAGATATAAGATATATAGGATAAAGATAAGATATAAGATATATATATATCTTATATATATCTTATATATATATATATATATATATATATATATATATATATATATATATATATATATATCTTATATATATATATATATATATATATTATATATATCATATATCCATATCTTATCTATATATATATATATATATCTTATCTTATAGTATCTATATATATATCTTATTAATAAATTATAGATAAATAAAATTAGTAAGTATAAGTAAGGACTGGCTTAAAGGGGCGAAGCAAGAATGCTTTTCATATTCCCCGTTATCTGTAGCGGACAGTGTAGGGATAAGGTTATTGAGCAATTACTGAAGCTCTGATCATGGCAGGAGGGTAACAGCAATAGCCGAGCCTCAGTTAGAGCTTAATTAGTTTCAGCATTGCTATCCATTACCCTCCAAGGGTATTGGATTGAATGAATCCGCCCTAAATAAAATTTATCTATAATTTATTAATATATTCCTATCGGAGATGAATTTTAGTTTCCTGTGTGATAATATTTCCATATATAATAGAAGTTCAATCTGTACTGAAATTTTTCTTTCATTAGTAGTAGATAATATTATAGATCCATTAATATTTTATAGTTAACCGAGAAATATCGAAAGATTATAAACTTTACTGGACAGTTTTTGGCTCTGTCTTGGTTTGAATTGTCTAGTTATGCCCAGGATCTGTATGTAAGCTTTTCATTAATACTTTTCAATACTTGCTTCTCATCAGCTTTCAGGTTGGTTTTTAAAGTAGGGTTTGCGAATCAGCTAACCTCTTCATTTACGAATAGTTTTTACCATTCGTAAGGGGGAGATCTCAGCACTTCATAGACGAAGGTGATATTATTAGAACGCGTAAAGCGGGCTTTGGTTTTGGAGGCCAATAAATAATACTACAAAATAGATTCTAATTCCTGATTTGTTGGGTGAGGATTTTGTGTACGTTTCGTATGTGCGTCACAACCAACTTCAATTATTGCTACAGTTTTTCTTTCATCTCTGTCTTCAAAACGTGTTCAGCAAAAATAAGGAAAACTAAAAAGATATAATCTTTATAAGATGGATGGCTTGCATTTGAATGGTTACAGTGTAAGAAGACTTGAGTAAGTGTTACTGAATGTAGTGGATGTGCCAATTCAGGGAAACTAGATTTGTTAAGGGGGGAGATATAAAGTCCTTATGGAAGCAGTTGAATGTAAGAATGAATATAATATGCCAGAGCAAATAAGGAGTTGGATAGTTAATATAAGGCATCAAGGTAGGGTTGGGGCTAATGGGGGGCTTAAATTCATGTACACTAATGCTAGGAGTATTAGGAACAAGAAGGAAGTTTTGGGCCATGATTGGCACTTCCAGACCACAGGTTATTGGCATTAGTGAATGTAGTGACTGTAGATGATATAGCTAGTGGGATTGAATGTGATGGGTATAGTGTGTTCAGGAATGACAGGGAGAATAAAATGGGGAGAGGAGTATTGTTGATGATAGCTGATGAGCTACAGCCAAGGAGAATAGAAATTGAATTGCAGGATAGAGAAAAGAGCACATTTGAGGCCATTTGGTGTGAGATTGTGGCTAGAAGAACTAAATATACAATTGGGTGCTGCTATAGACCAGGTGATGGAAAAGATGGTGGTGACAGTATGCACAAGCAAATAGAAGAAATGAGTGGAAGGAGGGTGACTATTATGGGAGATTTCAACTATGGTCGCACTGATTGGAGTGAGGAGAGGATACACGGGAGGAAGGAATTGGATTTTATGCGGTTATTAAGGAATAACTATCTGCGACAGCATGTAATGGAAAATACTGGCTGTCAGAGAGAGTGCTTGACCTAATAATTACATCTGAGGATTTGGCTGTAATAAATATGACCACATTGCCACCAATCGGTGAGAGTGATCATAGGGTCTTGACTTGGGAGGTGGCTAAAGGTGTAGAATTTTCAATTAAGACAGGATACATGTGGAATTATCGGGCTAGAAAGTATGACAAGCTTAGGAGTTTGATTGGTTCAGTGCCATGGCATGTAAAACTGCAAGGACTAGAAGTTGATAGTGCATGGGAGGTAGTTAAGAAGTGCTTGCATGAAGCAATGGCTGACTGTATACCTAGAGTCCGAATAATAAATCAAGTAGGGGTTAAATGGATGAATAACACCATTAAGTTTGAGCTGCAAAAAAGAAACAACTATGGAGGGAATTTAAGGAAAAAGGTGACCGGCAGGCACATGTGCGGTATATAAGGCGCAGGCCAGAAGGGTGACGAGTGTGGTAAGAAAAGCAAAAAAGGATTACGAAAGAACTTTGGCTATGCAGGCTAAAGAGAATCCTAAACAGTTTTTTAGATATGTAGCAAGTAAAAGGGAGAATGTACATGGCAGAATGATTTTAAAGAATGCCGATGGTAGGGAGGTAACTGAATCAGTTGATATAGTTGAGTTACTGAGTGGGCACTTTGCAAGAATATATCATCCAGGTGGTGACATTGCAGAAACGAATAAACCAGTAGATTATACGGGAATTGTGGTGAATGAAGTGGAGGTGAGTAGTCTATTGCATAACCTCAATGTCAATAGATCTGTGGGATTGGATGGTATACCAGCTCGTGTTGTACGAAAAGCAGCTAAAGAATTGTCAGTACCCTTCACCATTTTATTTAATTTGAGACTCGGGTCTGGGTTAGTCCCGAGGGGGTGGAAAGAAGGGAAAATAGTTCCACTGCATAATGGTGGTTCGAAGACTGCTGTTGTAAATTATCGACCGATTAGCATATCAGGAATCGCTGTCAAGGTCTTGGAGAAATTAGTTAAGAAAAGAATACAGGATTGGATAGATTAAAATGGGATATTGTATGGGGGACAACATGGTTTTGTGAAGGGTAGATCATGCCTCAGTAACTTGCTCACGTTTTATAACACAGTGACGGCTGAATTGGATAGGGGTAATGGGTTTACAGTAATATTACTGGACCTTGCCAAGGCTTTTGATAGGATACCACATAGAACCCTAATAAGAAAACTGGAGCAGATGGGGATAGATATAGGGTTGGTGAGATGGATAGGAGGGTGGTTGAAGGAGAGATACCAGAGAGTGGTTTATTCAGGAGTGGAGTCTAAAAGACGGCTTGTGACTAGTGGAATGCCACAGGGCTCTGTTCTTGGACCACTGCTTTTCAATTTGTTCATCAATGATATAGGAAAGGATTTGATAGGAAGTGTTCACTTGTTTGCTGATGATGCAAAGTTGGGTAGAGCAATTGTGAGTGCACAGGATGTCAAAATTTTACAGGATGATTTGGATAGTTTGGAGGACTAGGCTAGGAAAAATGGATGTCAATTTAATGTGGCAAAGTGTAAGGTTATGCACTTTGGGGTGAAAAGAATAGCAGCAGTATATCGCATTGGTGGAACCGTACTCCAGGAGATTGATGAGGCCAGGGATTTGGGAGAGTTGGTGGAGAGGAAATTGAAATTTAGGGGCACATTGCAAAAGTGACTAAAACAGCTCACCAAATCACTTGGCTTGTGAAAAATACTTGAACATACAGAGACAAACAAGTTGTTGTTCCTCTGTATCGAGCCTTGGTAAGACCCCATCTGGACTACTGTGCCCAGTTATGGGCACCAGGGTTTCTTCGTGATGGGGAGGAAGTGGAGAGGGTCCAGAGACGAGTGACAAAGATGATAGCAGGTCTGTGGAATGAATCTTATGAGAATAGGTTGAAGATTTGTGGGTTGCAGAAATTGGACGATAGGCGAAGGAGGGGAGATATGATTGAGACATTCAAATTACTGAAGGGTTTCTATAAGATTGATCCAGAAGATATTTTTGAAAATATGACTGGTGGTGGGAGGACTAGGGGCCATGCATGGAAACTGGGCAAGAGCGTGGTTGACAAGGGTGTTAGAGCTAGGTTTTTTACTTGGAGAGTGGTGAATGAGTGGAACAAGATGATGTTAGGGCCTCCCTCGATGAGTCTGTCGATTCCTTGGAGTTTCCCGGAACAACAACAACAACAACAACAACAATAATAATAATAATATTTTTAGTTCTTCAAAGCCCCGCCCAATGCTATTGGTGATTTTAGAGGCAACGCTTCAGTGGAGAGAGAGTATGGCAGACAACCACCGCCATTTCATGATCTTAAACCATACTTGGTAATATTATCACCTGGAATAGTGAGCTCTACAGTCGAATTTTCGTGCGTGGTTAAAATGAAAATTTTTCGGAAAAGTCCTACTTAAGTGTGCTAAAAACTGAATAACTTCTTAATTGGTTGAAAAAAAATAAAAATCTTCTTTAGCAGAGGCCAGAATCAAACTCAGTGGCGCACACAAGGGGAAAGGGGCCCTGACCCCCAAATGAAAAAGGAAAAACACCAGAATATTTTCCAAAAATCTTTTCCTAATTAAAATTCATATTTTTATTTATGTTGTCTCGTGTCTTCTGTTTCTATACCACTTATTAATTAGTGGTCACATAATGTGGAAAGACCCTGTAGCTCCTGGAAATCACGGCCGCTGTGAACGCAAGACGAACGATGCAGTGCTCATGTGGAGCGAGAGCATCTTCAGTGATCGCCAGTATATGATACCGGTGATTTCCTCTGGTCCAGCTCGGGCAAATCGTCTACTCAACTCGCCTACCCCAATATTAAATCTTGAGTGCTCGCCCTCCTCCCTTAAGATTAAATTCTGAGTGCACAGCTGATCAAACTTGATGCTTCATAAAGCAGACATGTGTCATCCTTTGACTTTCTTCTTTTGATATCTTTAAAAGCCAAAAATGACATCGACAAAGTCCTTTGTCTGTCGTTAAGAAGGGAAAAGCTATCATGGGTGCATGTTCAGCAGGCTTTTCTCTTTTTTTTCTCATTAAAAACTTCTTAAATTCTTCTTTGCCTAACGCCTCGAATTAGGAACATTCTGTACTCATTCAGGGTACAAACCTAGCGGGAAAAGATTGATAGTAGACAAACTCTAATGACACTCGTTCTGTCCGTACGGTCTGACATTTATAGCGGAAGCCGTTGGTATTTATCCTTCTTGACATTGAGGCCATGGACAAAATGGTTAATTGGTAATTCGTAGCAGTTTCTTGCACAGTCACCTGCAGATAATTTCTTATCGGGGATCTTGTGGAAAAAAATATCTGGATGCTGGAGTGTCCTTCGAAAATCTTTTAAACACTTAATTCGCTTTAACAGTACCAGGAGGAAACTTCATATAAAACATCTTATCTTACAAAATTCAACTGTGAACGTTGGATCCATGGAATACTCAAATTGAATTAATATAAAGACAGTACAACCATCGTGTGCTGATAAAGCACTCTTCAACCATGTTCTTGTTAACAATGCAAAATGTTCATAATACTTTCTAATGAAGGCTATTTACGATTGGTGGACAAATGCCCCCCCTCTCCCCCAATGTGTCTTTTCATACATTGTTCAACCTGTCAGAAATACAAACCTGTCACAATATACAAGTAATACAGTAATTCAGATATACTCATAACTTGATGTTATGAGTGGACTTCCACCGTACGAACGAACATGAAAATAATTTGAATTTATTAAAAATAATGTATACGTGATCAAGACTATGAACATTATGGATCGAAAGAAATTAAAGTCATAGACTGTTTCGGATCTTATTGAAAAATTGTTTAAACCAACAACATTTGCAGTTCCAGTTGCAAACAATATTTACAATTGTTAGTAATAAACAATGGAAGCGATTTCAAACAATGACCAGGATAATAATCTTATTCTCAACAATTGAACTCTATTCTTAAAGTTATTCGAAAGAATTCGAAGTATCCTCCTGTTGTACAGTGTTTAATCAATCATAATAGTTTTGTAAGCATTATATTTTAAGCGCTAGTTTTGAAGAAAATTAGTGAGAGGGGAAAACACTCATTCCCAGCATCAATGACTAAAACCTCGGCCTTACCTCTAAACATCCAGAAACAAGTACTCTGTTCAGATGGAAAGAAATATTAGAGAAAAAATAACGTCGAATTCAAAGTCACAATACTCAGAATCACATGACCTTGCAAATGGTTCTGGCAGTCATTGTTAAAAATATTTCTTTGTTGTTTTGATGACGTCATTCCTATAAATAATTTCGTTGTTTCGTTTTTTAATCCATTTCAGGAAAATGATGAGGCTGAGTATGCGAATCAATCTCATCCTTTTTGCCATTTTAATAAAACTTCGTTTGTAGCATCGCCCGTCAACTACGTTCGCTTTCACCGTAAGTGAGCTGTTACTGCAAATAGGCAGTAGTTTCTGAAGCAAAATCCTTATCCTCGCTTCACGATACAGCTCGATCAATAATAAAACGGAGATTTATTTGTTTTTACTGTTTTCGAAAAATAACATTTTATCTAATATTTTCTAATATTTCAAAAAAGTTAGTTTGTTTAAAAAGTTTCAAAATATAACTTATATTTACTTTAATATACAATAGAATTTAAATACCTAGATTAGTTTGATTCATCGTCATTCCTCAATATATTTGTTTCCTTGTGAAGGGTTGAAATGACCTTTTTGTGTGTGTGTGTGTATTATTATATGTATTATTAGAAAAAACTGCATCGTACATACTGTATATGTTTTATAAAGGCCAACCATTTTACGTTAATACGATATGCTACTAATGTGTTGTTATTAGAGATAACACAATAGAAGTATGTGTTCTTATATATAAGTACTACTAGTGTACGTTTACTATTACACTGCAGCTATATTGATATTGTCCACCCTGTATTAGTGTTGCAATGTCTCTTTTGTTGTGTACAGTACAAAATTTATATTAATAAACGAAGTGTATATTAATTTTAGTAATTTATGCATATAATTGTATAAATGCAATATTAAACTGAAGAATATTATTTACATTTATTATTTATATTCTTTATATTACAACGTGTAATCCTGTGTAAATTGGGTTTGTGTCCATTGAGGCAAGCAGCCACTTGTAGGTTCGATTCTGGTCTCTGAAAAGGGACATTTTTAAGAGTTATTAGGCTGGTTCTCATCTTAATTGATCAAACAAGAGTTTCCCTCCTGTAAAATCGGTTTGGATTCTGTTTCTTAAAAACTGACAGCATTTCGTTAATTCTTTATATTACAGCAGTAATAATGGTATCTATACATGCGCACTACTGAGGCACTTGTCTCCTCTCTTTCACTTGGGATCAGAATTCATTTTTATGATATTTAAAACTCATCGCGGACATCATGAAAGATCAATTTCTCCAATAAAAAAAAACTCGTGGAAAACAACACTTTCCTGATGGAACAGCATGGGAACCTACACGTCACGTGGTTTGATTTACATTTCGCCCTGCTATGATAGCGTGACAGGAGTGCAAATGTGACTTCCACGTGTTGCTTTGATTGCGTACATTCAGAGAAAATGCGTAGTTTGGCTGTTATCATACAAAGCAGTGATGCGGTAAAATGCAAATGACTACCGCCAACTGATGTATAGATAAATCTAGAACTGTTGGTTTTTAAGGTCGACATTATGGTAATAATAAATTACCATACTGTGTGAGAAAACTAAAGGGCTAAAGTAACAACCGTATGATACGCTACTGAGAAACAAGAAATTTTTAAAGATGCAGATCAGGTCTACTTAGAATTTGTGCAGAAAAATATTCGACACTTACAACCACAGTGTTACTGTTTGTTATTTCACTTAGTGCTGACAATTTTCATTTATTACTGTAGTACGAATTTTTATTAAATAAAAGGTAAGGTTTATATGCTGTATATATTTATATATCTACTCTATAATATAAAATGATAAGCTGTTTTTTAACGTTTTTGTGTCACGTTTTTTGCCAAGTTATTTAAAACGTTTTGAAACTCAGGGGCTACCCTGAGTGTCGAGTCTTCAAAATTCGAGTCATCAGAATTCAAGGAGAACCGGCCTACCAGTCCGGAACTCGGGGGGAGGACCTGTAGGCGTCAGGGGGGAAGGCCCCCTAGTATATATATATATATATTATTCTCACTTTATATATATATATATATATATATATATATATATATATATATATATATATATATATATATATATATATATATATATAAAGTGAGAATAATAGCCGACAATAAAATGCATTGAGCAATAGAAAGATAAATTCAATATTTGTTCAAGAATAAAGAAATATATTAAAATAAACTTATTAAATGGTAAGTTTATTAAAACATTGCAAATATTATATTATAGATTACTCGGTATAAATTAATACTAAAGATTTGTAAAATTTTATTATCAATGGAATAATCTTGGAACTCCTTGTTTCGTCTGATGTTTAAGTGTGATAACATATCAGATTTTATGCATTAAGTTGAAATTGATCTGTTTCGTTTAGATTAAGACCAAGATGTGTACTGAGTGGACACAACGCTGAGTTGGACGGTCTTTCGGCTACTATTGAGTGGTCTAGGGATCGTCCTAATTTTTAAAGATGGCTTTACTTATTCAGTTGACCAAGATTAAGTTTGTTATTTTAATGTTTTTGTTATTTTAATGTTTTCTTCCGAAGTTTTGCTCCCGGTGAGGGGGGGGGTATCCTGAGAAAGCATTTTGTGTCTCTGGGGAGGGTGTTCTACGGCATGGCCTGGTGAGGGGCTTTTTCGGTGGATGCCTTTCCAAGGACTATGAGTGGTTCTTCTCGGTAGTGGGGAGCCGATTATCGAGTGGAGCCAACGCTGAGTTGGATGGTCGTTCCACTGTTGAGTGGTCTAGGGATCGTCCTAAATTTTAGAGACGGATTTACTTATTCAGTAGACCAAGATTAAGTTTGTTATTTTAATGTTTCATTAATTTTCCACTTAGCAGTAGGAGATCTTTGCAACTGCACATTTTGTGATACAGCGTCAAGTTTCCTGTTGGTTTTTGATGAAGATGCCTACTGTGAGTTTAACGACAACACATGTCAACTACCTCAGCAGTGAAGAGGCTGTAGGCAGAATGTACGGAAATGGCCAGGACAGATAGAAAAATGTACACTGAAGACAAAATTTGATATTTGCATTACAAACTATTAAAACATCTTTACTTTTAATAATTTTAGTCTAACAATAGCATACATTAATCATACGACCACTTAATCATGTGTTGGCTAATACAGTTGTAACTTTAGCTTTCATAAAAATATAAAATTTCGAAATCATTATTTGTTTTTTGTTTTTTTTACAATAGTATCTTTAATTAGAGTCGTTGCTAATCTTTGAGATACATTGATAGAAATTGTGAATTAGAATTATGTGTTTTTGAATTTACTCCTTAATCAACTGCGTGTATATAGTGACCACTTTGTCTGTTATTTCGAAATCAAATATAAATCTGCATCAATTCCTATGGGAACTAACAGGTGTTTTCCTCATATCAAATGATACATTCCCAACGTTTATACAACTGCATAGCTTATTTCGTTACATCCTGCAAGGGAGTTTGCTTTGTCCTCTGTTTCGATAAACGTTGCATCAACCAAATGATTGTCGACATATCATTCGGACGTGATCTGCACATTTAAACATTCCCCGTCTACCATATCTGAAACTAGACTTTGCTATTGCCAAATATAACGCATGCGTGGTATAAATAAAAGGAATAGTTATCAACAATGCACGATATATTAAATGAATAAAACAAGATGTGAGTAAAATATTGAAGATTAGTGTGAATACAAAAATATTAATGTGAAAAAAGGCAATTCTTCCTCTGTTTATTATTATTATTTCCTAAACGTTTCCTGGGGTTCACATTAGTGAGTACGGGCATGGGAAATCCGAGATCCCCAAGCTAGACTTGATCCTACTTCGTACAATATACACTTGGTATATCAAATCTGGAAACTGGTCTTCTACTCTTCTTTACCTCTACTCCTACTTCGTACCCCCCCCCCAGTGCTATTAGAGCAATTCGAGGGGGAGGGGGGTGAAGCGTTCCTCGCAAACTGTAGTTTCCACTATCTACTAAAAAAAAGGCAATCTTATTTGTCGTAAGGTCGCAGCCCCACCACTAGGATACCTATCGATACATCCTGCAACAGAGTTTGCTTTGTTCTCTGTTCAGATAAACGTTGCATCAACCAACGTTTGATCTAGTCACCTGACATAGGGAAACACGTATTACTTTGAAGTCTGAACGAAATCCAAACCAGACAGAAAACATGAGAAACGACCGCAAATTGGAAAAGGTTGAGAAATTTTGGAAAAAGAAAAACGTGGTGAAATATGCTACATCGAACATTAGAAGCGTAGCACATAAAGAAGAAGAATTAGATAAAATTTTAAGTGACGACACTTTGAACTTCTCTAAGATATTGAAGAAGTTCCGTATGGAGTCGTTGTCCCTAGGAGTGCCCACTTCGTCATCCGCGTAAGCAATTACTTTGGAATCATCCGTGGTGAGAGGGAGTGGTATTCCTCTGAAGGCACGTGAGCTCTTAACAGCCAGTACAAATAGCTCAAAAGCTAGTGCGAAAAGCAGCGGACTGAGGGGGAACCCTTCCTTGACCCCTTTCTGGATGTTGATGGGGATCGGATAAGTGTCCATTGATGAGGAGGCGGGTGGAGCTGTTGTTGTAACCTCCTCTGATGATAGAAAGCAGTCCACTGCTGACCCCGACTCTCAGCAAGGTGTCGAACAGAAAGGAGTGCCGGGCGCTGTCGAACGCTCGGTTGAGGTCTATAGTCAACAATGCCATTGAGTATTTCTTGAGGTTAACCAGACGTGGCAGTTCTCTAATGAAGATGAGATTGAACTCCATCGATCGGCCAGCAACGCCATACAGTTGCGTGCTTCTGATGACGTACCTCATCCCTATCTTCAGTTTGTCGTTTAGAACACGGGCGAGGATATTATAATCCGTATTTGACAGACTGATGGGGCGCCAATTTTTGATGTTAAAAGGGTCTCTGTTGGTTTTTGGGATGAAGACCGTACGACATTCCAGAAATTCCCGTTTCATGTTTCCGGTGGTGAGGAAGTTGTTGTAGATGGCCACGAGAATGTGGAGGATGTGATCCCAGGCCTTTCGTTAGAGTTCAGTGCTTAATCCGTCTGGCACAGGCGCTTTCTTTGTACGGCATTGCTTGAAGGCTATGTTGTTTCGGCCACTGTAATCGGTGCATCCAACCCTGCATGGATGTGCGCAGAGAAGGGGTCAATGTTCCAACAGGAGTAATCCTGGGGAATGGGGCACTCTGGTCTTGATAGAGTTCTCTGTAGTACCCCCAGAAGGCATTCATTATATCGGGTGTTGTGGTGTGGTTACACCCGCCTTCAGTGATGGTAGTAATGGTTCGCTCCTGCCAGAAGTTGACGTAACGCCTGTTGTAGAACGCGGCCGATTGCCTGTCTTCCGAATGGAGGTGGAGAAGGATCTTAGGGTTCTTTTCTTCCACCTGCTTCTGTCTCTCCATTTTAATGTCGAGATTAATGTCACGGATGGCGTTGTGACATGGAAAGTCTTGGCGTTGGCTTGCCACGAACCGGCTTCTCTCCTTGTAGAGATCACGGAGCCGAGCTCTGCGGAGGAAGGTACGTTCCTGACCCCATTTTAACATGTCTCTGATGGTAAGTTTTAGTCGTGCCCAGGCGTCTCAGCCCAGCCAGCGGTGTTCCAGGTGGAGCACAGTTGGTTAGCCTGGCTGAGAACAGGAAGGGGAAGTCTGGGGGGTAACTTCCAGCAGGGGCTCGGACCAACTTCTATAGCTTGTAATAGATGGTGCGTGAGCACGACTAATTTATGGTACAAGATGGAAGAGTTAATTAGGACGTGCCTTATTGTCTCGGCTCTGGAGACAAGTGAGGGTGACAAGTAGAAAGGGTCGAGCCGTATGCCGATGCCTCGGCCTGTCAAAGTTTAATCCCGACAGTAGTGGTGGTGAGCGCTCCAGATGTCTGTCAGCTGGAGATTCCGAAGGTGAACTTCCAGATGCCTGTAGCCAGCAGAACCTGTGTTGGAATTGCCCCTACTTTGTCGTAGGCCGGGTCCACCACACAGTGGAGGTCCCCTATCAAGATGACATGATGTGCGCCATACAGGTAGTAGTGGAGTGACTGGAAGAATCTTGACCTAGATGTTCGGTCTGCCGGGGCGTAGATGTTAATGTACTTGGTAGTACAGCCCCGGTACTTCCAGTCGATGGCGAGGACTCTCCCTTCTGTGTCCCTCTGGATGTTATGGAAGGCTCCGAGGAGAGGGGCTAGGATACGTACCCCGACCCTGGCCCTGTTTCTGTTGCCGAAGCTCCAAAATGATGTTACGGGGTACTTATGGCTTAGTTCCTGCATGTCCCGGTAGAAGAAGAAATGTATTTCCTCCAGGAACAAGAGCCGGATGTTGTAGGCTAGCATTAGCTTCCACACCTCCTCTTGTTTTGGTTTTGAACGGAGTACTCTGATGTTGAGAGAGGCGACAAAGAAGGCGGGGGTGGTAGAGTATCCGGCGCCAAGCAGACCGGCTTCCAGTTCTCTACACGAGCTTGAGAGGACTTCGAACTCGTGGCGAATGTTTTTAATTTTAAAACTTTTGATGTTGTTGTCTTCAAATTCATAATCGTGGAAGTTGAACTGAGAGTCGGTAATTTCTTTATTCTATGACAGGGGTTCTCAAACCTTTTCCAGTGGTACGCATACCATAGCATGAGAATCGCTGTTCTATGGTTTATGCTTTCATGTCGATGAGAGAGGGTTTCCACCTGCATTTCGAACTCGAATGTTCATGAGTCCGAGTGCTTTTCGTGGAGCAGCTGTGGTGTTGTTTTTTTTTTTTCATTTTAGGTGAAGCCGCTTCCTTCCTCTTCTTAGGAGGTTATTTGGGGTGTGGAAGATCTTGTGCCCTCCCCCCCGTGTTCTTTCCTTCTGCAGGGGGGGAATGCTGGCTACTGCGAGGGAGGTCTTGGACGCGTTCACAGACGAAGCTTCCTCTGTTGTTGTTTAGGGGGTATATCTGGTGGAACGCTATCCTTAGCTTCGTCTTTACCCTCGGCTGTATGTTGTTCCTCTGTCGATGATAATGGAACGGTGGAAAAAGCCGAGAGGAGGACTTTTTTCCTCAGCTGATGTTGTTTCTTGAGGGAAACATTTTCTACTTCTGCTGTTGTTGTCGGACGCTTCTTGATTTTTCCCAAGACCGTCTGTGTGAATGTTTTCTCTCCGCTGGTGTTCGGGAGTACCGGAAATTCACCGACATCTCGAGTAGGCTGGGGGTTCAAATATTCAATCGGTGCCCTTGCCCGCTATGCGAATGTGCGCAGAGGAAACGATGTTATTTTGTGCTCCGTACTGGAGCACTTTCGGCAGGGGTGTGGGCACTGGCTGGAGATGTACCCAACTCCGACGCAATTGAAATATTTGGCTATAGGATAGTCACTTCCCAGATGTTCTACCGATCCACATCGCAGGCACTGTACCCCGGGATAGTTCACCATAACACGCGACGTGCCGATGTTAACGAGGTTGAGCACAGGTTGTCGCATGTCCATAGTGAATGTGACTTCACCGGAGTACCAAGCGGGGTCCTCCTTCGAGACGCTCTTCTTTGCGTTGCTCACGTCCCCCACTTGCAGAAAGTTTATACGGGCACGTCGTCTCTGGCTTCAATGTATTCCATAGGGAAGCGGTCGATTCTAAGTTGAAGAACCTGCGATCCCACTATGAATGGGGTCACCTGCTTCCTTTGGGCGGGGAAACCCTCCAGAATTTTATCTCTCGTTGCCACATTTTAAACTACGAATAGAAATCGTCCTCCTGCGTAGGTGGTGAAGGAGAAGATATTCTGCACTCCTACATGCATCCTGAGGACTTTGGTTAAGATTCTGGGATACTATAACTCTGGAATCTTCACTCCTAATATCCGGGTCCTGGTGGGGACGGGGATCACTCGGCTCATGACTGGTCTCTGCGTCTGAAAAAAAAAATTAAAAAAATTAGAGTCCTAATACTCTGTGAGAAAATCCCGTTCTTCGCTAAGAAGCGCTACCAGCAGTTAAAGGTTAGTATAATAAATGAAAACAACAAGTTAGTAGAGTACAACAAGAATAAGTAATAATGCAACAAAGTAACAAAAGATATCCTGCAAGCTGTCGTGACTTCCGCAAAAATTGAGACGTCCGTCAGTCGGCGAGATTCTTATCCTGGCAACCACACGGGAACCAAACCATAACTAGTCCTCCTTATAAGCACTAACTTAAAGGGGCGAAGCAAGAATGCTTTTCATCTTCCCTGTTATCTGTACAGGACAGTGTAGGGATAAGATGTTATTGAGCTATTAAAGCTCTGATAATGGCAGGAAGGTAACAGCAATAGCCGAGCTTCATTTATGACTTCATTGGCTACAGCATTGCCATCCATTACCCTCCAAGGGTATTACTCACCACATCTCACGGTCGATTCAATCCTCTCCCCCTCCTATCCCAGCATTGCCACGCAGGACGCAGGACATATATGGCGCAGAGGGCGAAACTTGACGCTTTTCATATTCCCTGTTGTCTGATTCGGGAGCAGTGATGGGAGAGATTTGTGAGCTATATTAGCTCGCCCTTAGTGGGCAGAAGTGGTTATTCGTCGTTGGGTGTTAGGATGGCTTTCGGTCTTTTATGTTTCCAGTGGTCATTACCGTCATAGTTTCCGGCTTGCTGTATTAGTTGGTTTGAATGCGTAGATGTGTTCATAAAGAATTTCTCTGCTAGGGAGCGTAGTATTGGAGAGATGTAGGGGATATTTATGTCCCGGTGGATCTGGGCATTCCTGATGAACCACAGGGCGTCCAGAATCATTCGCAGGCATTTATTCTGTAGTCTTTGTAGTTTGAGGATGTTTGTCTTGGAGGTATGGCTCCAGGCTGGGGAGGCGTATATGACTGTGGGACGGATCTTGTACAGTAGTATTTTATTTCTTGAGCTTAGTTTGCTGTGTCTGTTGATCAAGGGGTATAGCTGGGCGATAACGTTTGAAGCTTTGGTGCATGTGCTCTTGATGTGGCTGTTAACACTTTCATTGCCAAGCTGAAAATGGGAATTTCGTGTGGTGGCCAAATTTTTTTTATTTTTTTATTTAGTTAGCGACGTCCACGCGATAATGCATGATCGACCGTTTGGTGAGAACTCGCATCGCGCGATATCGCGTGATTGGCAATGAACATGTTAAAGCATAATCGGTTATCGAGAAGTATTCCGAGGTATTTTGCTTCAGTTTTCCAGGCAATGTTAGAGTTGAACAGGGTGATGTCTCCTTTGGAGGATGCTCGTCTTCTTGTGAAGAGTATCGTTGTGCTTTTCTGGGGGTTTAATTGTAGTCGCCAATCGGAAAACTATTTTTCTAGATTCAGGATAATGTCTTTTAGTTTTCTGGTAACGAGATGTGGTTGGCGGGATCTGGCTAGTATAGCCGTGTCATCTGCATAAAAAGCGATGGTGGATGTGAGAGGATTTTGAGGGATGTCTGCCATATAGATGTTGAACAGGATCGGGGCTAGCAGTGATCCTTGAGGAACTATAGCAAGGATTTTCCGTTGGGGTGAGACTGTTTCATTGATTTTGACTTGCATACTCCTGTTGGAGAGGTATGATTTGATCAGGTCTATCATGTTTAGCGGAAGTTTGGCGATGATAAGTTTGTAGAGGAGGCCTTGGTGCCAGATCTTATCGAAGGCCTTTGAGATGTCTAGGAAGACAGCTCCAGTGTGTTGATTCCAATTAAATCCTGTGGTGATGTATTCTACCAGCCTATGGATTTGATGAGTGGTGCTGTGATTTTTACGGAAGCCAAATTGTTCTTCTGGAATGATATTTAGTTGGTTGACATGATCTTGGAGTCTGATGAGGATGATTTTCTCAGCTATTTTCGGTAAATTGGATACCAGGCTGATGGGACGGTAATTTTCAGGTAGGTGTGGGTCTTTGCCTGGTTTGTGAATTGGGATGATGTCAGCTATTTTCCATGACTGGGGAAAGTGCTGCCAGTTGAGGGTGGAGTTTATGATGTTTGTCAGATGTGCCATGGCTTTGCGTGGTAATGCCTTAATGACTTGGTTAGTGCTGCCGTCAGTACCTGGGGCTTTTTTGATCTTGAGATAGTTGATGATGCCGATTATTTCGGTACGTGAGGTAGGCATTATAGGACATGGATTGACATCGGGACGATTTACTGTGAACCTGACTTTATGATGGATCTTGTATATGTGGCTGATGTTTAGGTTCTCATATGCAGGACTGCATTGTTTCTCTATGTTTCTTGCTATGGCTTCGGCTTTGTCAGCATCTGTGTATGCAAGGTGCTGTTCTGCTTTCAGAGGGGGGGGGGGTTTGGGCTTGTTCCTGAGGTTGTTTAGGAATTTCCATATAGAATGGTCTGCTGTGGAGATGGAGGTGAGCTTGTTGTCCTATTGTTGGTTCCTACGGTTCTGGAGAGCTTCTCGGACAAATTTGTTTAATCTGTTGAGGGCTGTTTTGTCCCGGGGAGCACGAGTGTTGTGATATCTTTTTGCTTGTCTGTTTTTTTTCCCTTATTAAGTCCATGATTTCTTCCGGGAGACGATTTTGGTTGTGGGTAAACGTGGATACTGTGGCTGCTGTTATGGCTTTATTGATTTGATTGGTGAGGTTCTTTATTGCTGTGTCTATTTCTTCCTTGGCTTTTATATGGGGAACCGGACCAATGTGTTCTGGTAGCACTTTCTTGAGTTTCTCCCAGATGATGGAGGTTTGCGGGGGAGGTGACTGATCTTTGTTCCCTAATTGAAGTAGGATTGGGTTGTGGTCTGATGATAATTCGTTCAGTGCTTGAATGCTGTGCTGGTATTTGATGTTGTGTAGAATGGCGATGTGTAGGATGTCGGCTGTGCCAGTTGGGCTGTGGTGGGTTGGTTCAGTGGGTCCTGTTACGACAGCGTTGTTTAATCCTGTGTAGCTAAAGAGGATACGGCCATTTTTATTTGTGGTTCTGCTGTTCCAGGAGGGATGTTTGGAGTTTAATTCCCCAGCGACGATGATGGATTCATTTGTGCCTAGTACAGCATCCAAGTCAGAAAATAGCATGGTCTTAGCAGCGGAGTTGTAGGCGGCGTAGATTTTAAGTCTTCCAGTTGAATTTGTGTGGACTTCGACACCGGTGAGTTCTAGGTTGGAGGTTGGGGGGGGGGTGAGTATTCCATTGTGCCTGATGCAGTTCCTGATAAATATGGCTCTACCACCACCTCTGTAGTCCAGTCGGTCATTGCTATATAGTGTGTAGCCTCTCAGTTTTGGATCGTCTGCAGGTCTTAGATAAGTTTCATTAATTAGGAAGACATCAGGGTTGTATCTGTGAGAGAATTCTTGAAGCTCCAGTGTCTTGTTTTTTAGGCCATTGGCGTTCCAAACCGCGATCTGTATTGAGTCTGGGAGTAATCTAGTTTTATTCATTAACAAGCATTGATAATATGGTCTGAGTTTCTTTTAGAAAACTTTTTGTGGAGTTTAGTGAAGGGTTTGACTTATTGAAGTCATGAAGCATGTTTGCCAATGAGGCTGTGATGACTGTTGTCATGTTTGGAAGAATTTGGTCCTTCAGGATATCTTTGGATGAGCGGGCTACTTCGGCGTATGTCCTGCTTCAACGGTGGCTTTCCAGAATGTTGGTATTTTTCGTTTGTGAGAGCTGGTATTTTGCTGTCTTTTGTTGGGTGTCAAGCAACTGGGGAGCCGTCAACTCTGGTGCCTATGTGCAGGGTTGAGATATCTGCTTCCTTTTGTTGTCTGTTATATTCTTACGGTAGTGACTGCAACCTCTATAGTTTGCCGGCTGGGGGAGGGACCGCAGTTCGCGCATTTTGCTGGTGTGGTCCTGGGTTTTGTGCAGGTTGCTGTGGGGTGGTTTTACCCACATTTGAGGCATTTGTAGTCTGCTCTGCAGAGTTTCTGTGCGTGTCCGTACTTCTGACATCTGTAGCACTGGCCCGACGAGGCTCTTTTCTGTTGTGATTTTCAGACCACAGATCGTTGTTAAGTTGTATATGTTCTTGTGTGTGTTGGGTATCTCAACTAGTACTAGGGGCATTGGACTCTTGTCAGCCCGTAGCATTCTGCTAACTTTGACAGGTGGGATATCGTGGAGGCAGAGGTCTTCAGTAATTTCATCTGTGCAAATGTTTTCTGTTACTCCCCTGAGTACAACTTTTAGGTTTTTCTCCGACTTCAGTGAGTAAGTATGATATTTAATATTTGACTCATCCATGGTTTTTGTGAGGTGTCTGTAGTCGCCTACTGTGGCAGGCTTGATTTTAACTCCGTCGTCTACGTTTTTTGCCCATGAATAGGCAATTTGGTGGTTTGCATAATACGCCTAAGGGCCGTCCAAATTTCTTTTTCCCGTAGAACAACTGGAGGAACTTTTTCGTTGTTGGGTGTGGGGAGGTCAGACTCAGTGTTGGGGGTATCTTCTTCCATCCCCTCGTTTATTTGAGTCTCCGTTGTTTTACGTTTTTTCCGAGCATGGGTTTCTGCATCATGTTTTGGAGTGGGAGCAGAGATTATCAGGTTCATCTTCCCTTCTTCCCATGGTGTTGAGTTGTCCCCTTCTGTGGAGTCGTCTGTCGCTGAATATAGGTTTAGAAACCCTGGCCACTCTACCTCAAATTTCTTCAATAGTTTTTTGAGGAGGTCGAGCGCCACCTTCTTATCCAACGATTGGATAAGAAGGTGGCTGAGCTGGATCTCAAGGACTTCCGTATAGCGTATAAACACAAAATATAACACACTAAAGGACTATCGTGAGACCGCAATCACTAATTAACAACCCAATCATCAGCTACGTGTTTACTTTTGCTTTCCGCTTATATCAAAAATCTGAATCAACACTCCGTATTATTCATAACAACTATCAAAATCACTGATCATATATAAACACTTGGCAACCGTCATCACGCACCAGCCCCATCTCCAACGTTCAGCATTTCCACAATTGACAATTGACATTTATGTCTTTAAGGGTGAAGCGAAATGCTTTTCATATTCCCCGCTATCTGTTGCGGTTACAGTGAGGTTAAAATTTACGAGCAGTTTGCTCGCCCTGAATGGGCATGGAGATTATGCATCGTTATTGGAGGCTAATATAGCTTCCGGTCTTTTATATTTGAATATATCCCTTGTCTCGTATGCTGCAGCTTGCTGAACCAAATTGGAATGTGTGGACGTCTTTAAGAAAAACTTAGATGCTGAGGATTGTACAAAAGAGAAAATATAGGGAATATTTGTGTCTCTGTGGAGTTGATTGTTTCTAACAAACTACGGGGCATTCAGAATCATTCTCAGGCACTTGTTCTGCACTCGCTGTATTTTGATAATGTTAGTATTAGAGGTGTGGTTCCAGGCCGGAGAGGCATAGGTGATTATAGGACGAATCATCATCGTATAGTTGCAATTTGATTCTGTTGCTGAGTTTGCTATTTCTATTAATTAGCTTATAGATTTGAGCTATAGCTTTAGATGCCTTTGTGCACGCAGACTTAGTGTGCTGATTGAAAGATAGCTTTTTGTCGAGAATTACACCCAAGTAATTTGTTTCTGTCTGCCAGGGAATTTTAGTATTGAATAGTAACACATCTCCTGCAGGAGACTTTGGCCTTTTTGAGAAAAGAACTGCTGAGCTTTTCTGGGGGTTGACTTCCAATCTCCACTTGGAGAACCAACCCTCCAGCTTTAGAAGGTTTTCTTGAAGCTTTCTGGTAATGAAATGGGGTCTGAGAGATCTGGTTAGTATTGCCGTATCGTCTCCATACAGGGACAAAATGGAAGTCATCGGATTGTGCGGGATGTCTGACATGTATATAGAGAACAGCAATGGAGCCAGTAGAGATCCCTGCGGCACTCCAACAAAGATATGACGCTGGGGCAATGTGGAACCGTTGATGTTAACTTCTATTGACTATTCTGAAGATATGAATGGATTAGATGAACCATTTTTAGTGAGGTACCGGCTGAGATAACTTTGTGCAGGAGTCCAAAATGCCAGATTTTGTCAAATGCTTTGGAAAGGTCTAGGAAAACAGCTCCTGTGCACTGGCGCCAGTTGTAGCTGGTGGTGATGTATTCGACAATACTATGGATTTGCTGGGTATTACTACGGTGTTGTCGGAAACCAAACTGTTCTTTAGGGAGGATGTTTAGGCAATTTACTGAGGTTTGGAGTCGTGAGAGGATGACCTTTTCTGCAACCTTACCCAGATTGGAGATGAGACTGATTGGATGATAATTTTGCGGTAGGTGTGGGTCTTTGCCTGGCTTATGTATAGGAATTACATCAGCCAGTTTCCAAGAGGAAGGAAAATAGTGAAATCTTGAGATTGCATTTTTTATACTGGTCAGGTGCACTATAGCTTTTCGAGGCTGTAGCTTGATCACCCTGTTTGAGATGCTGTCTGGTCCAGGAGCTTTATTGTTCTTAAGTTTTTTAATAATATCATATAATTCACCAGGTGATGCGGGTATAATATGGTCAGCACTGGTATCTGGGAGGGTTAGTGCATGCCTGACCTGTCTGTGGATTTTGTACAGATGATTGAAATTTAATTTGTTATAAGAAGGTTTGCACTGATCCTCAATATTTTTTAGTATGGCTTCTGCCTTATCTGCATCTGTGTGGACTAGGCCCTGGTTTGAGATTATAGGGGGAGGGTTCTGTTTTTATATTTGATGTTTCTCAGTAGTCCACAGATAGAGTGATCAATAGGGTGAAATAGAGGCTAACCTTTTATCCCAAACTTAGTTTCTATGTTTGGGATTCAATCTGTTAAGCACTGTCTTGTACCCTGAGGCGCGCGAGTGTTATGAAATCTCTTCCTAGCTCTGCTCTTCTCTCTGATCAGGTCCATAATGTCCTCAGGCAAACGATCAGGCTTGGGAACAGTTTCTGGAAGGTTGCAACCATTATAGCGGACTTAATCTGTTGGGTGAGGCTAGTCTCTGCAGATTCCAAATCTTCTGGTGTGCATATGTGAGGGACGGGTCCAATTTGATCCCTAAGTGCTTTAGACAATCTCTCCCACGATATGCCTGAATGAGAGGGAGGAGACAGGCATTCTTGTTCTCCCAATTGCAGTAGAATTGGGTTGTGATCCGATGACAGCTCGTTTAGTGATATAAGGCTGGACTGCAGTTTAATGTCTTGCAGGATGGCTATATCCAGTATGTCAGCAGTGCCAGGCGTACTGAGATGAGTTGGTGCAATAGGTCCAGCCACAACAGCATAGTTTGATCCTGTGTATCTAGAAAGGATGCGACCATTTTTATTGGTATATTTACTGTTCCAAGCAGGATGCTTTGCATTGAGGTCTCCAGCAATGATGACCGGTCCTTTTACTCCAAGGATGGCATCCAGATCTGAGGTCAATAATGTCTTTAGTGGAGGGTTGTATGCAGAAAAAAATTTAAAGTTTCCAATTGAGTTTGTGAGGACATTAATTCCTGTGATTTCAAGGTTGGTGGTAGTAGAGTTGGTTATTGAATGATGATTGATATAGTTTTTGATAAGGGTGGCTGTACCTCCATCTCTATACCCAAGTCTGTCGTTTCTGTAAATCTGATACCCTCTGATTTTCAGGGTGTCAGCAGGCCTCAGGTGCGTTTCATTGATTAGCAATATATCTCTGTTGTATCTGTTATTAAATTCCTGGATTTCTAATAGTTTATTTTTTATACCGTTGCCATTCCAACCGATAATCCTAAGAGAGTTTGGGGCGATTTTTTTCCTATGCATCAGAGAGTGCTGCCAATATGGATTGGGTTTGCTGTAAGAATCTTTTTGTGACACTTAGTGATGGATTTGAGTTGCTGAAATCCTGCAGCATGTTTGAAAGAGAAGAGGTGATAACAGCTGATAGATTTGAATGTGGATTATTCAGGTTCTGGGATTGTACTATCTGTTTGGAGCGGGTCACGTCAGCATATGTTCTTGCTTGATGTTGAAGATTCGTTTTCTTAAGGGGCTCAGTTAATAATGGGCGAGCACCTGTTGTCATGATCTCACTCTTGGAGAACTGAGGAGCCTGAGCTTCAGGAACTCTCGCACTAGATGAGAGGTAGATTGATAGTTTGGATCATTTCATCTGTTTTTGGGGTGATGTATACACCCTCTATAATTAGCGGGGTGAGGACCCCCACAATTAGCACACTTAGCCGGGGTGGACTTTGGCTTGGCGCAGGTGTTTGTGGGGGATTCTCGCCACATTTTAGGCATCTGAACTGAGCTTTGCATAGCTTCTGGGCATGGCCAAATTTTTGTCATCGGTGGCACTGCCCAGAGGATGCTTTCTTTCTCAATGGTTCTGGGGTGATTTTGAGTCCACAGATTGATTTTAAATTATAGATGTCTTTGTAAATGTTGTGAATCTTAACCAAGACCAAAAGCATAGGTGTCTTATTTGATCTAAACATTCTAGTGACCTTTATGGGAGGTAGTTCCTGTAAGTTACGGTCAGTAACTATTTCATCCGTGTCAATATCCTCGGAGACTCCTCGTAGGACCACTTTAAGATTTTTTTCAGACGCAAGTGAAAATGTGTGATATTGTGCTCCTCTTGTGTCCAGCTCCTTTGTGAGGTTTCTATAATCAGCCACCGTGGTGGGATGAATTCTTATACCTTCGTCTACATTTTTGGCAGATGTATAACTTATTTGTAAATTAGCCATGATGGTTCTGAGTGTTGTCCATCTCTGCTTTTTCCTTAGGATAATCGGTGGCACCTTTTCATTGGGGGAAGCAGAGGGATCTGAAATGGGAACATCCTCATCCATACCAACAACATTTGTTGGCTCAGCAGCGAGATTTTTTCTCTTCTTACGAGCGTGGATTTCTCCTTGATCAGAAGGATTACAGGTAGAGACAACTAGATTGAGTTTTTCCTCCATTTGAGGAGAGTCTTCATTTTCCTCAGCGTCGACTTCAGGTGAGGAATACAAGTTTAAATAGCCGGGCCAATCCCGTTCAAACTTTTTGAGAAGTTTTTTAATAAAAGTGAGTGCTAGCTTTTTATCGTGTGACTTGATAATGATGTCGAGGTCAATCATGCTAGTAGGCCATGTTGTCAGCTTGAATTTCTTTTGGAGTTTATCAATAAGTACAAGAGCCGGCTCTTTATCGAGCAAATCAGCGAATACGTCTAGCTCAGGTACAGTCACATCGTTTTAACTACGTATGAGTGTTAATAAAAATCCCGAGGTCTAAAGACCTGTCAGCAGAAATTTTTTGTAGAATATCCCGCAGATGCAAAGGACTGCCAACAATATCAAGCGTAGGCTAAAGAAAGCGATAGCAATTAAATTGCATCTAAACAAAGTCTTACCTTGATATTTCACAAAATGCAGAACGCCATCTAACAACTATTAAAATCACTGATCATATATATATAAACACTTGGCAACCGCCATCACGCACCAGCCATCAAATTCCACTCTCCAGCATTGCCACCCATTACCGTGTTGGTATTTCTAGTATATTAGTATAAAGTATTTTAAGGTGTTTTCACATTATTACATATTTAAAGATAGTAAATTAAAAAAAAAATAATATAAAGTTTTTATATAAATTTTTCTTTCTCTTTAAAATATATTTAATAGGAAAATGACAATTATATATTTCTTAAATCTGTAAAAATTTTGTTGCTTACACAGAAATAAATTCACAAGTGTATAATAACGACAGATGTGAATTGTCTATGGTTTATATTAAGCCGAATGTCTTTAGTGACAAGGATAGTAATTGATGACTAGATTTGAAAAAAAAAAAAGTAATTTAGCGAAGTCCTAATTTTTAAATTAACTTTTTTTTTTAACTTACTATTAACAGTACTTTATGAAGTGCAGAATGCAAATCATGAAGTCGTCGTCACCCGATGGATTTCGTCTTTAATTATGCAGAGAATTATTCCTGATATCGTTCGCCTTGCCTCCCCCCCCCAAATTTAAAGTGTGTTGTACATACGCAAGTTCTTGGATGTACTAACCGATAATTTGGATTGGAATATGTGTGTGTGTGTGTGTGTGTGTGTGTGTGTGTGTGTGTGTGTGTGTGTGTGTGTGTGTGAGAGAGAGAGAGAGAGAGAGAGAAATATTAGTGTAACCGGTATTTTGCAGATAATATTAAACTTATTAAGCTAAAGTTGGATGACTTCCTCCGTCAGTGCTTAATTACTATCGTGATGCTTAAAATTTACTTGAATACTGCTTTTTACTTTTTATATTTCTTAACAATCATAAGAATTTTCCAGTACTATTTCCTAGCAAAAACACAAACTACAGTTGCTGTCATCCATTTAAAAAATCTCTAAAACTGAGAATTTTATCCTGTTTTTCTTTTATTATTCATGCAACTTGAGAGTTTCTTATTAGTTGAGAAAATTCTGATAATGGAAAGATTCCACGTCAGCTATCAAGAAACTCACAATTTTTCGAATTTCTCAATGTCTTCAATGAACACTTCAATTCACAACTTTCTTGTGAATTCGAATTTCTCATTCGAATCGCCTTTTGATTTTTTTTTTTTTTGTTGTTGTTTGTTTTCTTTGTCGGTACATTATTTGCCAGGGTGTGCTATACAAGATTACGGAATAATCTCCCTAAAGGGAGGGAGATTTACTTCACTATCCCTCGTCCCACGTTTTATCTCTTAGAGACAAGCCCTGTTCCCGGAGAGCAATATGCAGCCAAATCAAGAAGAAAAAAAAATGACTGAAAACAGAAATTCTAAGGAATGATCGAGAGCTAACGCCCTCCCTCCCGGAAACGTCTCTTGAGAGCTGACAACCGAAGAGAATTGGAGAATAAATCATAGATTCAGGAGACTCGATGGACGCACACCGCTTGAAGTCAAAATGATTGATTCCGGAGTCCTAATCTATTTTTGGAATGAGCTGTGTGACCGTGATTGATGAAGGAATAGAAGCGACTGTCACGGGTTGCAGCGTGGTTTGTAGACGAGGCAATTAACGATTACAAATGACTCGTTTGGTGATCCAGAAGAAACAGGACAGGGACTGACTGTCGTTTGTTGGAATGACGACTTCGTAGGAGAATACCGGTATGATAGGCCTTTATCAGCAAGGTTAAGTTGTCCAGTCTTAAGGGCCGAAGCACTCTTATCCCAGAGACGCGATGAGTCTAAAGTAGGTCCTTGACTAATGAAATACAGTTTGTATTATTTTAGTCATACAATCCTGCCTTTGAACAAAACATGAATTGTTTACTTCAAAGTGTCTGATTTCATCATGAAAATGAAAAACGACCCAAAAAAACATTAGCGAGACGACTTAGTGTGATCTTAATATGCATAATTCAGTGTATGCGTTTAAACATCCTGGAATGGTGATAGAAATATTCGTTCTATTCTGAACTGTGGATCGGATGAGGCGAGTTCTCAGAACTCCTTCTTTGACATTTTAACCCTTCTCAAGATTTCATCTCCCCACTTTCTTCCTAATCAGCATCTTGCAGGTGTACGGTATGATTGTGCTATTAATTTCTTCACCTTCTCGTATGTATGAGGGGGGGGGGGGAATTAATTAAAAATTATTTATCAGTAATGATCAAAATGAGAGGTACTTTTATATACGACTACTCTCTTGGTATTGTTCTGTGCAGATAATTGCGAATCTTTGCAGCTCCCGTAGGTTAATAACGGCACACATTGCATATAAGCGCGCATAGTATGATGTCTATAAATGACTCACTTCGTTTCCGGCAAGCCGCCTTACCGTAAAATCCATTCTCACCTCCGTTCGGTTCCTTTTTGTCGCCAACATTTGTTACCAAGGTAACAGGAAAGTCTGCTACTGTGTACGTGCGCACGCATTCCAAATAACCGCGAGGTTCCAGGGATATTTTACATCGCACTAACGTTTAAAAGTTTTCAATCTTCGTAAGGTGGCGGAAGATGATTTGTTTTCACGTTTTCGATCTCATTCAGTGAAATTAAATACGAAATGGATAAATTCTTTGAATTGTAAAGTCAAGCCTTGTAGATCTGATTTAGCCCAATGGGGTTTAACCCCCCCCCCTTCGTTTCTCCATATTTCAACTGGTTCCTTTCTTTTTTTTTTTTTTACAGTTTTGCAGACTGTAACAAGGACGAGAGAAATCCGTCAACGTATGAGGGAGAATCCGTTTTAAATTGTGCATACTGGAAAGTTATCGGGCGAAGGTAAATTAGCCATATCTCGATAGCGTCCTACTTGAAATTCAATAGAAAGAGTAATTTAAATATCCCCTTTATGAATCACGAGACCTTCCCATTAAGCTACAACTTCCCCTTAAGGCAACCCAGATAATTGATTCACGGTCGATAGCTTTCGTGCATTCTTCACCTGATTTACGTTTCAGCCCAGAAACGTAAATCAGGTGAAGCTTATTTCCAGTTTGATATAATTAAACAGAAAAATTTAATCAGGAAAAAATCCTCGTCTTGTACACTAACAATAGTGCATTTTCTATTAATGGAAATTCATAATTGATCGGTAATTATGTGCGGGTACTCAGCGAAAGGATGAAGAGAATCAGCTGCCAATCAATTAATTGAAATACGCACAGACACTCCATCAACGAATATCCGAGTCCATTGATTAATGTTGTTTTCCCAGTTGTTTCAGATTTCCTGAAAATCCCACTCAAGAGAAATCTGTCGAGTCCAGAAAACTATTTCCGGAGTAACCGATCCATAACAATAAAATACAAAGTGGAATGCGATGAGATCATCCGAGGGGATTAATTTTGAAACAAATTAAAGCAGAATCGAAATATTAATCAGTATAATGCGAAGCCAATTAGCTGGTACATTTAGCATTATCCAACGTTCAACAAATGATAATTATGACGTAACTAGGTTAGGATTTATCAGCATTGTTCACCTATAACAATGGAGTTTTTCGCTCGCGTAGTACCTCGTATTCGTAATTTCCGATTTTGTAATTGTGTTGATCTTGTCCCAAGAGTGAAAAATCATTAGTTGCGCGTTTATAATTATAAACTAATTGTGAATATCTGTCTTAATGTTAAAACTCATAGTTTTTGCATTCAGATTAAGATGATTGTAATAGATAAACAATTCCAATGTAATTGTATCTTACTGAAGAAGATGAAGAAGGATTAGTCAGTTTGAGACCGAGTTTTTCCCCCCACATCTAACACAGTGTTTCCCAATGTGGGGCGTTGCATTCGTCACCTCATCACCGATATACTCAAAAAAACTCGCTAAACTGTCGGCGATAAATTGTCGATGTTGCAACCCTGACTTTCCGAGAAAAAAAGCTGACATCACTAGTACAGCAGTCAACATAAATACAGTATCAGGAAGAACTCTGAGAAAATCAAAATGATGAGTCTATTAAAAATATATTTAACATAAAAGGAACAATGGCATGGCTTTTTACAGATACGAAATACCGAAATTCAACTAGTTTTGCAAAAAAAAAACTGTTGCCCTTCCCGTCGTCATATTTAGGTGAATGTGGCTTTCGTGCTGTAAATGACTTGCTACTGAAAAAAACAAATCATCTGGATATCACAAACCATGGGGATTTGAGATTGAAAATGACTAAATTAGTACCTCAAATAAAAGCTCTTTGCAGCAGACGTCAAACTCAAGGATCGCATTAATTTGGATTTTATTTTCCCGAGTTCAGTTCGATTTATGCTTTATAATATACAAATTGTAATATAAAATTTATATTCATTGAAGAAAGTCAAATTAAAAACAGTTTTATTCACCTTCCTTTTTTATTTAAAGTACATATTTATATTATACTTTTTCAGAACTTGGCTGACTATTATGTTAGAGAGGGGGGGGATCAAAATCTTTGAGGAGTTGAGGTGAGGCATGATCCAAAAACGTTGGGAAACACTGATCTAATAACAATTAACAGAAAAAACATTCCAACTATAACTGTTCGAAAGTTTTAAGTAACGCACACTAACCAGACTACGTCGACTCGCGAATGGTCATTAATTTATTGACAATTTACTACAATAAGACTAACTCGGACACAACAGGTGTTGTTTATTCATTCAGAGTTTTTTTTAAATGTAAAAACTGCACAAATGCAAGGTTTGTTTTAGTTGGTAACCCTATTAAATATGGAAACAATAACAAACATTTGTAATAACTAAAATGTTGATGTTGCATTTTGTGTGGCAAAATTTACACAAAAAAAGGATGCCTTTGCATGACCCTCTGTTGATACTTCTAATTGAAAACCAACTGCCAGGATAAAGCAGAGTTCAATTTCTTCCGAAAGTGATTACATTTTTAAGCGTAGATTGAGGAACTAATGCGGGTAATTGTTTCTTTCGATTTATTTTAAATTACTTCTGTAGTAGTAAATGCGATAAAAAAGAGAATCACAAGCAGTCAATGAACGAAACGGTGGTTTAATTTTGTGATGTGATACGAACAATACTGCCGACCTCCCCCCCTCTTAATAAAAGCAACTAAAATGGCATTATGTTCGTTTATAGAAAGCGAAGGCTCACTTCATGTTATGCGTACTCAATGGAGAAATCATCAGTTCTAACTTAAAAATTAGAACTGATGATAGTGGGAATGATTTCGTTCATTAATTGTTGCTATTATTATAATTCTTTTTCAAATTGACATTGTTGCTGCTACTTTAATTGTTGTGATGACGACGACAATTAATAATTGCTTGCCACGTAACAATGATTGTTGCAGCGAAAAAATAATAACATTTTGGTCATAATTAAAACGTTTTGTTCTATTTAAACCCATTTAATAGAAAAAATAAAGTAAATCAAAATTGTGTATGGAATATATCAAAATATAGGTTCAATTGATATGAAATTTAAAATTATCAGTTCACTGGAGTAAATACTATCATAAAAAAGATTTTCATGTGTTTAATTATTTCTTGTCATATATTTTAAACATTTCTCTTGTTGTTCATTAAAGTCCGATTTTTATTTTTTTGTTTATCCAGAAACGGACTATACATGTATAAATAGACACAACCTCCAAGCTACACTATTTTAATTATGATCAATTCACTCATTGTCTATTTGAAGTTTGGTTAAACTAGACAAGTTTAAGATATGAACAAGACTTATCTTGAAGGACACACGACAATCAGTACAGAAGTGAGTGTTTTGTTTTCTTTTTTCAAATTTACATTTTTATAGTTACCCACGTCTCCATATATCTTATTTAAGTTCTCCCCGATATTGTTGTTCATGTGATGAACAAGTTGGCTGCTCTAAAACAGACCATTTGAATTAATGACTAGCGTTTTATTCTTTACTGTTTCGTATTTCACTCCAAGGATCTACTTAGAAGAAAAAGAAACCAAATTATTTCTCCTCTGAATTTCTGTTTAAGAATCCTCTCACACGATAAGAATTTTGTTTAAGTGACCATACTACCTGAGATTAGCTCTGCTAACACATTGGATGCTAAAATGTTAAGCTCTTTCCTAATATTCTCGTTTTTAATATGATAATGCCATTGATGCCATCTGTTCATGCCCCTAATCTTTCTCAGGACTCTCATATCTGCGGTCTCTAGTCTAAGGTCAAGTGTTTTACTTCTAACCCAGCTCTCCAATCCATACGTTAAAACTGGCTTGAACACCGTCTTGTATACAGCTAATTTCCCTTTTATTCCATATAAATTTATTCAGTTGACTTCCTACCATACCGGCTTTGTTGATTCTGTTGCTATTTCCGTATTTAAGTTACCATCTTCACTAAACATTGTGTGCCTAAGTAGTTGAAATCTTTACTTGTTCCACAGGTTGTCTGTTCACAACGCAGTTGATATTTTCAACGATTCTACCTATTTTCATTGTCTTTGTCTTTTTATTGCTGGCTTTCATGCCATATCTATTACAACAGTTATTCAATCAGGGAATATTTCACAGGAATTATTTAGAAGTATAACATCATACGTATAACATCAAAGAGCTGGAATTAACACCTGCAATTTTGAAATCAGGTTTAATACCACTTTCGTTCGTACGTAATGTGATACATATAGATGATGAATAACAGAGGGGATAACATACATCCTTGTCTGTTATTCATCATCTGCCTGATATAATGCCCCATTGACACCATATAACTGAAGCGTATTGAATAGCTTCTCTCTTGGCACCTTGTCATATGTCTTTTGCAAATCGACAAAACTTAAACATAGATCTCTATTATATTCCCATGCTTTCTCAACTATTTGTCGTAAAGTGGATATCTGATCCTGACAGCGTCTATTTGTCCTGAATCCAGCTTGTTCTTCACCAAGCTTTTCTTCCACAATTCTTCTCAATCGTTTCTCAAGTATACTTGCATAGATCTTGCCAGGAACACTCAGTAGGGAAATACCTCTGTAATTCTCACATGCAGTTTTATTTCCCTTTTTATATATGGGTACTATGAGAGCTCTACTCCAATCATCGGGAATTCGTTTCGCTGTCCAGGCCTTCTGAACGATGCAGTGCAGCCACTGTAAGACGTTTATACCTCCATACTTGAGCATTGCTGGTCGAATACAATCTACTCCAGCTACCTTTCCACGTTTAAGGCTTTTGATGGCTTTTTCTACTTCAAGTATGGATATGTATTCCTCAATGTATGGCTGTTGAGTGTTTTTGTTTACCACTGTGCTGTCACTGCTTCATTCATTTTGCAATTTTTCGAAATTATTACTCCATACATCAAAGATATATTTTTATTCAGTTTTCATGTCACCTTTTCTTCTTCTTCATGTAGCTTCCTCAGTGAGAGGGTGCAGCACCATGTCCTTCCAGTTCTCTCTGTTGGTGGCTTTCCTTTTTGTTTCTGCATATCCATGTAATCCTGTCCATGATCTTATATCTTCAAACCATGTCCTTCGTTTTTTGCTCTTGATCCTTTTCCCATAATTTTCCTTATAAAACTGTTAGTATCCTCGGTACTGCTGAACCTCTCAGTACCTGTCCTGCAAATCTCGTCTTTCTTTGGATCATTTCCTGTAATAAAGATCTCTGTGTCCTCATTCTCTGTAAGACATCTGTATTTGTCACATGCTCGGTCCATGGGATTTTCAGAGCTCTCCTATAGCACCACATTTCAAAGACCATTATCTGTTGCCTTACTCTCTTCTTGAATATCCAGGTCTCACTTCCATATGTGAAAATTGGCCACACTAATGTTCTTATCATTCTTTTCTTTGTCTCAATACTCACAGAACTTCTGAGCAGATCTTTATTTTTCCAGAACGCATCTTTATCTATGGTATTCGTATTTTTATTTCTTTAACTTGCTTTCCATCTGCAGTGCCTAAATATTTCTATTCTGTTGTATGTTCAATATTCATATTGTTTATGAATATTTCTGGCTCGGATCTATTTTCTTTTGAGATTTTCATAGATTTAGTTTTCTTTGCATTAATATCTAATCCAAATTCTTTACTTTCTTCAATTATTAGCTGAAGTAATTTGATTAATTTGTTTCTGTTTTCTGCTATTAGAATGGTATCATCAGCATAGCTAAGATTGTTGTATTTTATACCATTGATACTAATAGTTTTTTGTTTTTCAATCTTTTTCATCTCTTTTTATTTCCACTTCAGAAGTCTCAGAGTTAAATAGCTTCATTTTCAGTTTGGTGTAAATCATTTTTATAATCTTATGTACATGATCGTCTATGTCTTATTTATCTAATATATTGAACATTTTATTATGTTTTACTGGGTCAAGGGCCTTCTGAAAGTCTATGAAGCATATGTAAATGTTCCTATTTCTTTAAAGTGATCTTTCTATTAGTATTTTTAGTTCCTGAATAGCATTAATAGTTCCCATTCCTCTTCTGAAGCCTTTCTCTTGTTCACTCAATTCGCTGCTCATGGCTCCTTCAATTTGTTTGTTAACGATGGTTAAAATACTTTTAGATGCATGGGATATTAGGCTCACAGTTCTGTAATCCTCGCAATTTTGTGCATTATTTTTCTTTGGAATTGGTATACAGATAAATGTTGTAAAAACTTCAGGAAATTGTATTTTTTTATAGATGTCCTGAATGGATTCCACTAAATAGTTGATCTTATTGCCAGTCAAAGCTTTCTGCAGCTCAGCTGGAATATTTTAACACCCAGGGGATTTATTATTAGGAAGATTCTTAATTACGTGTTCTACCTCCTTTCTTGTGGGTAGAGTGGTATCTGTTGTTACGTTTAACTTAAGGTGTCGTGAATCATCTAACATGTTATTATCATCATCATCATAGAGATCTGATAAGTACTCCACTCATCTTCCATTTATCTTTTCCTTATCAATGAATATGTTTCCATCTTTGTCCTTGATGTTATTTGACTGTGTACGTTTTGTTTTTCCATTAAGTTCTTTCATTTTCAGGAATGCTTCTCTGGTTTTGTTCTTATTTTGTAATTCTTCTATCTCAGTTCACTGCCTATTTATCCAGTTTTATTTCAATGTTTTACATAACTGTTTGATTCTTTTATCCAAAGTTTTACATCTTAACCTTTCTTCTTCATTTGCTCCTCTTCCATGTTCTTCTTTCATCAATAAGGTTGTTACCTCTTGAGTTATCCATGTTTTTTTCTTTCTTTCTTTCTTCTTGTTGATTGATGTGGTGTTTAGCAGATGTTATGATAGCTGCTTGTAGTCTATTCCACTGAGAGGGAATAGACGTTTCGTTTTCGTTTTGCAACTGTGCAGACAGCAGTTCTGAAATATTTTCATTAAATTTTGATTTTATTATCGGGTTTTGTACTTTGCAGATCCCATTTTAGGGGTTGACTTCTTTTAAATTTTATTGTTTTCAGGGAATATTCATCTTCATTAAGACCAGTCTATGATCAGATCCACAGTCAGCACTTGGCATCACCTTTGAGTTCCGTATTCCACTGAAGTAACGTTTACTGACTACAATATAGTCTAATTGATTTTTGTACCTTTATCACCTTTATCATCTCTAATTCTTTTTATAGCACTCTTTCCTCCATTTCTGAACTTCTTTAAAAACCACCAGAATATCTTTCCACCTTCTTGATATTTATTTTCTATATTCTTGCCAAAGTCCTCCTATGACTTTTGTTTAGCTAGTTTTACACAGTGTTTAGCATTCTTGCATTTCTCTCTGTATTCTCTAAGAGCACAAGCTGACTTATTTAACAGGAACTTTTGAAATGCTTTCTTCTTTTCCTTCACTGCCTCTTTAACTTCCTGTGTCCACCATGGAGTTCTGATTTTTTTATCCTTGCAGACAACTTTTCCACATGCGTTTCTGGCTGAATCAATCAGTGTTTTCCTCAGGGCTTTCCACTGAATCTCCAAGGTTTGATTCCTGTTCTCAAATTCTTTCATTTTTTCTTGAATAGTGTTTGTATATTTCAGTCTAAATTCACATCTGAGAGCTGTTCAACTTTTACTGTTTTAAAACTTTCTTGCATGTTATTCTTTTCAATATGAAATTCAATTTTATCCTCCTTAAGACTAAACGGTTATCACTTCTAATTTCAAGTCCTCTGTACACTCTGGTGTCCTGCACCAGGGAGAAAACACCACTATCAACAATAACGTAGTCAATGAGAATTTTCTTATTCCTTGCCTCTTCTCTCCATGTGAATTTGTGCACATTTTTATGTTGGAACATGGTGTTAGTAATAACCAATCCATATCCTGAGCAGAAATCCAACAGATATTTGCCATTTTTATTAGCTTTGCTCTTTTCTCCAAATTTTCCCAAAATATTTCTGTGTCTGACAGTCAATTCTACTCTGCTATTTAGATGCCCAACAAGGACCAACTTTTCCTTTTCCATTGTATCAGTTGCTTCTCTAAAGCCTCAAAACATTTCTCCACTTCTACCTTAGTAGAACCTTCTAAGGGACCACAGGTAGCATCAAATATGTCTCATTGTCCAGTTCTCCATTCTGATATTTGCCCATCACTCTACTTGATGTCAACCAGTCAAAAAATTACAATATATATATATATATATATATATATATATATATATATATATATATATATATATATACAGGGTGTTCGGGATAAATTTGACATATTTATAATTAATTATATTTTTCCGTAAGTTACATGTATTAACACACACTTCTCTTCATTTAAAAGTTTGGACCCTTCTTCATTCATATACAAGATGTCAGAAAGGATGGATAGCTGGAACCCACCTGAATCATGGAAGAGAATAACTTGTATCATGATGATTCGTGCCCGCCATCAAAATAAGGATATTACGACTGCTGCCCAATGCTCCCTGAATACAGTAAAAACAATCAGGCATGAACTAGAGACTTGCAATGGTGACTACGAGGATGTAGCAAGAAGAAAGATCCCTAGCAGACGATCTGATTGCGTTCGTACAGCAGAATTCCTCGCAAATCTGCAGGAACAGATGTTGAAGAACCCTGGCATTGGAATTCGGGCTTTGTTCGTGGAGTTGCTAACTGTAGTCAAGCCCTGGATAACAAGGGTAGCCAATGGTAGGCCGTATGTATGGCAGCAGGATTCGGCCCCTTGCCACACCTCTGGGAAAAGTCAAAAATGGTTGTCTGAAAATTTCTACGACTTCACCAGTCCAAATGTTTGGCCTCCAAACTCCCCAGACCTTAACCCCATGGATTATTTTGTATGGGGCGCAGTTGAAAAAGACACCAATCGCACTTCCAGTAATACAAAAGCCCAGTTAATGGATAAAATTAAAACAGTTTTTGCGGCCCTTCCCAGGGAGACTGTAGCATCAGCTTGTTCGAGGTTCCGAAGCAGAATTGAAGCTGTGATCGATGCTAATGGTGGTTATTTTGAGTAAATCTTGTTGATAGTATTGTAATTAACTCTGCCTGTAATGTTTTTTTGTCAATTCATTAAATTTAATAGATACAAAGAAGATTTTCTTTTTCTTACGAAACTGTCAAATTTATCCCGAACACCCTGTATATTCTGATGACGAATGTGCAGAGTACATTTCGTCATCTCCTGTTCTATGTGTATGCAATATCCCGGCAAACGGATATCGCATACACAAGGGTGTGGAAAATCCTACATCAGATGGTGAAGTTTTATCCCTATAAAATCAGTCATGTTCAAGAATTGCGCCCTGGTGATGCGACCACACGAATCGACTTATCTTTGAGATTCTTACCGCGCATGGAAGTGGATGATGCATGGCCGTGGCAGATTTTATGGAGTGACAAAGCGCACTTTTATTTGAACGGCGATATTAACACACGCAACTGTCGCATTTGGGCTGCACCTAATCCGCACGTGTGTCTGCAGATACCTATCCACTCGCCCAAAGTCACAGTTGGTGTGGATTTACGGCATCTTTTTTCATCGGTCCATATTTTTACGAGGAAAATCGCCAAAATGGACCAGTGACCTGTTCCGTCGATGCTATCAGGTAGGCCAATATGCTACAGAACTTTGTAGTTCCACAACTGTAGCAAACAGGGTGTCTCGATTCGACCATCTTCATGCAGGATGGTGCACTACCCCACATCGGACATCAGGTGCAGCGTATTTTGTGACAACATTTCTCTGACAGAAGAATCATTAGTCGTGCATTTCCCACGCCATGGCTACCGAGATCGCCTGATCTCAATCCTTGTGACTTTTGGCTGTGGGGATTTCTTAAAAACATTGTGTATCAAGGACATTACCCGATATTCTAACTTTGAAAGATCGAATAATTACACGTGGGACAAATCAATTCCGATATGTTTCGAGCCACTGTGTAAAATGTTGTGCACCGATTGCAGTTCCTGGAACATCAGAATGGTGGGCATATTGAACCTCATTGGTAATTAACAATAAACGTCATGAAATCGATTTGTGCTGTCTCTCATTTGCCATTTAGTCATTCATTAGTCACACCTACTAAAATTAATTTGGCACACCCAAAATGTCCCTTGTTGCATATAGTACTTTTTTTTCTTTAAATCGAATCCCCATGTTCCACTGTGTACGCCTGCCAAATATTGGTGTGTTTCGTCCAATACATTACTCGCTAGAGGGCTCTGAACACTTGACGTTATTTTATAATCACCCAGTATATACACAGTAAACCTTGTACAAGGCGGAACGTGAATAAGGCGGAAACTAGCTCAATGTGAACAGATTATATAGTCCCGACCAGAAAATAGGCATTTCAGTATTATTTATTTTCTATAATGCGGAACTACCCAAGCTGAAACGGAAAGCAATATTGAAGAATTTATTAAAAATTGCTTGTACAAAGCGGAAAGTCATTTTGGCGCTGTGTTGCTTTTACTGTTTCGTTTGCGAATTAATGTTTCGGTAAGTCCAAACATTTCAGTAACCCGAATTCCAACAAACCGATCAGTTCCTTTTTTTTTTACGAATAAAGAGGAAGGTAAAGGTAACCCGGCAAGGAGGAAATGAACGAAGTACTGTGGGAGTGGTTCACGAATGCAAGTCAAAAAACATCCACATATCCGGTGGTCCAATGGCCCAAAGTGAAGGTCTCGTAGTAGTGAAATCTCTCGGGAATGATCAGTTTAAGGCGTCTACAGGATGGTTGGATAGTTTTAAGAAGAGGCACAATATTGTGTGGAACGAAATCTGTGGGGAATCTGAAGATGCGGATGAAAATGTAGTGAGTGAGTGAGTGGAAACTAAAACTGCTAGAATTGATTTCACCATATGAACCTAAAAACATTTACAAATGCAGACGAAGCAGCGTTGTAAAGCGTTGGGTTTGGGGAAAGGGATGTGGCAGATGATTTGGAGGAGGCGAGTGAAAACATTGCTGCAATATCCAATCTCTGCCGAGGAAAAACCTTTCCTGTGATACAGAGAACTGTGTTTGGAGTGATGACCATCCTGCCACACGTTACAGCTTTGAGTCTGCTAAAGCTCTACTAGCGGTAAGAAATACACAAAACGAAGATGTGGAGGATAAGGGGGAGAAAGAGGAAGAAAGAATAGAAGAAGCAGCCGGAGGACAGGATATTTAAACGGAAATTCGTACACATGAACAGGCCCTTCATTGCATCAGATGAAGTAATGCAGTTTGCAATTGATTCAAACTCTTCCAGCCTTCTTGAACTATATTGTATACAGTTAAGGACTGCACTCAAAAAGACACGATCACAAAAAAGTGGAAACAAGTTTCGTTTTTGGAGCTGTGTTATTATTACTATTATTTTAACATCATAAATCTACAAGTATCATCTACTTACAACAGCCAACGACATCTATTTTTACTCATAAACAGGTATGTACCATGTAATATGATTTTAATGAATTTTAAATCTTTTTCCAATTTTGTATAATGCGAAAACTTGTGGAAAATATATTCGGTCCCTTGCGATTCTGCTTTGAACAAATTTCAATGTATATATATATATATATATATATATATATATGAAATATTTAATTTAATATAATATTATTCTGTTAAAAATGAAAAGTGTATTAATAAAACGTATGATAGAGTAAAAATTTAAAGAAAAACTATTTTCATTCTTTCTTAAATTTTATTAATTTTTTAGATTTATTGATGTAAAATTAATAACTTCTTTTTAAACATGAACAATATTAAATGATGAAAATCGAAATGATTTTGTCAACTTTGACAATTTACCTCGTAATACAACATCAACTAATTCTGGTTGCAAATAGCACTCCTTTCCGGTAATAACTATAAATGACTTCTTTGCTCCAGTTTCATAGTATTTGGTTGTGCAATTGCAATCTGGACGATTATGATTAGTTAGAAATTACTTAAAACTATTCGTTTTAAGTATAATTTCATCAAAACTATTTGGTTTCTTTAACCCATGAATATATTTATTGATTTTTCAGAAAGATGTCTCAGTACGATACAGAAATTTACTCCATATTTTTTTTTCAGCAGAATTACCTAAACGTTATATTAATAAATTAAAGGTGTATTTAAAAGTTTCATTAATACACTTAGAATTTTAAAATTATATCAAAAATTTAAGAAAAATTTGACTTAATATTATATAAGAAATATTTACTTTTCATGTGATAATTATGTGAAACTGTACTTTGATTTAATGCGGTTTTTCTAATTTTTAAAATTCTTTACGCTTCCTTCTAGCAGTATGATGGGAACACAGAATTGCATGCAGTATGTGATGAATGTATACGTTCTTGTGTATGTGTTGCACGGCTATGGCAAACACGTGAATCTAGGAATTTCGTCATGAGCTAGTTTTGAGCCACCGTGGGGTTGTGCAGAAATGAAATCCTGCCGACTTAAAAAATGTTTTTTTTTTTCACCAGGAAAGACTTCGGAATGCACTTGTTACAATTCGCAGTTCCGTTCAATTTCTCTCCTAAGAGAAACCGAACGGAACTCTCCCTCTCTCTCTCTCTTTTAGTTACTGATACGTTCTGTTCTCTATTACAAGCCTTTTTTCCTGCAAGCACTTTATTGATATTGGAAATTATAATGGACAATAAAACAAAAAGACAAACAAAGCTTAACAACAGCAGAAATGAAGTTTATGAGAAAAACTACCAAGTATACCCTATTTGATCACAAAAGAAACGAAGATATTATGAAAGAATTAAACCAAGAACCAGTAATTGAAAAAATTAAAAAATATAAACATAAATGGATGGAACACGTTCAAAGAATGAAAACAGAACGATTACCAAAACAAGCTTAAATTATAAATCATTGGGGAAACGAAAACCAGGACTTCCTCTTAAGAGATTCAACGATGCTTTCTAAGGCAAGAACAGGCCACTCCAGGCCTCAAGCATGATGATGATGATGGAAATTATAATTCCCGGCTTCCTCTTAAATGAGTTTTTTTTTTTAATCGGAAAAAAATTCATTTTACAATTCGCATCACAATACTCATTATTATTATTATTATTATTATTATTATTATTATTATTATCTTTTAACATTCCTTTTACCACGTTTCGAATATATTTTCTGAACCCAATTCTTACATTCCCCCCACCCATTACTCCCCCACGAGAATATCGGTCTCAAATAACAAAGAAAATCGCCAGTGCATTCTCATGTGGCATTCTTTTCGGAAATAAAGCATCGCAGTTGCCATAACTACCCTGGTTAACTCCGCCATTCCGAAATCCCCTTAGCTGGAATCGATGCAAGTGTGGCGAGTTCGAGTGTAGCAGTCACTTCACACCATTAACGGGTTACTCAAGAAATCCTGCAGTTGGGCGAATGCGTCTTAATTACGCGATCATCGGTGCACCATAACCCCGTCGGAAACACCCGCGTGTCTCTTTCTCTCTCCGTATCTGAATCGCGTTAGCCGTAATTCATCTACACCGTTAAATTCTGGCTGCGCAGCACGAGACGGCAGATGAACGGAGATCTCATTTCTACCGAAAAGGAAACGAAATTCGTTCTGTGCAGAAGACTGTGGCGTTGTAATCGCCTTCTTGTTGTTTTGTTTCTTAATTCATTTTTCATGTTCTTGGGTGGGTTTTGAAGAAAATGAGGAAATTCTAGTTTCAGCATCATCTTTTTATTCCAACTCTTAAACAGCATCTTCCGTATCTAATTTTTCTCTTCTGTGCTCTAGCTGACCTGTAACCTAAGAGCCTATTCTGTTATATACACTGCATTGCAAAATTTTATCGGTACACCCTCATTTTTCTCAAGAGGTAAATATAGGGAAAACCACGTGATACAGAGGCATAAAGGCAAGGAGTACATTTTAAAACGAGGGCACGCGTGCAACTATAGCTTTTTCTTTCTTTTGAAGTTGCGTTCCAGATTAACTGTAGATGACCTCACGAAAGAAACCTATTCATCAATCTGGAATTGGATATAAACTAAAAAAAAAGGCTAGGAGAGCGGTGAAAGCGATTCCCTCTCTTCATGGATCACTGGAGGCGAGACCGTCCACTTCCGCTCTGAAGTTGGCCATAATATCGCATAATTGAATTTGTGCGTACAAGACCAAGAATACTCGCGTTCGGCTAGAGTGCTGCAGAGCTTTCCTTGAGGTAATGGGAGTGAAAAAGGCAGACTGGTCAGCACAGATTTACCCTCGCACGAGAAATCTACGTGTATAATGCCCATCTTCACTACTACTTTGGTGGAAAAATTAGCCTAAATACCTGACTTCATTTAACATTAATTAGTGGGGAGTACATCCAGGAAGTGACATCTGCAGTCGCGCTTTCAATGGGCAACCAAAGTTGTATCGAGTTTGTTAAACTTAAAGCATTTTTTGAAACATTCAAGTCTTCCATAATTTTTGCAGGATTGTGTGCTTGTGTTTGAACGGTTTCTTTCTTTTCCAAGATCAATGAAATTGTCCAAAGGAAAAACGAAAATTGGCAAAGGTTGCTAAAGGGATACCAGTAAGAATTCAACTGAAGTTTCTTATTCTTATGCTGTTTTTCTTAGAACATGATCTTGCATTGCATCAGGGTGGTATAAAACCAAAAACGGAAAATTGTGAAGTAGCCAGTTTCCTAAAGGGTCAAACCAAATATTTCCCCATAGTCCGTGATTTTAATAGTTTAAGATTTTTTATGCGATTGTGGCGTGCTTTGAATATATAGGAAGAGTAATGCGAATTCGCGTCTTAAATGAGTGGTGGAGTCTACTAAGTAGTCAACATCCATTGTTTTCAATAGGGGTCTATTTATAGAAACCCTTTAACAAAGCGGATCAGATGACCCCACACAGACTATCGTCCATTAAAGCGATTTAATACCATACGTCGCTATTGTTTATCACCTTCAGAATTGTTTGATCTTCCTAAATCTAATTGTGATATCCAGTGCCAGAATATTACAAGAATGGTCAAATATTGCTCCATTTAAATAAGCCCTCACCCGCGAACTACTGTTAAATTACAACTCGAGTAGTAAGAGCTAAACTAGAATAAATGAACAGAATTCGCCATCTCAACAGAAAGACGTGACACTCTGTAGTCATTGTGTCAATGGAATGATATCTACAAGAAGGTCCGATTTTATTGTAACAATGTCGCACTTTCGACAGTTTGTTTTTACGCTGTTGCTAAAAATAACACAGGTAAAAATAACTAAAAATGATAAATGCTCACTTTATCAATAACCTCGATAAAACAACAACAAAATGATATAACTGAATTGCTAAAAATAACCGACGATTGTTGTATGACGCAACTGAATATTTAATGACGTCATTTGAAAACAAAGTCATCGAAATGCTACAGGATACAATGCAAGACGTTCTGAATGGTGTATAACAAACTGAAACCGACTTAAAACTCTCTCGGCCACTACAAGAAAATAAGAAGATACGGATCATGTCTGTGTAGGATTCATAGTATTTGCATTCCAAGTGTCCGCTGTCACGCATTTGGTGGTGATATACACAAAAGAACGTTTATCGAGCTCTTAATAAATAAAGTTCTGTTTGGATAAGGGAAGAGATGAATAATTTATTCCTTCATGCTGTTTAAGTAATTTATTCTTCAACAATGAAAATCGAGCACCAAAACGGCGGAACTACTTTAACGATCATTGGACGAAGCAGATTCATATCGGAATAAACCTAAAAAACAGGAAAGGGGAGGTTGTTTATGCAATTCCCGTAACCGTTAAAAGATCGTTAAACAAAGCAAAAGATTTGAAAGCATTTTATAGAAAATGGCCGTAGTTTAAAGAAGACGAAGAATGGATGGAAGGAAATCATTCAAGAGACGATCGTTTATTATAAAATCCTTGTGGGTTAATGTTCGCTTCGATACCGCAATCGATTTCACTCAAACTACGGCACTCACTTTCAGTTTAATCCCAGATTTCATCTGCGTGTACAATATTGGTAGTAAGTTGTGACATTTCCCCTATTAAACAACTTCTGCGTATCGTAAAACGGTAGAAAAGACGAATATTAAAATTTCCGATAAATTATATTAGTGGCATTATATACTGCTTAATAAAGTTATGTGTGATTAATGCTTCGTCAACAATGAAAGGTTAATTGTTTGGAAACCGCAAGTTAGTTCATCATTAGGAAATTCAAACAATGAAACACATCGTGTAATTACTGCTCTGCTGTTTTACTAATCGTCGGTTTCATGGCAACGATGGATTTATTTCACGTGGTTGTGTTTATCATTTATAAAAATTGCACGAAAAGTTAGACGAACATTATGATCAGTTAAACGCGCATTTGAAAGAGTTTTCTTTTTATAAGTGCATTTTTTCTTTACGATATATAATTGCTTTTAAACACGTATGGTTCCTTATTTTTCCATATATTTTTCCTATAGAAATCTGAGGTATTAATAAAAATTTTTTTTCCTGTCTTAGAACAACACTTACACACCTTTCTAAGAATTTCATTCCTTCACAGAATTTAATTCTTTCGTAGTTTTTTGAAAACCGAGGAATTAATAATTACTTAACTGTCTCTACAATAGAAATAAGAAAAGCGTAAGCTCTTACCAAGATCAATCGTCAAACCATTGAAGAAGGCATAAGTGATTGGGTCGGATCAAAAAAAACGAAAGTACGCATGCGCCTTTTTTCACATGATACCCCCCCTCTCTCTCTCTCCCTCTCTCTCTCTCTCTCTCTGTCTCTCTTCGTTTTCACTTTGTCTTTAGAAGTTATGGAGTTCATGATGAGTTTTCTTTTCTCGAGTTCCAAGACACACGGACGTAGGGAAGGTTCCTTAATATCGAACTTTACTCAGCTGATTGCAAAACATCTTACACTGCTGATTTTAACGAAAGATTCTTAGCCTTACCACCATGTTGCTTTCGCTAGGAGACAACAACAACAATGTTGTCTTCGTTGAATCGAAAATCCAAAAATGTAGTTTTCGTTGCTGTAATATTATGTAACAGGAACCCGACACCTTGTTGACCCTGTTACGGAGTGAAACCAGCGCACGGAGACTAGAAAACTACTCACACCATAGATTAAAATATCAACACGAAGCTTTTCACATCCATATTATTCACATTAATTAAACCGACTCAGATGACACGATCTAACAGCGGAGGAGCATTTACAATAGAAAAGTACCATCAGAATAATAAGATGGACCGGAAGGGCTTGTTCGTCTTTGCAACGTCCATCTACTTTGTTAAATGAAGCAATGCATTACCAGTCTTGGTGGATCCTTTGCTGACGTATCACGGAAATATCAGTACGGAGTTAGTGCGACAAATGTATGAAGACCTCTAATTAGGCTTAACACGTATGCAGATAACTCTGCGCTTGTCCTGCTCGACGACTGCAGTGGTTGGTTACGTTCATAATTCGTTCTAATTTCCTCCCTCTAGAAACTGAACTGGCCGCAAAATTATCATTAGCTGTGTCTTCGTGACAGCCTGTCAAATTATTCCTAGCTCTATCATCGCTATTCATAATCTCTTAGTAAATGGTATGAGAATCGCGTCTTCACGAATATTAATTATACATTTTAAATTATTCTATGGTATTCTTTATATTTAATTACTAGAAATGATTTTTCTGGCCAATTATGTGCACACTGTTTGTTATTAACGCATAGAAGTTGTTTTTTTCGTCACAAGTAGAAATTTCCGAAGAATGATTGAAATTAATGTTTTCATTTATCTGCATTGGATGTACGTTAAATATTAAAGCATTATGAAAAGACGAAAAACAACTTTCAAATTCTGGAACAAATGAAAAAGATATCATGTGAAAAAAAAATAGCATCTCGATGGACATTTTGATTTCTACAGGATTTTTAATTCGACAATTAAAGCATAAAGAGTCTGCTTGGCTTCCACGTGACATCACTTCGCTAGACAGCTTAACAATCAAGGATATTGTTTCAGGTATTGCATGCAACAATGACATGCATAAATTGCTGTGTGATACATTGCTTATTCTTGAAATAAATGCAACAGAATCGTGAAACAACAGGAACAGCCATCCACTGTATAATTCTATTCATTGTTCCAAGATTTTCTATTTTCAATGAACAGTGGTGGTTCATTGTCATAATTGCTTTCTGATAATTTTTAACGAAAATGTTCATAGGGGTTCTGCGAAAAATAAACATTTATGTAAGGAGTCTGCAGTCTCAAAGAAAAGATTACGAAATACCGATCTATAAGAAAGTTAGGGCTGTCGAGATGACCAATGTTTAGAAGAACAGAAGTTGCTTTAGTGGAACCAGAAACGCTTGATTGCAGTTCCGTGTGAAGAGTTCGAATTGTATCAGCTAAACATGGAATTGAAGAAAGTCAAAGTTTCGACTGATTTGTTCATTTGGAAGAGGTTGGGATAGGGAACTAGAGCAACACATAAGAATTGACCGTGATAAAATTTGGATCTTGAGCTAGAAGTGGTTTTTAAAAAAATTGAAGATTCTGTGAAATGGGTCAGAATCAACGCTAGTGTGAGCAAAATGCATGAGGATCAGTGCTCTAATCATGCTGTTCTTGTTAGAAGCTTTGTGGGTGTGGCAAATAAGAAAAAAAAATCCATTGTTTCGGATGCTGAAACTGTATATATATAAGGAGTGAAATGACAGAAATTACGGCAATGAAATGAACAGCAACGACTTTAATTATGTTTTTTTTTTTAGTGGAGATGACGTAAAACTTAAAGAGTTGCAACAAACGCAACCCACTTTGGTATAATAACAACGTTGTTCTGTTGTATTTGCATTTGCGACTTTCAGCCATGCTTGGAACCCTCTTAGGATGACGCGCACAGGATGACTACTTCCAAACGACTTTCGGTAGCGTAATGCCAGGCGTCCATTTCGCTTACGACACATACAGTTCAAGCTGTCCATTGAATGCTCTTTCGTTGTAGACTAAGTGACGTCACAGGCGTTTTCTCTGCGTTCATGTCGCAGGAACGCAACCAGTGTCTTTTAGCTTCCGTGAGGGCCTCTCTCCGGCTGTTCTCCGTCGTTTTCAAGGCAAAGGAACATTACTGAAGGTCATTCCCACCCTTATAGGACTTCTGTTTATGTGATGGTCCCGAAAAGAAGTCTTCTGTGCACCAGAACGAAGTCTCGCGCTCTTCCTACTCCCATCCCACTATATATCGACTTTTCTATTTCTTCGCTATTGTCGTTTGGCGCCACGGCGCCTTTAATCTCGTAACACCGTTTGAGGCACTTTTAGTGCACGTGCTCTCACAGCTCCGTCTAGCTGGAGCAAGTGTGGTTTGACAATACACAGAGGCGGCACCAACGGCTCGATGCATTCGTGTGATAGATCGTCAAGGGAGGAACTAACGTAAAAATCTTAGAAGAATTTCTGGTAAGAAGTTTAAACTTTTTTTTTAATACAAAAATGCTCTGGAAGATTTTCTCTCCCTCAAAGCTGTCTTGAAGGCTGCCTGGAGTTTTATAATGTATTTTCCTTCCATGCCTGAATAAATGACGGTGATATTTGCAGTTTTTTTTTTTTTTCTTTAACTTGCACAAGTTTTGCGAAAAGTTGATTTAATGCCCAATGTAGGACAATAAAAATGCAAATTTCGTAATAAAAAGTTAACGTAAACTTAGAAAATTCTATACTTCAAGACATTAAAGGCTAGCATCCCCCCCCCCCACAAAGTTATTTAATGACTCTAAGAACGTACCCACAGACAAAATATTTGACAAACTCTTTCACGTCCGTAATGTTTGCAATTGCTTTAAATCTGGTCTTCTTTTCTCGGGAGGTTTTTTGAAAAGTGCCCATCTTGGATCATTTTGTCGTGTGTTTTCCCCCTCATTTCAAAACCTTCATGAAATTTGTTTCCACCTTAGATTTTATTTTTGCTTACTCTTACTGCAAATACGAGCGGTTCGTCGAAGAAAATCTGAATTTTAAAAAATATAGCTGTCTCATCTACATTTCGCTGACCTTTCTCAGATATCTTTCACTCAGTCAAATGCAATAAAATGTCCAACTTAATTTCTTTTTTCGTCTTTTCATTAATCGAAAGAAGTCAGACATTAATTTTCAAATATCATCCGTAAGGTAGGATACGATGATCTAGGATATCCAGACTGTAAATCCTATCACTGTCATAAAAAAAAAACAGGTTTAGAAGTGAACACCTTATAATTGTGGATCTTTTTATTACATAAAGGGTTCTTATAATTTTTGGATCACTTTTATAACTTTGTTTGGAAATTGTGTTCGACTGAAATCTGAGTAATACGCAAGTCAGGTGCCTGTTTTCCTTGGTTTAGATTTTAATTTTGACAAGATCCGGAACCACAGGCACTAAATCCCTCGCACATGCGTGCAATTATCAAGACAGGAATATGGTAGTCGTTAAGAATAGCGATTGAGCAATATAGATTCAAGTGACTACGTTTGGGGTTTTTCATTACTAGTTTCTAGAGTAGGTGTCCCAGTCTATAACTTTTGCCGGCCTAAGACTACGATGTGAGTGCTTAGAGGAATTACCCTTTCCTTGAGGAAATGGAGATAATGTGGTGTATACTAACAGGATTTTTCAATGGAAATAAATAAAAACATCGCGAAGCCAGCAAATCTTTCTTCCAAGGGACAGTGTTTACAACACTGCGACCAGCTTTTTTTTAGAAGTATAAGGCTTTCCCCTCCCTCCCTCCAAGAAAAAAAAAGGCTCGGAAAGGTAGCTAATTTAGGACGAAACCATTTAAAACCTCTAAGCGATTTTTATGGTTCTTATTTAATAAGCATATTTCTGAAAAGTAATATTTTCGGAAATCTATGGAATAACATAAGCATAAATAAGTTACTAAAAACGCAAGACAAAACTGGCAATTTTCAGCTAAAAGTCAGTAAAATAAAGAAAAGAGAACGAAGATAAGATCAAAACTAAAAGAAAGACTTCGCAACTAGTCTTGGAAATCTCGGTTCTTAGACAGAAAAAAAAAAATTGATTCTCGCTGTAAAAGGGCACAAAAAAGAAACTTTTACATGCATGAAGGAGGATCGAAAGACTGACTTAAGGTCGTTCTCTTTAGTTAGTACGTTTCAGAATGTATTAAAATATGCTAATATTATGGTTTAAGTGTGAGCCACAGCAGCAGTTGTAGGGAGACCTTCAAAATAAAGGAATTACGTGCAACTAATAATCGCATTCCTTTTCGCTCACACACTTCCTGTTGAGAAGTGGCGTTTGTATTCGTTCACATAAACGCATTCTCGTTGATTCTAAACACGCAACCAGTTTTATAGCGGTGTGTGCTCTCAAATAAAACAGTTACTTCCTGGCTAACACTGAGTGTCGTATGTGTTCTTGAAAAAAGGGTCAAATTGCGTTCTTGAGGGCACTGATCCTTGCATTTTATAATTTTTAAGATTTAGCTCCGAAAATTTTGTTTTTAATACATATTTTCAGAAAAAAGGTTCAAGAATATGAGAATCAAAACTTCTAAACAAGAATCTCACTCAGCGTTAGTAGCAAAATAAGATTTAGAATGAATTTAGTATTTTCTTTGAGGAGCATCTTTCTGAGTTTAGTTCGCTCAGGGTGGCACAACCAGGCACGCTTTGAACGATTTGTGTCATCGGAAAGTACGAAATTGTTTCTATCGGAGATGCGATGGGATGTCTCCATGACAACCAGAAGAGCTGTTGCTTATCTTAGATTGATGTTTTCCTGTCGCAAACTCTTTCTTGGGAAGAAGACTTCGCGAAGGTTTCAGGATTTTTTGAATAGCCCGAAAATGAGTGACGCCTTCGAAATCTACCCGTGCTTAATTTATCATTAAAATTATATTTAATTATATTCCTAAAATGTATATACAGAGAACAACTGCATTGAAACCATTATTCGACGGCATATGATACTTCCTTGTTAGTTTTGTCGACAACTTATATATATTTTTAATTATAATTTAATTAAACTATAAAATATTTAAATATTATTAAAATATATTGCAATAATTAAGAAATTTTAAAAATTAAATAAATATTTCTAAAATTTACTCTAACACCATTTGTAATTTAAACTAATAGTTATATGTAATATCTCAAAAATTGGAATTCCAGGATGGCTTTTCTTTCCAGGAGGTACATTTAATTTTCCAAATAGCACTGATTATAAAAATTGATGTTCAATACGTTTTCATTTGGTACGGGCAGATCATTTCATACAATGGATGATTCGTAGGAAGGACTGATGGACACATTAAAATTCTTTCGTATTTCCAGTTGGTATCTTAAAATATTTCATTGTATTGAGCTATTAATACGAAAAGCTGAGAAATTGGAACACACGAGATCTGCTCTATACAAGCCTTATCGCCTTACATCGGTGTAAGACTTACACCTTCAAATGAAATCAGTGAAGTCTTGCTTCAACAACATCAGTATGAAGGAACTTATAGAAACACAGTAATAGTTTCAAAACTTCCATCTATTCAATCTTCCATCTCGGTCATTAACTCACCAACAATCAGCATTAAAAAAAAAATTCAACTGCACGAAGCTTGGGTGTTTAAGCTTTTTTTATTGGACCCAAAGTTCAGCTCTGCGTACTCTGCATACAAAGACTCATCGAGGGAGGGCAACTACTGTATAACTCTCCGTCTCCACCACTCAATCCACCAATTATAACTACCTTCATCATCCACACCAATGCTATCTACCGCCGACCATTAGTATTTCTAACTACTCGGCCAACCAGGCCGGCTTTATACGCCTTTTTTCATCACAAATCAAAGTTATATCGAACAATTGCAAATGGAAGAAAAAATATAAATTTATTTTGTCACTGCGGCATTTAGTAAGACGCCACACTCTCTCCCGATATCCTCGGAAATATCAGAGCAATCCGATAGCCTCTTCGAGAATACAGAATCCCAACTTTTTATGCGAATAAAACAACTACAGGGCTATTTCTCCTGTGAGATCTGATTCTCCTTTTCATTGTTTGTAAAACCAATGTTGGTTTTTAATTGAAATCCAATACACTTGAAAATTCGCTCAACCTTTTTTATAAAACCAACTGGGAATAAGAATTTTTATCATAACACGAGTTTAAAGATCTCGAGTTATAGAAAAGTAAGCATCCGCATGAAGAGTATCTCTCGGTGACATTTTTTTGTTAGTTGGGTTCTGTCTTTTTACATGTGTAGCACGAGATTGGATAATCCAGTTACATGGCTATAACAAGTGTATTCTTTAAAAGCACACTAACGTCGATGTTATTTCTTCCTGTTCTCGAAAACTGTTTTTGTGCTGATGCTTTAGTACAGTGATTATATTCGAGTATCATATCAACCGCTCACGTGATATCAGTGAACCCATCAAACGAAACGTAGTTTGACTTAGGAATTAGCCCCCCCCCCATAACCCTGTTAGTGTCTGCTTTTCAACTACATTCCGAATTACTGATGTCTTGACATCGGTTACAAGTAAATATTTATCTTTATTTGAATATTCACATAAATTGAATAGTTAAGTACCTTCACTTTATTCTTTTTTTAAATAAAGTGACGATACTCAACTATTCAATAAAATTAAAGAGACGAATGTGTAATGGTTATATTTAATTGTTTACATTTTCAATAACTTAAAATGCTTGGACATCTGTTTCATATAGCAATACTCGGAAGGAATTGGATTTTATGCAGTTATTAAGGGACAACTATCTGCGATAGCATGTAGTGGAAAATACCAGGGGACAGAGAATGCTTGACTTAGTAATTGCAGCTGAGAATGTGGCTGTAACGAACATGACCATGTTGCCACCAATTGGTGAGAGTAATCATAAGTTCATGACTTGGGAGGTGGCTAAAGGAGTGGAATTTACATTTAAGACAGGGTACAAGTGGAATTACAGGGCTGGTAAGTATGACAAGCTTAGGAGTATGCTTGGCTCAGTGCCATGGCATGTAAAACTGCAAGGGCTGGATGTTGTTTGTGCATGGCAGGCGGTTTGCAGGAGGCAATGGTTGACTGTATACCAAGAGTCCGAATAATAAATCAAGTAGGGGTTAAATGGATGAATAACACTATTAAGCTTGAGCTGCAAAAAAAGAAACAATTGGGGAGGGAATTTAAGGAGAAACGTGACCAGCAGGCGCAGGAACAGTATAAAGCTCAGGCCATGATGGTAAGAAAAGCAAAAGCGGATTACGAAAGAAAATTGGCTATGCAGGCTAAAGAGAATCCCAAACAGTTTTTTCAATATGTTACAAGTAAAAGAAAAAATGTATATGGCAGAATGATTTTAAAAAATGCTGAGGGTAGGGAGGTAACCGAATCAGTCGATATTGTGGAATTACTGAGCGAGCACTTTGCAAGAGTATATCATCCAGGTGGTGACATTGCAGGAATTGAAGAACCAACAGCTTATGCTAGAATTGTCATGAATGAGGTAGGGGTAAATAGTCTATTACAGAACCTCATCAAGACCAAAAATAGTCATGATTTATATCAAGATGCATTTAGAAATTAAAATAAAGGTGTTTTAAAACTTTTTAAAGTATTTTCAGAAATCCTATTAAATTGTAAATATCTTAAAACAATTTTTATTCTTGATATGCTTAACACATTATTTTATACAAATGTTTTTATTTAAATAAAAAAATTAACTAATTTGATTTTCTATTTAAATATATACTAGATAAAATTGAGATGTTTTCATTTTTATTAATTAGAGTTAGTAATAAGTTAGCGAATATCCAACGGAAAATAGCATGAAATGGAAGATGAAAGACGTAGACCTAGAACTTCGTAGACTCCGGAGCTAATCGCTTTTTTGTCAAATGCCGAATTTTTTTTTTCCATAAGAAAATGGTTCTGGTCCAGAAACTGAGCAAGATCAACCGTACGCGTAGAATTTTTTTTTTTTCACATTACAGCAAATGTATTGCTATAAAGGCAGTATTCTATTGAAGGAAAGCCATGAGAGGCTTTATTTGTCATAGATTCCAGAAAGAGATACTCCTTGGTGGAATGTTTCTTAATACGGTGCTGTGTTCATCGGCAATTTTTGATGCTTAAATATCGTCAATTCCAAAATACCTTCCAGAAATGATGAAATTTAAGAAAGATCTTAAATACGTTACAATATTAAAAACCGCGACATTATTTTACTATCATTTGCCATTTGAAGGGGAGAAACACCGCACCCTCGTGTGTTTATAATATAACGGCACTGAAGGAAATTGGATTTCTAGATGTCTGCTAATCTACAACCCTACCAATCACTGACCTAAGTCTTCAGCCAAACGTTTCTTGTTACTAATCTACGTTGACGTTTTTTCTCAATAGATTAAAAATAGCAGTTCTTTAACCCTGTATACAAGTTTTAGCCGAGGCTTATTGCGCTCATAATGAGAGCTCCAGAGAAGCGGAGGGAATCAATCCTAAGGGAGACGTTAAGTTCGAGAGAAAAGGCACATCCGAGAAATGATGGATGACTTGCGAAGACATGAATATATGCAGGGAATTGTAAGCAATTTACAAAGGAGAGATGAAGTCAACGATAGCCCATCTTTCTTATTACAGTACATCGTCATCAGTGAATAGCAGAATCATACGCGCATCTAAAACATCCCATGGAAGTAAGTTTTAAATAGATGGCGCTGACAGTTTGAAAAGTGTCGGCAGTTCCACTTTCCAAGAAGTGGAAATAAGTTTGGAAAGAAAATTAGAGCACCTTGGAGTTTATTGTATGCCAACAACGGGAATTCGTAAACCCTGTTGCTGTTTCTATCCAGTTCATGAGACTTAAAGTGACATTATTAAAAAGAAAGTCTGATTGTCAATGGAATGCGATATTTACAAATTTCTGATTTTATTCTCTTAATATGCTTATGATTTTATAACTAAAGTTTAAGTAATGACGCGGGTTTAAATTCTTTCTACGCAGAGAGTTAGACCTGATTCAGTCAGGGCTGTATTAGAAGTCGGTTGTGCCCTTCTGAGACTTTCTCTTACCTCGAGAAAGATGATCCCTTTGCTGGAGATTCTTGCGTTAACCTTTCAGTATTATAAAAGCATTTCTAATTATAATAAGTATCATTAAAACAATGGTACAGTTATTATTATAATACTTTGTTATATTATTTATTATTCACCGAATAAATTTTGAGACTTTGTCGCTGATATTCGAACAAAATCAAGTTCGTATTTTTTCTTTGTCCTTCAGGAAATTCAAAATGCCGCAATAATTTTTCGGAACCTGGCTTTCACTAATGTTCCTCATGAGCATCAAGGTTATGTACAAACGCTCTTTCTAGTCCAGACTGGCAAGTTATTCAGGTTTCAGTACGAGTTCGTTCCAGTTATTCTCTACGTGTTTCCTTGGTATCTTTCCTTCTGTTTTTGAGAATTTCGAAAGTTTTTCTGTATGTCTTTTCTTTACACGTCCTTGCAATTGGAACTGTGGCCACTTTCCTTTTCTAATTATTTTCTTTAAATTGTTTTGTATGTGAAAACCCCACCAAGGATACGATAATTATTTCTATAGCTTTTGATTTCTCTGTTTTGAATAGAGAAATCAAAAGTCCAATCAAAATATCAATTTGTTTCCGCCAATCACGTGTCATAACGGACTAAGTTTTGAAGATGCGACACCACATATTTGGCTTGAGCTGGACTCGAACATGTTGGTTCAACTTGCAGCCGAGCTCCTTACCATTGGGTTATAGGCGATCATCTGACAGAAACATACCCTAAACTTCTGTACTTAAACAGACGAATGCTGTTATGGAAACCCGAAAGCATCGTCATTTTCTTAATTAACAAAGCAGATCATTTTAGCCTATACAGAGAGACTGAAGACCCCTCTGTTTGCCAATGCCTCCAGGAGCTCGTTCTTCGGACCATCATGGCAGCAAGAACGAATAATCATTCGTTATCTTTCTTAACGAAAAATATTCCAAACTTTCTGCGTGTTTACTCCTCCGACCACGATCTCACAGAGACTTGACGTTGTCGTTGTTCTTTTCTCCTACAAAAGAAATGCTTTGAAGATTAATGGACGCGCAACTTGGTTCAATGTAGCGTTCTCTGTCTTAAGATGCAAAATCTAGAAAATACTCCATTGAAGATAATCGTTTCAATAGTGACACATTTTCTGTTTCAAAGCGATCAGTTTTCCCAGAGGACTTGGTTCTAACACTTGTTCTTGTACCAAAAACGTTCTGCCAATATCAGAGATCATTCCACGGATGACACCGAAAACCAGTCTTGGATTATCTTTCATTTTCTAGCGATACTTTACTGGTTCTCGATGAATCATTCACGACCAAACCAAATAGCTAATTTTTCGCCTCGAGACCTTTTGACCATTTCTGTGCAACACGTCCGGCACAGAAATGGTCAAGAGATGATTGCAAAAAAATCAGAAGTGGTTGACGTTTGGCTTCTAATTTCATTTTGGGAAAATTAATTTTTTACTCTGTGGGAGTGTCTGGCACTGAAATAATGGAAAGAACAAGCGATTTGTTTTCAATTTACCGTAGATTTCATTGGTCAGATCGTTAGTACGAGAATAAATCGGTAACATTAATCAGGGAACATGTTATGGAAGGCCGAATGGAGAACAGATTGTGTGAGGCCCGTTAGATTGAGTAAACCTGAGTACGAACGAACAGTTTTGTAATCTAAAACCAATATTTATCACAGCTAACTCGCCGTAAACAGATCGTTTTCCTTTTACTGAAATCCTTGCAGAATGCTTGCCTTTTAGCTCCTCTTGGCTACACTCAAACAACCAGCAGTGTATTTGGGGGAATTTAACACCAAATAGTAGGCCTAAGGCAATAATTCCATCATCTTCTATTACTATGTCCATATATATTATGGATTAATGTAATGTAACTTTTCACGTGTGAGCCATACGCTAAATAAATAAATAATCCAGCATCTTTAGAGATGCGGAAATTGGTTTACGCGATATTTGCAACCTCTTGCTAACGAATGCACATTCGGTCATTGCACTCATCTTCTGAGAGCATTCACTTTCTTTTTATTCTTGACTTTATTCTTCCTTAGTAATTAAACGAGCACTTAATGGATGTCCTTTTAATTTATTAAAAACATTTTCTAATTGCGCAGTTTTAGAAATGACTTTTCTAACAGATTTCGCCGTTAAATTTTGCAGTCACGTGAATTTTACTTGTAATAAATTTTTAAAATGCATTAAACCCTTTATTAGAACATCACTGGCCAGTAGAAATTAAGCATCCCTTCAATCGTAATAAAATTATTGCTTATACAGACTGCGTCGTGTAAGCTCAACCGGATCTTAGAATATTAATGAGGCTGCTACACTTTGATGAAAAGAATTGCAGGATGTGCACTATGATAGAAATATAACAATCGCATGCCTCAGCGCATCTATAAAAGCTTGCGCGAGTTTTCCCTTTCGTTTATTCTGAAGTCAGCAACACAGAATTGGTTTTTAAGCGAAAGGCTCACTGAGCATAAGAGAAGCTGCTTCTTTCTTGTATTGAAGTTGATGGTGGGTTGTAATCACGTTTCGGATAGCTGTAAGCAGAGAACAGCAAATGTTGCATGCATGCGTCTGCCTTCATAATGAGGGGTTGATTAGAAAAGCATCCATCATCAATGTCAGACGACATCGCTCTTAAAAAGATTTTGGAGATGTTCTCCAATTTAGTCCTCTCGGGTGAGATTATAATTATCAGTGACAGCCGAATGGTTGCAGTCACTCACTTTCTGGCAAAGTCTGCCAAAAGACGTGCCTTAGAAAGTAGTTTATGGATTTTTGTTTATTTTCAGGCGGTAGATTTAGTTACGCGGACCTTTTTGGATTTCAAAAATGTAAAACTAATATGATTACAATCAAGTTTAACCCTGTCTGCTATAATTAAAGAACCATCCAATCACTGAGAAACGATGGAAACAGTTCACAATAACTAACACGATTCAAATTAATACATCGTCCTCTATTGCCTGTTTTAAGACCAGTTCTGAACCTCTTTTCTGTTTTCAAGGAGAAATGCTGGACCTTCTTTTTATCAATAAAATATCTAATCCTTCTTGTCAAGGTAGTTTGATGCCACCACTATTTTTGCGGAGTTCCTTTGCTTTGCCAAGAATGCAATTCCGCAAATTTTTACCACACTAATTTCTGGTTTGAAAGTAAATAACGATGAGTTACAACGAGCGAGTTGAATTAATATAGCGAAGGAAGGGATGTTCAGGCTGCTCCTATCAAGTCGTTTACTCATTCAATTTTAATCAAGTCCTAACTACATTTTGAAGACTACTCGGCATCCAATCTTTACCATTATCCAATAATAGACAGTTGGCATCAAGGCTATCAATGATTTTAATTGGTATCCAGGGAAGTGAGTATCGCAGGAAACTGCCGCCATCACGAGGTCTCTAATCCTAACACTGCATTATTTCACACTATTTCAGATATTTATTGTTTGAAACAGAGTGAGTTCTTCCATCAATATTCTTGAGATACGGGATCAAAAACAGTTTGGGAAAAAAATATTGTTCCATGCCAGAAAACTATTGAGAGGAACCGACTAAGAATGGGTTCGAAAAAGTTTCTTTAGTTGGTGACAGGAATTACACTTGAACGGTATTTCTTTGGACAGTCTAGCATTTCTGATACGAATATGATTAATTTCAAAAAATTAAACCCTTAATTTCCTCTGGTTACTCAGGCCTGGTGTTTGTTTGTGTAATATTGCTCCAATAAGAAATTGGATCGTATTTTGTTATGGATAATTCCTTAGAAAACTTTCATAAGTTATGTGCGGTATACTTTGGAAGACGGAAATATCAAATACAGCTCTTTGCAGAACCTGATACAAATTAGATAAGTCAACTGACCAAGGAAATAAGAACTTCGAAAACCATTCGCTAGAGGGCTGCAATGCAGCGTATCTGATTTGCATCCTTTTATTCCAAAACGCTTAATCTTTTAATTTATTATCCACATGAAATCTCTTTGCTATAATTATTGAAATCTCATCGAAATAAAAGATGTTTCATAAACTAACTGATTTGTTTATGACCTCGAAATCTACTTCAAGGACAGACAACAATTTAATGGGAAGAAATAATTTTTTATTCCAAGTACTGAAATTGTAAAGATTCCGTGTATGTACGTCTCAAATATCCAGTTTCCAGCAGCCAAGTCCTACGTGATGTATTCAGTGATTGATGCGATGGTTCGTTCGGTTTCCTTGAGTGTTCTTGATATTGGTGGAATGTGATGTAGGCATGTTCCTTGGCATTTTCCTGATTCTTAAAAATCGAACGGGTATAAGATGACATAAGGAACTGATTCTTCCTTCCTCGAGAGATAGCCGTTTTCGTTAACTCGTAAATGTAACATGAATTTATTTGCTAGAAGAAAAATCTCGGCTTTAAAGCAAGAAACTTCACGCCTCTTCTTGTCATAGGGTGTTTGATTTGATGCTATTCTAAAAGTACTTTCAGAAAGGTGGAAACGAAATTCCAGGTTGAATGACACACAGGAAAACATGTGGAAGACGTTTTTTTCAAATTAGGACGTGGATGCATACTTTGTTGATCCTTCGGGATATTAAATATTATTTAATAATTGTTGCTTAATAAACAAAGTAAAACGATATTACTGCGAGATGAATTTAATACGTGCCTGATTAATATCTACAGGAAAAGATTAAAATTACTGGAGTTCGATGGAAGGTTCCATTGCGTGAGTCAATCGATCGGTGAAGTCACCTGCATCATTAGTGCAGTGGAAAATGCAGTATTTATTGTCCGGTTTCAGTAAAAGTAAAACTACTCGATATTTTTAGCTCTAATTTTGTTCTGTTCCAAAATTGGTTCCTTCAAACGCTACGGACGTGAAGATTGATAAACATGAAGATCATAAATGTGTTTTGCTTGCAAAACGCACTTCCTGTGACGATGATAACTCAAAGGGATGAAATGCATGTGAGTGGGCAGTCTATCGTCCACTTTCTCCACTGCTGCTACATCGCTCTCTCTCTCTCTCTCTCTCTCTCTCTCTCTCTACATGTCTACAGGGATTTGAAATCGGTTGATTTCAACCTCCTGCAGTACTGGCTGATTCCAGTAGCGGCAGTCAATTACTGTCTTCCATCTTTCTTCAGTTATTTCTCACTGAGATCTACTTTATTGTAAAGAAATCTGGACACCTTCAAACTTATGGCTGCACGGAATTTAGACCTGGATTCCTTCCGCTTTTTAGTAAGTATCAGTTTTTCTTGTTCAACTCCACTTGCTTCCTTCATATAACAAACTCATATTTATTCTCAAAGACCTAGGTTTTGGTTTTTAGGTATTTCGTAACTAATGCAACATTTTACCACGCATAATAAAAGCGATGTGAAATGCAATTGCTAATACACAAAACTGCTTTATTTTAATGATGATGAAATGCATTTTTAGTATTATACTGACTACTCAGCAGTAGACGCGTCATTAAACACTTCGTTCAAATGAACAGAACATTTAACTTTATAAGTTCAATTTTCATCCATTTCAGCTTTATCACATGCGAAAGGGATACATCATTCTACTTTGGAACTATCAACGTTTCCCACGGACATTTCAGACTGCAATTCTTACATTCGCGTTTAGCTCTGTGTAGTCTGGCACTCCAAACAGGATACAATGCGTCATTTATATTCATGTTAATAGGCCGATCGTCAACACGCATCTTTCTAGATCTTGCTTTGAATTCTTTATCGAAGTTGCTTTCATTACCACCGAGTGCTCTTCATTCCACTTTGAAATCATCCAAGGCTTCATTCTTTAAGAAAGTGGGCTAAAGAAAATTCTAAATAAAAAAGAAAAACTGCCGTAGGTGAGTCACCTACAAGTTAGCATCTTGTTTTCTTTGCTAAATTACAACAACTAAATTTGTGTTTTACTTAACGCCAGATCATCCTAACGAAGGTTAAATCCGATACAAGAACAGAGAACCCCCGGAACATCAAAAATCGTCTGCTATCAACTATTCCTCCTTCAATTTCAAATGTTCTCTAAACTTCTTAAGATGTACTCCACTATTCTACTTCTTTGTTATAATTTTACTATTTTATTCTGCAGTACTTACCCTGGACACGGGGCTAATTCCCTTCGTCCACCCTATTCAATTTTAAAATTATTCTTTTTAATGAGGAACCCATCCACGAGAGATTAGTTAACCCACAGTACACTATTACCGTGAATGTGCAGTAGGAACTTGTTCCCATTTAACTTGAAGAGCTTCGGAGTGTATTCCTTGGAATTTATTAAGCGTTTATCACTCTTAATGGAATCCTTTACAAGATAACGGAAATTCATCAGCACGCTTGCATTACCCTCCCACATCATCGGTAATTCTGGCACATCCTCTCATGCTACAGGGTCTTCGTCTGTACCAGTTTGCACTATTTTCTAAATCTTGCTAAGAAGGAGAATTTAGTTTGTTTAGTTTTTTGCTGAGACCGATACGTAACCAACAATAACAGAAGAAATATGGAAAGCCCTTGAGTCAGCAAAAATACAAGTATTGGAGAAAATGGAATATTAGTAGAACACAAAATCTGAATCAGATCCAATTTGACCTTAGAGGTCAAATTGGATAAGGTCAGATTGGATATGTTCAATGATATTTTAACTACAGTAAAAAATCCAGTGTAGTGGCATAAATCACTGATCATCTTGTTACATAAAAGGACAGAAGAGATTATATCAGTAACTATAGGCAATCCGTTTTCTATCTCAATTCTACAGAATGTTTATATCCATTATATATTAAACAGAATCACAAGTATTTTCTGATGATGCACAGCCATATGAACAAGCAGGATTCAGAGCAAGATTATCTATAATAGGTCACATTCAAACTGTTGTTCAAGTAGTAGAAAAAGCAAGTGAATAGTCGTCCTGCATATTTAGTGGTTATAGATTTTTAAAACGGCCTATGATCTCCTATCAATCAGAAATAAACAGAGGAAAACAACAAGCCATCCTGGCAAAGTATATTCGATTATTAAAAGCTATACAGCTTTTAATAATCGAATATACTTTCTCAACAGCCAGTATAAAGCTAGAACATCAGGGAAGAGATTTGGGCATTAAGAGAGGAGTCAGGGAAGGAGATTCAATACCACATCGCCCAAATAGTTTTCTGCTACATTAGAAGTGTTTAGGAATGTATTGAATTAACATCAATGGAAAAAATCTCAATCTCTTACGTTTTGCAGATGACGTTGATCTTTTAGCGAAAAACAAAGCTCAGGAAATGTTAAATGACCTTAACAGAAAGAGCAGGAAAAAAGGTGTAAAGATGAACATAACTTAAACAAAACTGATGAAATCAGATCAAATCGAACTAAAATTAGAAATAATCCTATTGAAATTGTGGAGGACTATATTTACCTTGGTCAACTAGTTAGTTTTAAGGAAGAAAAAGAAATAAGTAAAAGAATAACAAGTAAACAAACAGTTTTGGCATAAGTATATAAGCATATGAGATTTGGCTGTCTGCTTAAACAAAAAGCTAAGCTGTTTGATGTTGCATTATTCCGCCGATTATCTGCGGAAGTGCGACAAGGACAGTCACTAAAAAGGGGAAGATGTACTGAATGTTGTCCAATGAGCTTTAGAGAAAGGAATGTTGCACATGATGAAGGATAGAATGAAGAATAATAGTATGAGAGAAATGTATTAGAGTGGAGGATATTGTGAAGTCTTGTAGAGAATGGAGATGGGCGGGCCATATTAGTCGATTGCCCGACGAGAGGTGGACAAACTTAAGCATTGAGTGGGCACCAAGAGAAGGAAAGGTTGCCAAAGAACAAGGCAGGGGGATGATCGACAAAAGTTTGACATGAGATGGTAGATACTGTCCTGCAGTGAATAAAAAGAGGCTAAAAAGAATAATTCGATTTCCTAGGGTTCTTTTTTTAAACTTCTCTACAGGAGAATGATTGAGATCTTCCTTCAATTTTCATCATGAATTAATTACATTTTGAATGAGTTTACGTTATGGAAACGAATCAGTTTAAAACTGACTTCCAAAGTGTGCTTCAGTGAAATATTTTCAGTTCGTTTTTTGTCTTTATAGTAAATATATTTTTTTAAATATGAAAACAAATTACTGAAGTGTGATTAGTAAATTGATACATTTTAGGTCAGTTAACATTATAAAGAGGATTAATGCATACAATTAATTCGCCATTTATTTCAAATAAATCATCTAATCATATATGTTTTTTTAAATAATTAAATTTATAAAAATGCAAAACCATTAATTAAAATAAATTCCTGATGTGTAAAAATACTTCAAGCAGATTAAGAATGATTATATATTTTTTTCCCATTGCAATTTGATCTGAACACAATTTAAATGAATCAAATTTCATTGAAAAAGTGATTATTCAGATCGCCATTGAGTCCAAATTATTATGTTTAAGGGGGCGGGGGGATCTTCATAAATGACAACTGCCATGATTAATAATTGCCTATACCTTGAATTAATATTCAATAAAAATGTACTTTTTATTTTTTCACTAATAGTTAATTTTTTTTTATCTTTAATCAATAGCCGCTAATTAAAATAAACGCCTAGCATGAATATTAATGCTATAAGAGCTGATTTTTTCAGTAAAAGTATTGTCTAGCGTCCTCTAATGTGGGATTTCCCAAGCTTCTTTCACAAACATATTTGTTTCTATACGATAGCATTATTGACATCTGTTTCGTTTCACTGGCTAATGAAATATTTCTCTTCCATTTATTCCATTATTATCTGTTCGTAGGTTTCAACAGGTATTGCTTTAGGTGTTGAGCAATATCTGTTGAAACCTATGAACAGATAATAAATGCTCCCAATCTGTTAATCTTAGTGGTAAGTGGAGCTGCAAGACTGGTTGTTAAACCTATCTGAGATAAAATAACAAACCTATTAAGTTTGTTGAAATGTTTAAAATAAAATTTCGCAAATCGGCGTCAGAAGTTTTCTTTTATTTCAATCATGGTACTTTGCCATCTTGCATAATTCTTGTTTTTCCTTAAAATAAAATATTTTATTTCATCACGCCATTAACGAGCTGATGGGGAGTAGATTAGTAAATAAATTTTAGTAAAGAGAAGACTTGAACATATAACAGTAGTTTCTTCACCAAAAATCTGCAATGTAATTTAACCATTTCTTAGTAGAAATATATTTCTTCTTCGAGAAAAGAAAAGGTGTCTTAACAAATAAATCTTTTTAGAAATTAATTTTCAAAAAGTAAAAAAAAAATTATAAAATTATCATGAAAGATAAAATATCATAATTAATAAATAACATTTGTAGTTTTCTGCAGATAATTTATAATTAATTTCACCATTGCTAGTATTGATGTAAAGATAGTTGCGAACTCATTATTGGTAGATAAAAAAAATCGAAACATTGAATAAATGTTTCAAACACTTTATTATCCACGTCCATCTTTTTAAGATTTACTTCTTTCAAATTGAATTTGTGATTTCTAAGACGTTGCAACGTTTCATTCAACCACGAACAAATCTTTTTTTTTTCATCATTTTGGTTATAATAAATTATAAGAATGCCATATATTCCTCAAATAAAATATTATTAAATACAGTTTTAGTTATACGTAAAAAATACATACATTTGAAACAAATTATGGAATTTAAATTTTCAGTAATAAAAAGTTTAAGGAGAAGAATGAAACTTAGCCTGGAGTTCCGGTCATGTGATTCAAACAGTTTGGGCCAAGTGGATGGAGCGCGATCGTGCCTTCTATCAGACGAGGTCCTAACGGAAGTCCTTGGAATGCATATCAAAATACGCATTTTCTTTAAAACTTAATTTTTTTTTGATATTTTTTTATATTTTATATTACTTTTAAATAACAACGTGAATGTTAACAAACCATAAAAAAAAGGTTTCCTTGGAAGTATCACGTAATGATAGTAACCTCTGATGACAACTAACAGTTCGAAAGAGCTGTGAGGCCAGCGAAACCTAATTGAAGCATTAATAAAAGGCAAACATACGGGCTCATGGACAGAGCTTGTCTTTTGTATAGTGAAAACCGAAACTACTCCATGCCGAAAGTAATATTCTCATGAGCTCTGATAAATTTTCTAAATTTTTAAAATTCTTATATAATAAGATTTCATCTATAATATCTAGTAATATACTTTCTCAATTCTGTTAATTAGATTCTTTTGATTTTATACTTTGATAATTACAATCTACAGTATTTCTTAAATATCTATTCATAAGTATTAATATTAAAAACTATGGAGTTTTTTGTCGATGAGAGGGGTAAATGCGGAGAGTAATGGATGCCCAGACCTTATAACTCAATAACACCCCATCCATGCATTTTCTTCTACACATAAAGGGGAATACGAAAAGCATTCTTGCTTCACCCGTCTAGCCAAAAAATGTCAAAGATAAAAATCCTAATTAAATGGATGCGAGAAAATCAAAGGTTATTTTATTTTATATTGAAATTTAATTAATTCGTGTAATCATTATGAGTTGATAGTCGATTTTAATGTTTAGATGGCTTAGAAATACAATTGCGATAATTAAAAAAAATTCAAAGGAATATTTCAATAGGGTATTTATGTGGTGAGGGGACTGCAATTTGAGATTAGGATAAAACTCTGCATGTACAGGTAGATTATTTGCTTCGTAGTAATAGTCTTGAATTAATTTTGGTGCCTTGTAATGAAGCTAACACTTAATAATTCGTGCTGTGTTTGCAGTCTTCTTATGCTTTTACAAGACATAAAAAAAAATTAAACCCGACAGTGTTTGCACTTTTTTATTTCTCAACTGATTTTATTTGAATTTTTTGGCCTCTTGAGTAAACTTCTGGCATTTAGTGAATTTATTTATCTCCCCAAAGTCCATTTCTCTCAACTCGACTTCGAGAAGTTAAATACGATCAGCAACAAACGTCAACTAATTTCTGCTGAATTTAGTTTCAGTAATTTTTAATTATTTTTTCCGAAGTTGTTGATGAAATTCGTAAACCTCAACTTACATTTTAAAAGGCTGAGTCGGGATTTTACTTCTGGCACCAATGTATGCACCAGAAATTGAAATTTCTGCAGAACTTAATGAGTTGGATCGATATATTCGTCAGCTTTCCTGATCGAAGAAGCTCGTGTCCCAAATACCTCCTATATATGTACATAAATGTATCGAAGTTATGGTTTGCTCGGTTTATTATGAGATTTTATGACACACTTGAGACAGAATATTCAACGTTTAGTACACAGGTTACTAAATTAGCGAATAAGTTGTTGCCACTTATTAAAAAAAAGCTTAAAAAATCATTTGAAGTGTACCAACGTTTAAAAACCAACATTAGCCGCCATGAATGGATGCATTAAAATGCATATCGTTAAATATATTTAATATTCAGTTGCTAGTTATTCCATCTAAACAATTAACATTTTCGGTTAAGTTGTATTAGTTATTAAATTGTAACTAATTATACTAAGCATTTGTTCCTCTGTTTTACTCTTTCACTTAATTTTTTTCTCTTTCATGATTGAAGCAGATGATATTCAGCTCGTATCTTCCCCAGTGTTGAGTGAAGGTCTGCTCCAGTGCGGGAGGGTTAGATCAGTTTCTCCCATTGTGACTCACGCCATACCTGGGAGATTGTGTGTATAGGATGGAGAGTGCATATGCTAACCACTCGACCAACCAACCAGGCTAGCAGATGAATGCGTGCTTTTAATCTTCATTATTTAAGATGTCTGTCATTATTTGCACGAGTTGAAATAAGATTTGTACAAGACATCATTGAAAATCACTCTCAAACGAGTATGATTTTCCAAGAAAGCTGATCTTCTGGTTGGTTGGAAGGTAGTTGATGGAGTCGATGCCTGATTCACGTGATCCTTTTACAATGGTTACAGGCGTTTCCAAAAGGCACTGATAGTTGAGCATTTGTCCATGTGATTTGACTCTTCTTATTCTTCATAGTTATCCGGAGGTTATCCTTGAATCACTTCATCTGTTCTCCTCTTGTTCTTTGACTCTTATCTTTCTGTGAAGATGCAGTGACCTTGCTGGTCCAGCGAAGTTATTGGTGATGGATCATCATTGCTCCAGTACTTGCGCAGATAGCTTCAGTCCAAACAGTAATGTGTTAATATGCCCGAATGTCCACCAAATGATTGAGGACAATTTGAAAAGAGTACTAGTGGTATTTCTCCAAGGTTTTGCGGTGCCTACAATGAGTGAGTCACATGTAATAACCAATACAGCAAAGTTCAGATCGTTTCTAAGCTTCGACAATGTTAATAATTGCTTATATTTCGGGTTCAGAATGAGAGAAAATGCTAATATTCAACATACTGGAATGATGTTTTGATTGTCTAATATAAAAACGCAACTTGTCTATACAAATTAATTTTATATAATGATTGAAAATTTAAGCAAGTACTAAGCTTATATCATTGATGCAACTTTACTCACCTTTGCTAATTCCATATCACTTATTAAATAAAATAAATAAAATAATTAAATTTTATTTAATCATCACTGATTAAATAAAAATATTTCATTTTTTGCAAAACATCATTTAGAGGATTTAGAGTCCTTTTTAGGATTTCCAGAGTAACGAATGGCAAATGCTGTAGCCAACGAAGAGTTAACTGAGGCTCAGCTATTGCCCGTTATCCAGCCATGACTAGAACGTTTAGCTCAAGAACACCCAATCCACACAGATTTTCTTCATTCAGATGACGGGATAAAGAGTCAAGGACTCAGTCCTTCTCCCAGCTCTTTTAAGAACTTTAAGAACTAATATCATTTAGGATTTGGTAATTAAATTTCAATTGCTACCTTAAACTTATATATATTTGCGACTGATGTTTAACGATATGCTAGAAGCTTAAAAGATACATAAACAGTGGTAAGAAGCAATGATAGTTATAATCCATAATAAAGGAGATCTCGCTAGATGTGCGAATTGGGGGAGAAATTAGAGTACTCTGAATACCTGCTAAACATTTATGTAGAATAAGATATTAATACATGAACAAGTTATTAGAACAGTTAGAAATAATACTGTGCACACATTTTCACTTTAAAGAAGATCATTGAACAAAGTATAGAATTACAAGCCCATTATACCTAAGCATTTTGCAAAAGCACGTAACAGTATTGACAGCAACCTTATGTTTTATTGCTAAATGTATGGAATTCCTGATAAAAGGATGAGAATATTCAAACAAATGTACAAGGGAAGTAAACGTTGTTATTGCATAGCGAACAGCTCCGAATGGTTTGAGATAAGATCTTGTGTAAGGCAGGGTAGTGCAATGTCTGGGGTGTTGTTTATAGTCATCGATAATATAGTCATCGATTGGATTATGAGAAAAGTCACAGGTGCAAGAAGATGAATCATATGTCACAGAAGATCTTGATTATGCCGATGACAGTTTTGATATCATCACAATACAAATAAAATCGGAAGGTTTGTGTAAAACAGCTGAAATGGTTTGTTTTAAAATAAATGACTGGAAAAGAAATGTTTAAAGTAAAGGGCAATTGGCATAAAGAAATCAAAAGCAATCAGCATGCCGTGGAAGTTAAGATACTTGGGAGTAATTGTAAATACTGAAGGTGGAACTGAAAGGGGGTTAATGCAAAGACTGACAGAAGCTAATACTGCTCTCTCAGAAAAAATATTAAGTAATATATGGAAATCTTTAAAATATAATAAAAGCCAAAAGAAAAATATTCAACAGCAATGTTAAGGACGTATTATTATATGGATCAGAGACATGTAAGCTGACCAAAAAAAAAAAAAAACTGGAAGCAAAATTAGCTTTCATACCAAATGCCTGCGTAAAATGTTTAAAATATTTTGGCCCCAACATATAACAAATGATGACGTACCTAAGCTGACTATCCAAATGAGCATCACTGATTTGATTAAATAAAAAACTGAGTTGGAATTGGAACTTGTACTGAGAATGGACAGTAGAGAGAGATTCTTCGAGTGGGCTTAACATGGACCCCAGAAGGAAAACTGAATAGGGGAAGGTCTAAATTGACTTGGCAGAGAATGACAGAAAAGGAAAGAAGAATGGCTTGCTGGAAGAGCAGGAGAGAAGCCGAAATGATTGGCCAAGACAAAGGCATCTGGAAGGAACGGTCTCGGCCTTATGTGCCGTGAGGCACGTGGAGGATAATTAAGAAACTATAACGGGGGTGGTGAAAATTTGGTATGCGTAAACCGAGTTGGTCACACTAGCGATGATTCAGTGTATGGTTCCATCGATTTTTTGTGTTTTCAGCCTTTAGTTAGTCTGACGTGTACCTTAAACTCTGGTTATGGGGTTGGGTTTTCTCTCACACATATAAAACCTGCCTTGAACTCATTTCGTAGGGGTTATATTTGTATTTAGGAATAAGCATGCATTCGGGTAATTGAAGTTCACCCCTTTTGCCTCCCTACATGGACTCGGTCTCCTGGTGAAGGCAGGAAATAATAATAGCACTTATTAATGAAACGAAATTAATTAAATTTGCTTTTTTTTTCATTTGATTTTGTATAGGAAAGCTGTTCGACAACCTTCGTGTTGGTCCCTTCATTCTTTCCTTGTCATTTACCGTCCGCTGTCTGGGGAGTACAGCGCATTAGAAGTGTACACGTGCTTCGGTTACGCTAGGGATTGGATTGCAGGCAAGTGAACTATTTTCTTCCTGGTTTTCTTTCTACTGGTGCCATCAATGTCCTTGTTGAAATACTAAAATTCAGTACTTAGATGAATTGCTAAATCTCTAAAGGTAAGAAATAATCTGACTGAAAAAAAGGTTAAAGATGCACATAAAAATGTCCTCCCGCGTCAGTATTTGGAGGTGTCACGAAATAATAATAATAATAATAATAATCATAATGTGTATGTTTAACTACAAATAGTGTAACTTGTTAGAGGAAATATCTTGTCGAAAGCAAGCCAAAAAGCGATTCATGGAATGGATTTATGAATATTAATTAAATAATTCCCTTCAGAAAGAAAAAAGGGAAATATCCGCTGTGGCAAACCAAAAAAAAGTTTATGGATTCAAAATTAATTTTCTGTTCATAGGCCAGTGTCGCCCTTTGTCCTAAAATGTTTTCTTTTTTTAGATCATAAGAATTCTTTTCGAATCGTTAATCAGCAAACAAGAAAACTCCTTCCTTCTGCCGCTCCTTTGATGTTGCAATATTAAGTTTATTTTTGTTTCTTTTATGCGTTGCTATTTCTTATTCAATTCTCCTTCGTTTTCGACTGCATCAATATGTGTGCGTTTTAAGATTTTGTGTTGTTCTTAGTTCATTTTCTAACATTACCAAGACTGTTCGCTTTCATTCATTTTTCATAAGAAAGAATTCTTCCTGTTTAGTGGTTGTTGTTGAGAGCATTCGTGTTGCACCTTCTAAATCGCTTCTTTCTCTCGCCTGTTTCCAAATCCAATAAACGCCGCAGCTTGTTTCGAAAGTTTAAATCACAAGTCACTCTTGCAGAGCAAAACTTCCCTTGACTCTAAATAAGACCTTGTTTACTGTGATTTTGTAATTCAGCGCAGCTCGAATGGCGCATCATTCAATCTAACTTCATTCCTTCCCAAGTTAGTAGTACTCCAGCCACTAGTGACCAGATCAAGATCAAGATAAGATAAGGAATCGTGACCTGAATGTTTGTTGTTATGAGATGTAGATAAGTGATGTTATTTGTAAATAAGTGACGTTATTGTGTTGAATGGAAAGGAAGATATATTAGAGATAAGGAATCGTGTCGTGATTGGTGGACACTTTAAACAAGATCAAGATCACGATAAGATAAAGAATCGTGACGTGAATGATTGTAGTTGTCAGATGAAGATAAGTGACGTCATTTGTTAATTGTAAATAAGTGACATTGTTGTTTTGAATGGAAAGGGAGATATATTAGTGTATAAGGAATCGTGTCGTGATTGGTGGGACATTTTGAACCAGATGAAGATCAAGATAAGATAAGGAATCGTGACGTGAATGTTTGTTGTTATAGAGTTTGGAATGTTTGGAATTTCGCTGGGGCCCTCGTCTGTCGGGGACATCACGTGGTGTGATTTTTAGAGATAAGAATCGTGACGCTATGTGTTTGGAAATTTCTGGGGAACATATGTCTCTCTGTGATATCACATGGTATTTTGGTTTGGCTATGGAATTATGGGCGATGTTTTTGAGATAAGATATCTTAGAATTTTCCCAGGGTGACACACATCCGTAATTTTTTGTTTGGTCGTCTAATGATGGGTGTACTAATTTCCAATACATCATGGATATTTCTTTCTTTCCTGTTAAAGGTGGAAATTCTTAGAGTAGAGTAGAGTTGTGATGACGTCTGTCTTTTGGTTTTCTGAATAATTTAATTATATATACTAATGTCACTCAAACACACACACACACTTTTCTTTTTCCATAGCTCATCTGTATTTTCTTCTATATTCTAATCAAGTTCATATTTTCTTCTATATTCTAATCAAGTTCATATTTTATTCATAATTCATCCGAATATTTTGATTTGTCTAAATTAATATCATAAATTTCAATAAATAAATAAACAAATCGTGTGTGTATTCACGGTTATTTCAAAAGTGTTCTTACTTAAACATACATAACACATCAAAGACACTGTTTGTTCTTTTAAGTTTACATATTTATTTAACAGATATTATTTACAATGCAATATGCAGAAATAGGAATTTACATATATCACCAATGCAAATGGTGTTTTTCTTGGCGTAACATTTCTTTCACATACACATTAGACATGAAAAGTAGCTAATGTGTCCATGTTGATACTCTAATATACCCTGTGATTATTCTTATGAAAACAAAAAAAAACTATTCAGTATTAGAATTACGCTTACCAAAAACATACGAGCAGTTGTTATGTTTAAGTTAAAAAAGTACTTACAGCTTTCCAGATGACTCTTCTAAATACGAATATTCCAAAATAGTTGAATTTTATATCCACAACACAACACAAACACAAAAACCACAAAGAATGAAATTTCTGTAAATACTGTAACCTGAACTAGTTACTTCGTCCTTTAAATTACAGACCGTAGATGCTGTGGTTTCGTCATTGCAATATCCCCCAGTGAGCGGTTTTCTTTAAAGGGGTCTTTCATGAAAATGACATGAGTCACATCCGTAAATTGGGATATTGTTCAAAAGGTAGCATTTCCTCAAGTTTGGATATTTCTCAAATACTTACATATGACTAAGGGATTAGTATTCACATGTTTGGATGACACACATCCTAAATTATTCATTCTTCGTTACCATTGGCATTTATTGGTGTAGTAATTAATGCTTACATTTAATTTTAATTTAGATTACTATCCGATTGGTTCTCTGTATTAATTCTTTCCCACTGTTGCCCAAGCTTGGTGGGAAAGTCTATGCGCCGTTTTGTTTAGGTTAAGTGTTATTTCCGGTTTCGAATTCCGATTGTTGTTAGAGTATGCAATTCTGACAAGTGATGTTATTATTATTATTATTGTTTTTTTTTTCAAATTGATTGGTTATTTTCTGTATTTTACTTTTCAAGGTCATATTCTAACAGAATAACTGAGCAGAATTAATAAATATATAAAGTGTATGTGAATTTATTTTCCAACACTGTATATTTCTCATTAAGTCTTATCTTAAAGATAGATCTCTTATCCGGTCGCCATTTGTTGTACGTAGGTGAGAAATCATGTTTTGGTTCGAACTCTTGGTTTCCGTTGGGAAATTACCAATATAACTATTAATTTTACCTTCGATTCCTTGTGCTTTTAACCTATTTCTGTAAGTGGAATTTGTTTATTTTATTTATTTTTTCTTTAGCATTAGTAAATTTTAAGTAACTGATATGAGACAAACAAGGTTTTGAACTCTCTGCAGCATTTTCTACAGCAATATTTTTTAGAGTTTTGTAACGTGTCATTGGTTTTAAATATCTAATGGCTCTGTAAAATAAACAAACTCTAACAGTATTGTGACTTTTCAGGTGAAATCTTCACCACTAAAATTCTAGCTATTAATTAATACCCGATTATTCCTTATGCTTCCAAGATTTGTCAGTTTCTTGAAATATTTGAGGGCTTGCATGAACAAATAAGACTTTTTTAATTCAATGAATCAAAAAAAAATTCTCTGGTTACTTTGTGGCATGAAATTTCAGAAGGAACAAAAATTAAAAAAAAAATGTTATCCTCCTTCTTAAAGTTGTATATAACACATCAACAACACCCAAGTGTTCATTTAAATTTACACATTTTATTTGAATAAAATATTTTTTACAAATTGTGTTAACTGAATCTAACAATACAGAAAATAAATAAATAAACTGAAAAATACATCAAAGGTTCTTTCATGTTTGTGGAATTGCCATCATATGGTTTTGACAATGTGACTCTCATCTGAAAGTTAATTTTTCATTTCGTGAACGAACGTTGGGAATTTATTACTGTAGTAAAATTAAGGGTTGCATATTTATATTTTCGAATCCAATACATATACTTCTGAGAATTAAGCACCGAATCTTTCGTTATGTTTCCAAAAGCATTTAAAAGTACATGTTATGTTTTCACGTTTTGGGCATCCAATTTCATTTAAATCAAGAACAGGCCTCCCTATTAACTTCGTTAATATTTTTGATTTTTCTCTTCCTTTGGCAAGTAATATATGATATTTGCATGTTGATTCTATCATCCAATCTCTTAGTTTGTCCAAAGACAGTGAACCAATTTCCCACTTCAGCTGATGGTTATATTCTATTAACCAAGAATTCTGTTTTTTAACTCTTTCAGGTAATTCTTTCCAACTACAAGGTGATTTTGTCAATGCATGTCTTACACTAATTCCATCAGAAATACAAATTTCTTTAGGAAACAAATTTGAACTCTAATTCAAAAGAAATCGGCAGTCAATTATCCCAATGATAACTGAAAATTCGTATTTTTCACCCACTGTCGATTTTTCATAATCGTTTTCCTTCATTCTTCTTCTTCTTCGGTTACTTCATATGGCACCACAAATAAATAGTTATTTATTATTATTTCACTGATTATTAGCTCTGATCGTATACTTTATGGTAACTTTCGTTTACAAAATTCTAAACAATTAGAACTTTTCACAAAGAAACTTTCAAAGAATTTGTGGCTCACCCATTATTTTTACATTACCAAACACAAATCACAAAACAGCAGCTGCAGTGGATGAACGATTACCTTAAGTCCAAAGTCACTCGAATCAATGGTATTTTCTTATAGTACTGTTTATACTTACCATCCCCTACCCTGACCGTTCCTTCAAAAATGAACCTTTTGTGCAGATGACTCAACGACATGTTTTCACATGCTGTTGGATATAATGTTGGTGTGTTTTTATCTTACTTTGTGTAGGGAAAGGTAAAATTTGTATATGTGTTATCTGTAGAGTACAAACATTTTCTCTATAGTTAAAGTCACATTTTGTTGGTTTAATTAGGTGCTTCTCTCTCTCTCTCTCTCTCTCTCTCTCTCTCTCTCTCTCTGTAAAATAACCAAATTCTAACAGTTCAGATTTTCGATTAAGTGAACGATTTGTTTTCAGATAACTCAAATAATGTCAATAGGTAGCATTAGACAATTTCTAAATTAATCAATACATGGATATTCGTTTTCAACACTTTTTTTTCCTGTCCAGGCATTAATTTCACAGTTGTGATTTTTTTAAAATAATTAATCAGAATTGCATTAAGATATAAAGTTGTGGATTTAAATATCAAGATCTAATCAGAATAACTGAGTAAAAATTCACTGTGGAAAAACACAACAACAAAAACACACATCTTTGTTCATTTAAATTTACAAATGCATATTTTATTTTGCTGAAATACTATTTACAAGTATATTCACTGAGAAAAACTCGAAACATGTAATTACCTAAAAATATTTCAGAATATTTAGTTTAGACTCTTAATATTTTCCAAAGAGTACAATGAATAAAATTTTTGTTACTCACTGTTTCTTGGTTACATTACATCAAAATAGCTGGTCACGCAAAAGAATTTTTAAATCAGATACCATGGTAACCACACTTCCATACATTTAATATTGTGTCAGTCTGGAAATGACACCATGCCTCCCTAAACATTCTGTGTATTCTTTTGTCAGCAAATATACACAAACAGTTTTTGTAAATATAAAACAGTTTTCCCAAAATAAAGAATCTTTATCGAATTGGATAAAATCTTGAAAGTCTAATTTTACCATTGATGAATTTAAATGATTAGCGATAATTTTTCCCATTATACGAACAGATGGTAATTCAGTTTCCAAAAATAGTAAATGATTATCAATGTCGTACATTTTTGGTGAAAATCTCTCAGCTTCTTCACAACTAATAGAAAAAACCTTACTTCCATCAGCTCCTGTATCATCAAGTATTAGTTCCCCATCTTTGCATTTCAGAATATAACACTCACCGAGGTCTATTTCGCAGTCAACTCTTCTTTGCAAGTAGCCGAGGATATCAGACCACTTCCTGTGTAATTTTTCCCAAGTGGTCCTGGATAAATACATCACAATGTACGTGTCTTCTAAAATAATAATCGGTTTCCATCCTTTTAGAGCTAGGTGAAGAGTTTTGTCTTGTGCTATTTTCCTGAAGAAAGAAAATTTCAATGACTTTTGTGGCTCACCCATTATTTTACTTTACTTTACTTTCCTGGATACCAATCACCACAACACAATACTATAGCTGCACGGGATGAACGAATTATCGTAACTGCAAAGACACTTGACTCGTTTATTTTTCCTTATAGTACTGTTTACCTGAACCTTAACCTTGACCGTTCCTTCCAAAATGAAACTTTTGCGCAGATGATTCGCGGACATGTTTCTACATGGTGTTGGATAAACCATGACAATGACGGATGTATGTCACCCTGGGAAAATTCCAAGATATCCTATCTCAAAAACATCACCCACAATTCCATAGCCAAACAAAACACGACAACAATGTCGTTATGTGATTGGATATTTCTGGGGAACATATGTCTCTCATTCTGTGATATCACAGAGGGTGACAGATGTCTTCTCTGCAATGCTCCCCACCTAACCCCATTACCCTAGTCTCTCCCCTCCCCTCTCCTCCAGAAGATGCCTGCTCAACCTAGTGGAGATGAGTGAGCTCATCTTTTGTGGATATCTTTTTAGTGATGTCACCTCCAACTGATACTGATAACTTTTTTGGGAAAAAAATTAAAAAAAAACGCGTTTTTATGATAACTTTTTAGGAAAAAAACGTGTTTTTTATGATAACTTTTTTCCAAAATGAAATGAGCTCTGATATTATGATGATGTACGAGTATTTCAGTGCATTTTTAAGAAAAAAGGAAACTTTTATATAAAATATATTAGCATCCTGAATATTTTTAATAATTTTACTTAAAAATTTAATTTAATTTTAAATAAAATATAATTCCTATACTTTTTTGTTTTGTAATTAAGTAGATGTAAATAGTGTGTAGATGAATTATAAATAAATATACCCCGTGTCGTGGCAGGGATAAGAATAGCCCCAATGTAGCTCATGCATGTCGTACGAGGCGACTAAAATGGGTACCCAAGAAGGCTAGTTGCAATGCTGTAGCCAATGAAAGTTTATTAACTGAGGCTCGGCTATTGCCGTTTTATCCTGCCATGACCATAGGTTATAACTCAATAACACCCCATCCATACAATTTATTCTACAGATAACGGAGAATATGAAGAGCATTCATCTAGCCAAAAATTAAAAATTAAAAATATAAAAAAATATGTTTATTCGCTTGAAATTTAAATATTTATTTCTTTATATTTATTTCTTCTCTTGTTTTCCGGTCTTAATTTTAATCTTGTATAGAGGTTTTCTTGGTTTTCAATAACAAAATTTATTTATTTTTTGTCTTCTGACAGGTGAACATAATATTCCTGATCAGCATAATCGATGTGCTATATTCGAAGCTTCGAGTCAAACCATTTTCGGTATTCGTTCCTAATTCTAATTTTCCAATTATATTTTAACAAATTACGTTGAAAGGATTGTTGTGAAGAAATGCACTTGAAGAGCATTTCTGTTAAATTTGTCTTCAAGGCACCAAGCAGAGTCGGTCGCTCGAGGCGTTTTCTTGCTGTTAATGAATATTCGACCAACACTAATAAAGAATCCTCTGCTTTCATCTTAAGGAAGTTTTTCCTCGGCAATTTACTGTCTGCCTGTACACGAACACTTATCGAAGTTTGGGGAATAATTTTTTCTTCTTTAATACTTCAGTCAAGCATTTGGTAGTATTCTAACTTAATATAATCTGATTACGTGCGTCGCTAATTTGCAATTTTGGAAGTAAGAATTCCAGTTTGTTTCATGTTAAGTGATTCGTATTAAATTTACTTATTAATGTGGCGGGTTTAGGAAAGAACACAAGCGTTCTTCTGACGATGGAAACCGGAGATTCCTCTTAAAACCTAGGGTTGAATCATCCAAGAACTCAAATGCAGTATACTTCAGATATTTTTCATAAAAAGAAAAAGTTTCTTAGCATTTGCTTCTAAGCCGTGTTTATTTTTAAAGAATTTGAAAGAAAGTTGAGTGCGTACTTTGCATCAACCTTTTGGATGGAATAACAAATTGAGCGATAGCAGTAATATCGGTTTTTTTAACACTTTGTTCAATTACTTCGCTTTTGCCGACAACGCAGAAGTATCTTCTGTCAAGAAGAGGCGAATGTTAAAGAGAATTAGGCAAACAGAAGAAAATTATGTTGGCAATCCCAGAAAAGATTAAATTAAAAAAATCATTATTAGGTGGGGATTTTTGTAAATTAGGGCACACCCATCGCTTGGCTACTTTCCAATTGTTTAATGACGTCATCATCGAACAACTTTCCAATTGTTGAGCTAGTTAGTAAGCTCTATCGTTTACTAGTGTGTGTTGTAGATGACAAACCCAGAAATAGGAACATGTTTTCAATTGTTACTGTGGTTTCACTTTGTGCTTTTTATAGAACCATCGAGTGGATGCTTTTACTGCATTTGTGATAGAATGAACACGTTTCCAGTAATTCTGCACGTGTAGGGTAGAAAGTGGATAACGTGTCGGCGTGCAATGCTTTTTGTTTATCTTTTCGTAGAAGACTGTTTTTTTTTTTTTTTTTTTTAGTTTTTCCTTTCAAATTGTCACTTACTCTGTCTGTTGATGAAACTGTCACAAAAGCTATCTAAGAAATACGATGAAGCTGAAAATAACCAAGCGCATAAACCGGCATTATAACTTAAACTATCCATAAACAATAACAAAAAAAAATAATAAAAACGATTATTGAGCTGAAATTACCAGTTAAAAATTAGAATATTTCTAAAAAATAAAATTCATCTCTTCTTCCTCTATTAATGAAAATTTCTGAAGTGAGAAGAGTCCAATCGATCTTATCCGACATTTACATTGAGATATTGAAAGTCTAAAGTTTCCATGCATTTCTTCAATACATTTTACTTTACTTGTACTGAAGAAATTCAGTATTCAGTAACCGATAACACCAGGCGACAGCATTATGGCACTTATCTTTTTTCACTCACTCCTAAATCACATCTATTATTAATGAACAATTATTATATTATAAGTCACACTTGTGATAACTTAAAACACAATATTGGACTTTCTGTGATGAACAATACTAGTATATCGCTGTGATGTTTTATTGGAATTTAATTTTCTTTAGGTGAGAGGAATTTAATTTTAAGGTGTTAGAAGATTTTTCAAGTTATTTAAGTTTTTAATGTAATTTGAAATCTTAGTTATATAAAATGTTATAAAATATTATACATTTATTAATATTTTATAGGTAAATATAAGAAAACATAACCATTCTGGAAAAATTCGAAACTTTTATAAGAACATGTTTGTTATCAGAGTGGTCTTGTTTTTCACTACCCATGTTCGCTGTTTATTAGTGTCATTATCTTGTATCAGACGGCTAATTAAAATCTAACGCCTTCATTAAGGGCATTTTATAAAAGAAATAATTCAACCGATTCTCATATACTTTCCCAAAATAGATGGAATCAGTTAACTTGAATTGCAAATCGCGTGCGTGTGTGTGTGTGTGTGTGGCAATGGTCTTGGTATTTTTAAAGAAAAACTGCACAAAAAATAAACTAATTTCGATTAAAGAAAATGGGACTGGAATTCTGCCAATTTTTTTTTCTTCCTTAATTCGATTCACTAGTCTCAGTATCAACTTTATTCTTTATTATGTTTTTAAGTGTTTGTCGGCGACGGACATTTTAAAACCATTTTAATTTACAAAGATCGCCAAATTCGGAATTTCCATTTGAAATTGAATTTTGGGAAGCGCTTTCAGCATAATTAATGCGACTTCGCTCTACAAACAAGTACAAAATTTTATCTGAATTAGAAAACCCCTTTTTTGTTGCTATCGGAAACAATTTTTTTCTCAACTGAGCGGCTTCGTTCGGAATCAGAAGCCTTCTTTGTTTGGCGTGCAGTTTTCATTCTTTTCTTCGTTTCTGTTTAAAAACGAGAGCTGGTTTCTTTATTCCGGTGGTCATTTAAGTTTTTCTAAGTGACTGTTGCCGCTAGAAGTAAAAGAATGTTCATTCTTATCTCCCAAGATAATTATTATCGTTTTTCGGTCTAAATTGACAAAACAAAACTTCCAAAGATTACTTCCATAAAGTCTGGCAATTACATCTGCTAGGAATGGAGCCAGAAAATTTATTAATTAAAATGTTAGGCATTTTATGACATTTCTCAATCTCCGTTATTATAATTAAACACGAAAAGAAATGCTGTTACTTTTATTTGACTAACATTTTCTGCAATGCACCAGACGTAGAATGAAAAACTAACTGCAAATATATAAATTGCTATGAACATATTTAATTATCAATATTTATCTGGTGTTCCTATTCATCTTCTGTTCACAGTTAAAGATATAAACATCTTCACTGATGTTTGTGAAAAATACTGATTTGTTATTGAAACATTTTAAAGATTATGCTGTTCATTGGTAAATTGTTCACTGCAGTATTCTTCAGTTCTTGGGATGGAGCCTAATACAGGCATGCTCATTGATAAAAATCCAAAACAGAATAATTAGCTCTACAACTGTACTTCTGATTTATTCGCATATTCCACAGTGATCTGTATGCTATCTTGTCAATACAAAATGTATTTGCGCAATTTTGTTCTAGTTGTTAGAAATAACATTTCCAATTTTTCTGTATGTAATGTTGATTATCTCCACTGTGCAAAACATTAGCTGGTATTTCCTTAAGCGAATAAAGAATTCCAAACAAAATAATAATAAATCTTTTCAACACCTAGCAACAAGCAGCCAGTAAGCTGTCTGAGAGTCTGACTTCACATCCATTTAAATGTGAAAATGACTTCCTAGAAACTAATGCTAATGTTGTTTTTAATATCTATTATAAACGTTTCCTGAATTATTGAACATTCTGTTCGGTTTTATATTTATTATTAATAGTTATTGTATTACTATTTGCATGCTGTTACGTGTATTACTACTAAATACTCTAATGCTTGTATAGCATCGCTGTTGTATCGTATTTATTTATTTATATTAACATTTGTGTTATTTCTTCAGTGTTGAAAAATAATAGCATTTCAGATTTCTAAATACAAAATGTTGAAATATTCATCTCAGAAGATACAGAACATACAATGCACGTGTGTATTTACAGTAAATTCCACAAAGTTTGTCATGTAGCTCTTGGGAGACAAAGTTTGTCATCAGAAAACGCTAGTTTCTTGAGGGCGAACATGAATCAGTTTCAAGTCTCATCAGTTATCCAATAAACAGAAGAATGGCCTCACACCTGCCTATAAAATTCATTTGAACAAATTGGTGGCCACCTACTAAAGTTCAGAGCGGATTTTCATATATGTACAAATGAAGCATTAAGTACACGAATACGGATAAAAATCGATAGTCCTTATCCTATAAGGACTGGCTTAAAAGGGCGAAGCAAGAATGCATTTCATCTTCCCCGTTATCTGTAGAGGACAGTGTAGGGATAAAGTGTTATTGAGCAATTAAAGCTCTGATCATGGCAGGAGGGCAACAGCAATAGCCGAGCCTCAGTAAGAACTTCATTGGCTACAGCATTGCCATCCATTACCCTCCAAAGGTTTTGGATTGAATGAATCAATCACTGACTATGTAAGTAAAGGTGACATCTCAAAAAATCGGACGATCTCTAGGCCACTCCATAGTGGGCGAAAGACTGTCCTAATCTCAGCGTTGGTTCCACTCAGTGACGGACTCCCCGACCAGAACCGCTCATATTCCGAGGAAAATAATTCACCGACAAAGCCCCTCAGCGGGCCGTGCCGGAGAACACCTTTCCCGGAGACTCAAAGTGCTCCCTTAAGGCAAAAACCTTAAGAGAGCGAACTCAAAAACTCCTCGCCCAAAGGGGTAGCAGCAACAGCCGAACCTCAGTTAAACTTCATTGGTACAGCTTTGCGTTGCTATCCATCACCCCCAAGGGCATTAATGAACCAATCGACCGACTATGTAAGTAAAGGTGAAATCTCAAAAATACGGACGATCTCTAGGCCACTCCATAGTGGGCGAAAGACCGTCCTAATCTCAGCGTTGGTTCCACTCAGTGACGGGCTCCCCGACCACTGAGCAGAACCGCTCAAATTCCGAGGAAAATAATTCACCGACAAAGCCCCTCAGCGGGCCGTGCCGGAGAACACCTTCCCCGGAGACTCAAAGTGCTCCCTTAAGGCAAAAACCCTAAGAGAGCGAACTCAAAAACTCATCGCCCAAGTGGGTAAGAGCAACAGCCGAACCTCAGTTAAACTTCATTGGTACAGCTTTGCGTTGCTATCCATCACCCCCAAGGGCATTAATGAACCAATCGACCGACTATGTAAGTAAAGGTGAAATCTTAAAAATACGGACGATCTCTAGGCCACTCCATAGTGGGCGAAAGACCGTCCTAATCTCAGCGTTGGTTCCACTCAGTGACGGGCTCCCCGACCACTGAGCAGAACCGCTCAAATTCCGGGGAAAATAATTCACCGACAAAGCCCCTCAGCGGGCCGTGCCGGAGAACACCTTCCCCGGATACTCAAAGTGCTCCCTTAAGGCAAAAACCCTAAGAGAGCGAACTCAAAAACTCATCGCCCAAGTGGGTAAGAGCAACAGCCGAACCTCAGTTAAACTTCATTGGTACAGCTTTGCGTTGCTATCCATCACCCCCAAGGGCATTAATGAACCAATCGACCGCATCTCACGGTCGATTGTCCAACAACCCTCTTCATAAAAATCGATATCTCATTACATTGTAATAAAGTATATATTATATTCAAATTTAAAAGGTGTTTTAGATATTTTGAAAATATTAAAACAAATTATTGAAATTAAATGTTTAGATAAATATTTCTTATATATTTTTAAGAATAAATGTTTTTTATTATAAATAACTGCAAAAAATTAATCATTATATGGCACTCATTAAATCATTGGCAGCGAAGAAAAGATACGTTAGTCATATTATTCATTGCATAGAAATTCCTGACATCTATAGGTCATTATAGGAAACATATTTACGATATCACATTTAAGTAGTCGTTTTCTAGAGACCGACTAACCTTAGATATCTTTCATATCAGATAACCATGGTCGTTGCATAGTAGGGGAAAAAATCCTAAATTACAAGAGGAGAAAAATGCACCTCATCGAAACGTCTATTTCTTCAGAACAATTTGCTTGCGTAAAATGATCTTCTTTTGGTGCTCCTGTCTACAAAATGGTTAATCACATTTTTCGAAAGCTATTCGGGAGTTTCGTATTCTCTAAAGGTCCATTTGTCTCGGCTTTATAAATAAAAAATAATAATAATCGTAGAAGAAATATATTCCTCTCCATTGGTGTAATGTGCGTTGGCCACAAACTTCTGATAGGTTTGAGACTGCTCTTGTGTGGAGATTACTATTTGAGACGAAATCTCGATAATTGTTCGTATCTTTCTCCTCCAAGCCGATTACTTTATAATCGCCATTGATACAGATGCGATTTCTTTACTCTCGCAGATATCTTCAAGTGTTATGCAGGCAATGACACTTTACGACATTGCTTCTCATAAAATATGTCTCAAGGACATTTCAAGATGTGCGTCAATCCGACCTCTTTATTAAAACGCATGACAAGAATTGGCGAAAAGAATAACAAACAGAAAGCATTCGATTAATTAGAGTGACTGTCGAATGGTTTAAACAGTGATAAAATGAAAGATAGAATAATGGAAAGAGAGAATCACTTGCAGATATATTGAACAGATGGAATTTCCTGGCAGACTTGAGTGGGATGGATTTTTTCACTTAAAGGTTATCGGATGATTTCTTAATTTTTAGAGGTGGCTTTACTTAAAAATCCCATGTAGCCCATGCATGTCGTACGAGGCGACTAAAATGGGTACCCAGGGAGGGTAATAGATGGCAATGCTGTTGCCAATGAAGTTTTAACTGAGGCTCGGCTATGATTCCCATGATTCCCACATAAAAAAGAAACTTTATTATCTAAAATTCCTTTTGTTTTATGAATGTTTTAGTTGATTTTCTACTTAAATGATTCATTCGCAACTTTGAGGTTCCCATCAGTTTGCGGTCTTTATCTGCTGTTGGTAAATCCTACGCATCGACTGTCTAAATCAATGAATAGTTCTCAAATAAACAGGATGTATTCAACGATTAAAACACGATTTCATTAAAGAAATTCAGATGTTACTATGAATACAATACCAGAATCTTATGAGAGCAAAAGGCAGAGGCATTTATTTTATTCCCGTTTTGCCCCTGTAAAGGTATCTTTAGCTTGCAGCAGCAGTGCCTTACTCTACATATGTAGAAACGATATGCTTTATGAGAAAGCCGGTTATGATAGTTCTCTCTCCCCTTTTTAATGTTGTTATGTCATTTCTGTTCCATAGTGTATCTCGCAATTATCCACTTACCTTAATCTAACGTGATATCATTTTCGAAGTCAGGAAATCATATTTGAAAAAGTTTGTTTTCGTCTCCACTTTGCCACATTCAGTAAAATTATGCGAACTTGCAGTATTTCTGAGCGAAGTTCAGAACCGACACCAGAGGGCTCTATATTTGTGACTTCCAAACAGTTGCGATAATGTATTTTAATATCAACTATGATCACACTTCGAGTGCAAGTGTTAGTTTATGAAAGAAAAAAAAACGAAAAAAAAAATAAACAGACAATAAATAAATGCATTATCAAATATATGTGTATAAAGTGGGATTGGACACAGGAAACAAACATAAATCTGAGAAATCGGTTTAAGAGCATCACAGGGAAATTGTTTTCTATTTTAATTTTCTGAGTCAATTAAAATCAGTGTTTTTTGTTTTTCATTTTGTGTTGACGTGATTTCTTTTTTTAATTTTTTATATCGTTTATAAGCCATACATTTGTCACATAAGTTGACACAAAGAGAAAAAAACGTTTTCTTATAAGAATATCTTGCACAGAGCATAGTTGTAGAGTTTTTCAATTTAATTTTTCATAAAATTATGTTATAAATCTTACTCAGTTTTCAATAAATTAGATTTATTATACTTACATGTCTGGCTTTGGCAAGTATCAAGATGGGCAAAGATGGTTTTTTTCCAATAATAATTGAATTATGACGAATTTAAGAAAATACAAATACGTCGAGCTAAACTATCTATTTATTCGTGAAATGTTATTTTATATTTGTTTATATTTAATATACCACTAAATAGCCGTCTTTCTCTCTCTCTATATATATATATATATATATATATATATATACAAAGTTTCTTTCTGAGTGAATAAGTTCAGTCTTTTCCCTACCAGCGCCAGGTATTCCGTAATCCATATCTATAAGGCTTTTATACATAAAAAAGTTCAAGACAGTTTTTTGTTAATAACTCGGAACACTCCAAGGGCATGTTCATTGGTATCATATTGTTCCTGAGCAAGAAGATAAAGGACAAAATGGTGATTGTTAGGATGAATTTTCGGGCAGCTAAAGCCACCCTGCATCACTATTATGTGATGCAGGGTGGCTTTAGTTGCTTGAAAATATCGATTGTTCTGTGTGGTCCACTTATTGATTTTTTGGAGATGAAAACCTCTTAAACTGCTTTAGTTAAGTTGATGTGGTCTTAAAATTAGTGCTTACTTGTCAGGATTATTTTTTGCAGCTGAAAGAGGTAGGACTTATTAAGTAAGCAATCACCGACTTGCTTTCGGAAAGGGGAGTTGAGAATAAGTTTAGAGGAAATGGAAGAAAACGAAAAGTTATTGTTATTATTACATGACACCTTCAGGGAGTCCAAAGACTCATCGAGGGAGGGCACCACTTAATCCACAAACTACAACTACTTTCAGCATCCATACCAACGACATCTACCTACGACCACCGCCACTAGTAATAAGCTTTGTTTCGCTATTTTAAAATCAAATTTCTATAATCAGATTTCTTTATTTTAAAATGAAAGATAAGAACATACAAAGACGCTCTTATTCATAAATTTTGCCAAAATTGTTATTATGATAGCATCTAACATGTAATTGAAATCGCATCCACAAAATCCATTGTTTTCGCCCATAAAAAGCAAATTCGCCAGAACCTTCTAATTTTCTTGACTTAGCATGAAAGAAAGCAATGCTTCACAAATGCTTCGATGTGCTATTCCATTCATTTTCCACAACAAGCTAGACATAAACTACGCGATAAAACTAACAGATCTAAAGATTGCAAAGTGGTCCCCAAAATATATGGAGGGGAGGAAGAAAATGGACAGGGCAACGTAAATTCGCTAGACAGATCAGTAGTTGCCATAAGATGATGTTCTGTGTTTTGTCGCAGCATAAGACGCCACCCGAAAGACAACCAAACAAATATAAACAACCGTATCCCGAATTAAGTCATGATGGAACGAATGAAGTATTCGAAAACAAAGTCATAGAAAAGAAACATTGTCCAGGGAAGAAATGACCGATGACTGCTGAGATCAATAATAGCAGAGATGAAGGTCAGAAAGAGAAAAAATATAAACTTGCAAAGAAAACAAAATACTAAAAAATAAGCCAAGACAATGTTTAGATGGCATGGTTTTCAGAAATATAACCGAGAGAAAAGTAAAGCAAGCAATGAATCAAAACTGATAGGAATTCGCAATAACCACACGTGGAGAACTCTTCAGGTAGCCACAATACGGATGAACAATAAAGAAAGTGCCAACAATATTCTTTAGACGTGAACTCGTGTTGGTCTTCATAGCTTAATGCACATTCGGTTTGTTTTTTTATGGCACGTGGTCCAGCCGAAAAGAAAAGACGTGCTATGTGTAGGGGTGGGATAAGGAAGAGGGAGACTCATAAGAGTGCATTTGAACCCATTATTCCTGCTCTTACTTTAATAGAGCATTTATGGCAATTAAGCTGCATAATTAAAATGTCAACGTTTTTATGGCTAGAACCATTTCATTTGTTTATGTCGATCGCACCCATGAAAGGTTGTAAAAAAATGGCTTGCATTTAGTACTGTTGGATGTAAGAAGTTGCAGTACTTCACTCGTAACCATGAAGTTTGCATTTTCTAGTAGAAACACGGAAATCTGCATTTTTCAAAATACTTGCAATTTGAAATATATATAATTATAGCGTTAGAATAAATTAATTTAATTTAAAGTATTTAAATTTTTATTATATTTAAGAATTATAAATAAAATAAAAAAATATATTCATACACCTTTTTTGTTTTAATTTAACGCTCATAGAATAATTTCTGTCCTACATTTAATATTAATTAGACCTGATTCCCAGAAAAGTCCTTTTTAGGACTTCCAGGGTGACAAATGGCAATGCTAAATGCTATAGCCAATGAAGTTTTAACTGAGGCTCGGCTATTGCCGTTACCCTCCTGCCATGACCAGAGCTTTAATTGCTCAATAACACTCTATCCATACAGATTTACTTCATTCATGGCGATGGACTGAGTCAAGGACTCAGTCCATCGCCCAGTTCTTTTAAGAACTAATATTAACTAAACTCACTCCTAGATAGGTGAATTATATATGAATTATATTATATATATTACCTATATGAACTAAGCTCCTGTATAGGTGAATTATAGAAAAAACATATAAAATAATTAATATTAAACCTCAGTCCAATAGAAATAGATAATTCATGGAATTATATTATATCCAAATTCCCCTTAATAGGCAAAACATAAAAATACAGTTGACCTTTGAAAAACGCAGGTTTGAATGTCGGGGATCCAGTCTTACGCGGGTTTTGTTACAAATAAATATAGAAAATGTTTTGAAGATTTACGACGATTTGTAAAATCTCTCAAGCGAGCTAAGAAATATTGAAAAAATTAAGAAAATATTAGGTCAGGAACGCATAAAATATATGTAGATACTATATATACACAAAGTATACACAAATCTATTATAAAAAGTTAAAATTTATCAAAACTTACGCACGCAAACACTTACAAATCGAACATGGCACCATTCACAGTCGAGAGAAATGTAAACAAACGTAAAGATGCAGTATTAAATCATAACTCCACAAAATTAACGGTTATTAGTTAGTTAAATTAATTAATTAGTATAAAATAAAATTTATAACGATTCATTCATTAGTGTATACACTAGGCTACTTCGAAGCAATCCTATCGATTGCACTAGGCTACCATAAAGCCTAGATTGAACTCTGCCATGAAGCGTTATACCTGTAATAAATACAAATTACTTTCTTTCACATTCTCGCTTCATTTTAGATGTCTTGTGTTAAGAACACGTAAAACATCTACAGCGTTTTAGGTACTGACACACAGACGATTCATCTTATAAACATATGACGTAAACTTACGGTATCGATAAATACATTACAGTACTGAGTCTATTTTGAGTTCTTTACGTATTTCTGTGCTTTTTTTTGTAATAGAGTATAGCCTGCTGTCCTTCGCAGAAACGAATTTCATTTTTCCAATTTCTTTTTTCTTCTTCTGCAGTTTTTATGTGTTCCATAATTCATTTCCGTACGGTAAAGAAGATCTTTCCAAACCTTTATTAAAATCTCATTCTTGTATGCTTTGAATTTGTTAGGTTTTAAAATATTATTGATCATTCCTGTTATCTTCAGAAAATTGGAAATTTTGATATCAATGCCAGCAACTTTTGTATATGATACAAGAATCCAAGGTATTTGGAGCAGTTAATTTGTTCTAACATTTTATTCTCAATCATGATTTTACTTCTGACTGGAAACGGTCCTCTAAAAGCCATGATTTCTGCTTTGTTTGTTGATATTAGTATTCTAAACTTCTCTGCACTTACTTCTAAATTGTATATTGATTTTTGAAGTTCATCTTCTCATCTTGCTGTGCTTATTTGATTATCTGCAAACAGAAGAGTATTAAGTATAGTTCACGATCCAGTTTAAATTCCAGGTTGTATATTTTTCTTCTATTTCTTTACTATTTATCTTACATAGATATTATATAACAGTTGTAAAATTGGGCATTATTGACGACCCCTCTCTCAAGGATGTCCAATGAATCAATAAACGAACCTCTCTGTTTATTGATTTCCATTCTGTAACTTTTTCATTGGTCCGCGCGGTTAGCCGAGTGACTATGCGCTTCGCAACCGAATACCTGGGGAAGGAGTGTCCTAGGTTCGATTGCCGTCGTCAACGTGAGGAGCTGAAGGATCTTTCTCAGCCATAGCCAAGTTAGCCAGTCTTGGGCGTGAACTGCAGGGTTTCTCTCCCCAGTTTATCTGCGATTTTTCCTCCCGCAAGCAGGCAAACCGTCCCCTTGAACACACACGCAGGTACAGACATAGGGTTAACCACCTTATCCTCTGGACTAGTAGCTCTTCTAAGAAGGGCTAAAAATAGCTCTAAGGGGCCTAATACCTGAAAGATTCTTACAGCCATTTGGTTGTTCTGATACAAGTTAGCAAGTAGCTGATTGGGAATGTTTAGATTCTTGAGTAATGTCCGCAGTTTGTTCCTTAAGACTGTCATAAGCGTTCTGGTAGTCTACAAATGCTATGTGAGTTTCTGTTGTATTCGTAATGTTTTTCCATTAAGAATTTTAATGTAAAAGATGAATCAATACACGATCGTCCTTTTTGAAAGCCATTTTGTTCTTTACATAGTTTATCTTCTACAAATGATTTAACTTTAGAAGTTAATATTCGTGCGTATAACTTATAACCAGCCTGCTTGATTGGCCGAGTGGTTAGCGTATCCGCTCTCCAGCCAAGAGGCTGCGGGCTCGAAACCCGAGTAGGCATGTATGTTTGTGATTGCTTTCCACCTTCATACATTCATTCACCCGAGTATAGATACACTCTCCCAATATGGACTGGTTCACCATGGGAGTAGTAGACCCAAACCTCTCTCAATGGGAGAGGCCTGCAGTGGGTAGGAAAATAGGTTGCTCATCATCATCATTCATCAACTTATAACCATTTAGAAGGCTTATCCCTCTGTAGTTTTCACAGTCGCACTTTTCGCCTCTTTTTTTAATTTCGGATGGTAATTATCTCATTCTAGCTTTGGGGATTTTTCCTTGCTGACGGATTTTGTTAAAAGTTGAAATCCTTTGATGAATAGGATGTCTGCGTATTTAATAAGTTCTGTATTTATTCCATCTTATCCAGAGAATTTTTCTGATTTTCTTTGCTTGTTCGATTTATTGTAATGTTATTTCATTCGCTGTTTATCAATTAGCAAGCAGCGTCAATTTTAGATTCGTTACTATTTTGCCATAAGTTTTAGAAGAAATCCAGCCAGGTTTTCTCTTTGATTATTTCAAGTTTCACTTTTTCTTTTACCTCCTTATTCATATTCCTTAGAATTTTGTATATATTTGGTCTCGTCACTGCAAGATCTCTTTTCAAGACCATGTTTCTCTGTTGTTTTTTTTTTTGGTGCATACGTTTTGCTGTTCCTCTTTTGAATTTGCAATTAATTTTTACTTCTAGTGATTTTATATTTATCCTTGTTTGTATGCTTCTTTCTTGTCTTTGATTATTGCCTTGATTATGATATTCTTCTGCTGCATTTTTAATACGTTTTTAGATTATTCTATTATATCTATATCATCATTTTCTTTTATTTTATTTAGTTATTCTTTCCGAATAAAGGTAGTTAGTACTTTTGTCATCCAAGTGTCGATCTCTAGAACATTCCTGGGGATTTCTCTTTGTATTGAGTTGGTTAATTTTACCATCTTGGTGGGCTTCTTAATTTTCCTTGTAAGAGCTAATGATCAGATTCTATTTCTGCACTTCTGAATACTCGGCTAACTGCTATCATATTAGATGTTTGCCTGTTAGGTGTAATATAGTCTATTATATGTTTCTTGTTTCAGTAATTCTACAGACGTCCCATCTGTAATCAATTTCTTGCCAGAGCATATCTGGCGTAACTTCAGCAACGGCGGCAGTAATTCAGGAACGCATCTCATCCAAACTGGTTGGTAGTGGTGGAACAAACACTCGATCTTTCGCAAAGCCCCACAAGAAAAACAATCTAATGATGTAAAGTGGGGAACGCGGCAGTAGCCATGCTACAGGTTACCTCTACCAATCCATCTCCTTGGAAAACGGGTATCGAGGTACGTCTGTCAGGTAATAAGGAGGTGCTCCGTCTTGCTAGTAATGTAAGCGTCAATCGTCATAGTCTAAACGTGGTACCTTTTGTAGCATATCCAGAGAGGTACCGCCAGTAATGTGAACTCCGAAATAAAGAAGGGTCAACACACTTTCTTCTTCCTTATGGCGCAAAAACGTTAACCTTAGGAGTGCCGCGAACATGTTATACGATGGGTGTGGATATTCGCTTCCCCAAGTTCTGCATTTGAGGGTTTACTTACCCACTTACCAGAAAAATGCACTCGTCACTGAAAGCGATCGTGTCCAAAAAAAATCCTGATTTTGTTTTTTCTTGCTGATCATTTGCATACAGCAATCCTGACGTATCTTCCTATTGTCTTTTTTTTTTTTTTTTTCAAATGGTATGAGGTATCACACGCCATCTAGTGTTCTCATTTGGCTAATAACATTACGTGCCCAAAAACCGATATTTTACTACTTTACGATACTCACTCAGCTTTTCTATGTCTTCCGAATTATTCTCTGTTCTCCTGCAAAGGTGTATACACCTTTTGAAACGCCCTCTACTAATGTTTATTAAAGTAATTCATTTCTTGAACAGCTAATTTGCTATTTATAATATCTATCGAGATTTGCCTTTTAATCGAAATATTTTGTAGTGACGGTTTGTCATAATTTCTTCTAATGAGGTATTTTTTATGAAAATTTTCATAAGGGTCCTCAAAAAAATAAATTTATGTAGGGTTCAAGTCTGTTTACTTAAGGAGCTATAACCCTTTATCACAGAAAGTTAAGTTATCCAGTCTTGGAATTCGAACGTATCTCAGAAACTCTATTTCCTCTAAGAGAGGAAATAGAGTTTCTGAGATACTCTAAGAGACGTCATTGACCAGCCAAATACAATTCGTATATTTTAATCATTTTGCGATTCCATTTACCTAAAAATGTGCTTCGTGGCAGTACCTGGTTCAATTGAAAAACTTGTCCGTTTTTAATGAGTAGAGGTATATAGGTATGCTCCACACTAGTGTTAGTCCTTATAAGGACTGGCTTAAAGGGGAGAAGCAAGAATGCTTTTCATCTTCCCCGTTATCTGTAGAGGACAGTGTAGGGATAAGGTGTTATTGAGCTAATAAAGCTCTGATCATGGCAGGAGGGTAACAGCAATAGTTGTTATTGCTAATCTTAAGTTCTTAAAAGAACTGGGCGATGGACTGAGTCTTTGACTCTTTATCCCGTCATCTGAATGAAGAAAATCTGTGTGAGTGGAGTGTTATTGAGCTAAAAATCTCTAGTCATGGCTGGGTAACGGCAATAGCCGAGCCTCAGTTAAAACTTGCCATTAGTTACCCTGGAAGTCCTAAAAAGGACTTGATACATACCACCTTGACCCATTGCTAATCTTGTAAATGTGATTGAGTATTTGTAATTATTAGCATAATCTATTTTAAGGCATTGCTACCTTATATTAATTTGTATTTAAGAATATTTTGATAGGAATAAATAACGGAGAAATTTGGATTTCTTTTTTTTTCTTTAAAATATATTTTTAATTCAAAAATTACAATTTCCTTCAGCAGATCTGTAAAAATTCTGTTACACATAAAATATCGTTACTATTCGTACACGTAAATTAACAATAAATGTGAATTGTCTATTTGTTAAGCCTAATGTTCTTATGCAGTGTAGTGTTCGGAAAGAAGAAGAAACAAACGTAATTTAGCGCAGCACTAAACTGTTTCTTGCCTTATTAAGAGCATTTACGAAATCCAGACGACTCTAATCATCAAGATGTTTTCTTTTTCGGCTTTACTTAGACCGAGAATTTTCTCGTAACAGTTCGTTTAGTAATCCTAGCAATTAAATGTATCTTGCACGTGCGATTTCTCTGCTTTACTGCGAACCACGAGACCATCGCAGATTTACCTTTTTTGTTTCTTTTAACCAATATCAGCATGCGCTGCATTCCGTAGATAATATTAAACCCCTAAGCTAAGGTTGGGTGCATTCCACCATAAATGTCGATCCACTAAAAGATGAAGACGTCATTTTAAACGATGTTTTCCACTTCCCTGAGTTTCGTCCGATGGTCTTAAATGAAACGGCAAAATGCAGCCTATCAAATTAATAAATACTTTATTCAAATACCTTTTCTTTTCTTTTCTTTTTCTTTGCTGTGTTTCATTTGACTACGAAATAATCTCTACGAATGGAGAGAGTTACACTTCGCCCCCCCCCCCTGCCCTTATGTTATCCCTTAGAGACGTGCGTTGTTCTTCCCAGAGAGGAACTTCGGGAAAAATCAAACATTGGCCAGCTTACTCTTGAGGAACTGAAAACAAATAACCTATTGGAAGTGGAAAAATTATTAGGATGTATAGGGTGGACGTCCCTTCCATCCCCCAACTTCTCTAGAGGTGACAACCGAAGGGAATTGGAGGACATAAATCAAATTCCGAGCGCTTCGAGAAATACGCTGCTTACGGAAGCCCAACGGACACCAAACGTAGGGTCAAAGTGAATGGTTACGGAACCCTAATCTCTTTTTAGAACGGACTATGTGGCGTTGATTGATGAAGGAATAGAAGCGACTGTCACGGCTCGTCGCGTCGCTTTAAGGTGTGACAATTACCAAAGACGCACTTGTTAATCCAAAAGAAAAAGGACAGAGATCTTATTCACGTGGATCAGTTACGTCATTGAGTTGTGGCCATGTGAATAAGACGAATCAGAAATCCCTAATTCCACTTCGTTTGTTCCTGTTGGTCATTTCGTGTATTCAGCGCGTGAATTCAAAAACAAGCTACGATTGCATCGCATCTGTCGACATTCGCTTGTTTTAAGGGTGTCGATCCTAGGATTCCTCGAAAACGTATAGGGACATCGCAGAGCATACACAAATTAGGAAAACGCTCTTGATTAAAGTAACTCATTTCCAGAACAGTAACGTTGAGTTGGTATTTATAATATCCATCAATGTTCTTTTTAATCAAAATATTTGGCAGTGGCGCTGTGACATCATTTCTTTCTAATGAGAGAATTTTGTATGAAAATGTTCCGCAAGAAAAGAAATATCTTTATGTAGGGTTCCCCAGTCTCAAAGTTTTCTTAAGGGGTTATAAGCCTTTATCAGAGAAAGCTTAGTTATCCAGTTTTAGAGGTCGAAGAATTGCCTACGAGAAGTCATTGACCACCGAAACACAATTTTCGTCATTTTAATCATTATACGACTCCATTTACCTAACAAAAAGTATGAAATGGGATGCTTGATAGTGCTCGAGTACTTAAGAGCACTCTGGGCGGATAAATTCGCAACACTTCTGTCTTTCCTCAGCTTCAACAGAAATAGATGAAAATATCCCAGATTTAGGAATCACGTGACTTGTACTGCGCATAGGAATGTGCTATTGTAAGTTCCTTCGCAGTGAGCTAGTACAAGACTTCTCTCGCAATGAGCACAGTCAACAGCTTTCGTGCATTCCTCACCTGATTTATGATTCAGCCTGCAGAAGAAAATCATTTTAATTATCGGGGAGCCTGAGGATAGCCTCAGTCTAAATGCAAAACAGTTCGTATCTCTATCGAAGCGAGGCGTTTCTCCCAAATTTCATTGGTCAGTTATGAATGCAATCCACCGGAACTCATTAACGTAGCGATGTGCAGAGGAAAGGCACGCGAAGTGATAGCCCTATCTCCAGTAACCCTATTTCTGTGCTTTTATCCCAGAATTAGTGAGTTGGCACACTGAAGACATTCTTCGGAATATTTTTCTTCTGAGCTTATTTCCGGTTTGAGCACAAACTAGTTATTGTCACATATTCTACACTAAGCTGACCTCCACCATTACTGAGTGATAACTTGTACGTGAATAGCACGCAGTGACCGATTCACACGGTCACTGGGGACGAATTGCGAAGGTTAATTACGGCTTCTTTCTCGTTACTGAGACATTCCAACCTTGTTTACTTCGTCCTTAATTCCACGCTGATGAGGAACATCCCTAACAACATAATATTAGAGAAACAATTATCACAAAGCGGAAAACTTCGGGGACTTTCCACGAAACCAAAAAAATCTTTGCAGTGAATTGAACTGAATTAACTTCGTAACTCAGACTGCTTATCTTCCTTGAAAGAAGACTGACATGCATATTTTTAAAGCACAGATCGAAGGGGTAACAAACCCCGGGATACACACACACAAATTGAAGTCATGGTGATAATTGGTTTTGCCGGTTTCAGATTATTTCTTTAGTGGTAAATGTGACTCCGCAGTGTCCAATTGAACTAAGAGATTCACACGAAAATATCCAATTCTGGGATTCCTTGATTCTTCTTCTTCTGGTCTTTATATCGTGATTTCACGGTTTGAGTGCCTTTATTGCCGGGAGCACTAGTTACATAGTCAGTCTCAATATCTGCTAAGCAATGAATGCTTCAAACGTAATATAAAAATAAATTCTTAAGTGCAACTTGCTCAGAGGGGAACAACAGTCTGAAGATTTTTTTCTTTTAAAAGTATAGCAGGGGGACATCTCATGACAGTGGCAATACTGAATGCACTGCAAACGTGCGAATGCTACAAAGTACTTGAATATTGTTGCGAACAAAGCGAATGAATTTACTTCATTACCCAGTCTTTATTTATTGCTATTGTTTATGTGAACTAAGAACGCTTTCTTAAAGACAATGCTGAGCAAATGACTAAAAACACGTCAAATAATTTAAAGAACTTAGGATGAGTACGATTTAATTGATATTTTTTGAGATATCATTGAATAAAAGGTATTACACGACTCAGTGCAAGGCATAATTGCCCCTGTACGCAAACAAATCAGTAGTGAAAACGTCTATTTTTGCGTATTTTTAAGATAAAATATAAGAAGGTTCATAAGTTTTGTCAGTTAAACCTCATGTTTATTCAGGTGGTAACTATAAAATCTAGAAGGATACTACGACATGTTACAAGGGACCACATTATTTGTGGTTCCAAATTCGCCTCCGTACACCTGGTAGTAAGAGTGAAGGCGACTTTACCACAAATTCTTATTCTGGATTGGATGGATCTCAGCCCAGTAGAGCATTTGTGGAGCGACTCAAATCAATCTAGGCAGAGGTTGTCGAAGTTTGCATTCAGTTAGCCTCCCTGGGGAACATTGGTCGCTTCCCCCAGGAGTCTTCGATGGGCTGACGCTGTCTTGGAAGCTTAGGAAGTGCTATTATTATCGGTAGGATTAGATAGTAATCAGTGTTGGATTCGGTTCTACACAGACAATCATTATTTTCGAAGAGGCGTGAATGATTTCACACATCACTGGAGAAGAAAGATTCGAGGAATGACCAATATTAAACAATGGATTTTTTTTCGTTTAAGATTTGAGAAACTTACCATTCAGGCGGTCGGAGTTTGTTAACAGGTTTAAAACTACACCTTAAGGATAATTCTCTTCTCATTAATAACTGCCTTTATTGAAACTACTGAACGTGTGTTTATTCTCTGTCATTTGAAAATCTACGCCTGTAAACAAGCTTCACCTCTCGCTAACTATTTTAATTAGAAGAGGAAATGACATCCGTTGGTCTTTCCGATACGAGCCGCGTATCGATTACTCGTGTAGTTGACGGTAATTTAGCGGCCGAAGCTACCATCGAAGTGTTTGTTAACAATCCATCCAAGAGCTCCTCTGCGCACTGTGTTTACAATGTGTTTACCAAATGCACCGAATTCTATCCAAGTTAATCAGTTTTCGTCTTATATTTTAAAACAACATCATGCACGCATACAGTTACATTGGTATCGAGTGAGTCTTTCACCTTTTCCTGAACCGATAATATCGATATTATCCGCATACCGTCTGGCTTTTCATCAAATACAATGCAATCGCTGCACATAGCAAAGGTTTGGCAGAAAGAAGTCGATTGTTAGTCGAAAACTGATATTGTGACGTCACTAGTTGCAATTTTCCGAATTTATTATAAATAAAAATGTAAAGTACGTAGAACGTCTATTCTCCTCAATGGAATAATCTGCAGTTCTAACTTAACATTGTAGTGATTTAGATCGCCAGCTGTTGCTCAGGGTCGGCCTAGGAATTTCTTCGTCACGTAGAATAACATATTTTGCCGCCCCTTCCCCCTAAAAAAAAACTCCCTTCATGACGTCTTAAAAGCCATGATGTTAAGCTAGGCTTCAACATATCTGATCATAAATTCTAAATAGTAGTATTAGCTAATAAAAATTCATAAGTTAATGAAAAATAATCATAAACTATATTTTTATAGAAAAAGAGACAATTAACTCTTTAACGGTGGAATTTCGTTCTGAATATGTGCATCTGCATGGGTAATTAAAATCAAGTGAAGACTAGTACTGGTGAAATGCAGAGTAAATGCACCTGCTGTAAATTTTAATTAAATTATAAAGTGGTAATTATTAAACGTTAATTTTTTTGAAAAAATATATAATTTTATTGCTACAAAATTCATTAATATCACAAATACTATCAACGCAACCTAAACGATATTGTATTTTTAAAAACCATGAAAAATCCACAAACATTGGGGAAAAAAATAGCAATTTGCGGTATCATTATTACTTGACACCTCCAGGGAGTCCAAGGACTCATCGACGGAGGGCACCTGCTGCTACAACTCTGTCTTACAATAATTAATTATATTATTGTGAGACAGAGCTAATTATTGTGTTGGCACAATAAAATGTGAAGCAACAAATAAAATACCATTGCACCCAATTCAAATCATTTCTTGTAAGAACTGTGCAAACGGCGCCTAATTTTCCCCAGAAAATAATGAAAACTCTACGAAAAACTTTTAAGAAAGATCGCCGAACGCACTCCTAATTTGTAGTGTTTTTTGGCCAGTCGAATCCGATTTTTTTTTTTTTTTTTTTTTTATAGCCGGCCGAGTGGTTAGCGTATCCGCTCTCCAGCGCAAAGGCTGCGGGTTCGAATCCTGCCGTGGGCATGGATGCTTGTGATTGTCTGTGAAAATGGTAGTGTTTGGCGGTAAATGGCGTTGGTGTAGTTCCGGCTCTTGGCCAATTATAGTTGTGTAACAATTAAAATTAATTTTAATTGTTACACTGCATTATTAAAATGTTCCACAACAGGAACAGTTAAAAATATTAATTTCTATCGGAGGGAATCTACTCTTTGCGGTATATAACAGTGCTTTATGTGCAGTTCTTGCCGCACATAACGTGTGTTCAATTCTGAAAAGCAGAATTTGAAAACTATTGCGTTGTAATGTAAATTAAAATTTTCACATTTGACGTCAGTAGACGCCATATGATCAGTGCCGTACCTCAAATGGTTTTGGCAATGATACCGTTTGCTAGAATAAGTGGTAGGGTCACAGATTCCCTTTCCACACAAAGTTTGTAGGACAATCACACGCATCCATGCCCATGGGGGGGGGGGAATTCGAATCCACTGCCTCTTGGCTGGAGAGCGGACACGCTAACCATTCGGCCAACCAGGCCAGCATTATAATGTAAAGTGACTATTTCCTCCCAGGACATCAACATTAATACTGTAATAAACTCGCGCTAAATAGTTATCTGTTCTAAATCTAAATTATTATGTTTTGTTTGAACAATCTCGAAAGAACCTTAATTTATATTATTCTGTCTGCACAATCCTAAGTATTGTGCAGGCAGAATATTCGCGATTAAAACACTGTCTTTCTAAAAGAAATCCTGTGCATATTATTCTTAAATTTGAGTTTAGTTTTTGATATCCTTAGAAAAATTGGTCGAGTAATCTCCATGTCAATTGGATCATTTTCTGGAATAATGTTTACTTATAACACACTCCTGCGATGGAAAAGTTGTCTTAGAAGTAATAATTGATTCTTATAGATTTTTAGGTGCTGAGTTCAGAAAAATAGTACAAAATTTCCATCACCCACCAATTTTACCCAATTTCTAACTTTATTGATTTTATTAGTAGCATTTGGATTTAAATTCAGCGCATTGGCATTTATTTTCATTCTCCTTTATTTACAGCTAATTAGTTGTATAAGTGCTTTTTCAAGTTAGATTTGGGTCTTCCTAAGGAACTGCAGACTGCTGGGCTCGATACTAAAAGAAAAGAATTTGTTAGCCCCTGGCACTTCTTTCTCATGGTTTAGATATAGAGAAAGAGATTTTCTTCCTTACTTTTCAGAGGAAGGTGATTTAATTTACTGTAGCGATATTCCAGGACTGATAAGCAAGTTCAATGTAAAATATGAAGTCATCGATTGGAGATTGTTTATCGAATCCTCAAAACGAAGCCTCAAAGCTGTGTTTCTCCATAATTACAATACGTATGCTTCAGTACCAGTAGCACATTCCGTGCATTTGAAAGAACGATACGAAAATTTAGCCTTCATTCTCAGCAAACTTAAGTATAATGATCATGGTAAACAGTTTGCTGTGATCTTAAAGTCATCTATGATTTTGGGACAACAAAGAGACAACAATACCAAATACCCGTGCGTTTTATGCGAGTGGGACAGCCGAGATCGAGAGCAACATTGGATCAAGAGGGAATGGCCAGAAAGAGTCACATTAGAACAACCTGGAAATAAAAATGTGTTACACGAAACTTTGGTTGCTCGGGAAAAAATCCTTTTACCCCCGCTTCACATAAAGCTGGGATTGATGAAGCAATTTGTCAAGGCTTTTCCCAAAGAAGGAGAGTGCTTTAAATAGACCTGTGCAAAATTTCCGGGATTATCTACAGCAAAATTGAAAGGAGGCATTATCGGTCCGGACATGAGGAAACTTATGAAGGATAAGCTGTTTGAAGCAAAAATAGTAACTGTTGAAAAAGAAGCGTGGAAAGCTTTGAAAGAGGTGACCACATTTTTAGGAAATCACAAGGATCCCAACTACAAAATGATTGTGGAAGACATGCAACAGAAATTCAAGGATTTGGGATGCTCCATGAGCTTAAAGTTCACTTTCTCAACTCTTTTTCAAAATTTTCTCAAAATACCCCCCCCCCCCGCTTTCCTCTAATAATTGCCGATTCTCTATTTCTATGGTTTATTTCAAGATGAACGGAATTCTAGCAAAGTAAAATTATCCATTTCTGTCCTGCAACTCGCATTCAACTAGGGAATTTACTTGGCGACAAAACTATTTGGTTTCTTTTAACCCATGAACTTATTTTGCAGAAAATAACTCTGTTGTTCTCTTCCTTGGAGGTTAATCGTGTCTAATGCTTCAAGATCCTTTAAATTCGGCTATATATATATATATTTTTTTTCATGCTCCGTTTTTTATTACTGAATTATACCGACCACAATAATGACGATTGTCAACGTGCTTGTTATTCGTTTCTCTGAAACAATTCCACAATAAGATTATTCACGACCATCATTGGACTGCATTTCGTCTCTTAAAAGGCTCTGAAATTCATCTTCGTGCGAATAAAAATCATTCCGAATAGACAAATTCAGGATTATGAGTTTTCACTTCATATTAGCCTGATGTGAAATCCCTGATTTCCGTCAAATAACTCTTACGATGTCGTTATAGTTCCCGAGCGTTGCGAACATTCGCCATCCAATAGCTGTCAAATTACAGCCACGATGTCGTTGGTCTACTGATGTGTCTGTCGCGTACTCGGATGAGGGTAGTTAGGTTGCACACCGATCAGACCGGATTCTCGTTAACAAATGGTTCTTTTATTAATACCGTACAAGTCATATCTGCTTTTAATTTTACTTTGTTGCTTCGCGACAGACTTCGCAACAGGCGTGTTAACATTCGAGGTTATGTTCACTTGAAATAAAAAGAACCACTAGTCCATTTATACTCTCTCTCTCTCTCTCTTATTAACTCGTTCTGTTGCCTATCAAAAACTTGAATTATTATTTTTTTTTTTTTTTGGAAAAAAAAGGAAACATCTACTTCCCAATCTCCTTTCACCACCCTTGGAATATTTTCCGAACCCAATTCTAACATTCCCCCCACTCATAACCCCCCCCCCACCGACCATTTGCAGTTTCGGATAACAGCGCATTCTCCTACCGGCAATATTGTCGGTAATAAAGCACCGCGGTTGCCTTAACTACCCCAATATAACCCCTTTTCATTCCTAATTCCCCTCAGCTAGAAGCGATGAAAGTGTGTCATTGGCGAATACGAGCGTAGCAGTCGCTTCACACCATTCGGACTACTCAAGAAATCTTGTAGTTGGGCGAATGCGTCTTAATTAATTGAATGCACTTCGCTTATGGGAGGAGGGAGGGGGTGGCTGACCGCAACGTGAATGGAAGAAACGCATTGTGGAAAACTTACCGCACGCAGCTGACTCGGTTCTCTGGCGTAAATCGATTTCATCGGCGCAGCGTAAACCCCCCCCCGCATCGTAAACACCCCCTCCGATTCTCAGGAGTGTTCGCCGTAATCCATCTCGGACACGCACCGTTAAATTCGGCATGCGCAACACGAGAATGAACGGAGATCTCATTTCTACCGAAATGGAAACGAAATTGTGTTCTGTGCAGTTGCAATCAACTTCTTGTTATTCAGTATTTCCGTCTCTTTCTTAATTCATTCTTTGAGATATTTTGATGTCTTTTTCATATTCTTCCGTAGGATTTCCGTATCTCCCTTTCCTCCTCCTATCTCAACTCATTTTTCTTTCTCAAATGCTGAAAATCACGTGGTACACCGAGATATAAACGCGAGAGTTTCTCTAAATTGGTTCTGTTTGGGTACAATTAATTAGAGCTTTTTTTATCTTTTAGTTGTAACTAAGATTCAGTGTAGAATACGCCACGAAAAAGAAACACTGAAGGGTGGAAAGAAACTGGCAGACTACATAAATGGAAAAACGGATAGGAGCTGAAAATGATTCCGTATTTTCCCCTCTTGTGTCACCGGAAGTAAGACCGTCCACACCATGACGTCACTTACTTTAATTTGTGTACGAGTGAAACAATATTAGAATTTGACTGGAGTAACGCATCGCTTTCCCTGACGGAACGTAAATAAAGAGGATAGACTGGTCCACAAAGATCCCCTCCCCCCTTCCATCGCGCATCTCCTTCCCTGTTGGAATGAATGAAGATGTTGGAGGAGGGAGAGAACGATGTTCAGCTTCACTACAGGACCTATCTAGTATGTGAGGGTAAACAACGAACCAAAATATTTTTATACGTTTCCGAAATTTACAGGAAAGTGGGCGCAGGAGAGGGGGGGGGGAACAATCGCTCTCAAAGGACAACCAACAGAGTATAGGGGGCCTGCCAGAATTAAAGAATTTTCTAAGAAACATTCTAGTATCCCATAATTTTCGTAGCATAATGTGTTTTAACAGTTTCTCTCTCTCTCTGTGAATAAAATCACCTGAAAAAAAGAAAGAAAGACTTAGCCGACATTTCATTCATTAGCTCGTAGTCGTTTTTGTAAATGAACGCACTCTTTATTCTAGTACTTTGCCTGCAAAACTGTTAAAGGAAACATAATTCCGAAGACAATGTTGAAATATCTTGGAAGATAATATAGGTTTGCAAAGGCTGTTCTCACCTCCTAAGGCCAACCGGAGTATTCTGTGCACGGCCATCAAGAACTGTCAAGCATTACATCATTAGGATGAGCCCCTTACCTCTGTTTGGGAACTGTCCATTAAATTAGAATTCAGGCAATAGAAATAATTCAATAGAAAGTGCAGTCTCAACAGTTTTGATATTCTTCAGGCATTATATTAAGAGGAATATCTACAAGTTATACGAAGTCGATTTGTGGCTGCAAAAATATTGCACGCTCAGTAATTGCTTTCACATTGTTGCTGATAGCAACCGAGGGCATACAATTATTGGTTGACGCAACAATATTCATTATTGACGTTAAAATTCTAAATGCATTAGTAGCCTTCAACCCAATCAGGCATCCATTTCGTCTCTCGCTAACCTAATTCTGAACCTCCCTTATGCTTACTATCGAGTCGTTCTAATTGAATCCTCCAGTTTGGCTTCAGCAAATGGATGCATCCCGATAAGACGACCTACAGGATTGCTTTACCTGCACTCACTCTTCTAGAAGGGATTCGGTGCAAATGATATTACGTGTAACGGAAGAGAAAAGGTTAATGGAATAAACACACATGGAATAATAATGGAATAAACACACAGCCGACATTTTGCTCATGGCTAAAGAGTGTTCACCATAGTGGAAAAGCAATAGTTATCGAGCGTATCTATATTTGTTGTGCACGTGACAGTACTTTGCTCCAGTGGATAAGTTGCGATACGAGCGATGACAAAAAGACGGGCAGTCATCACACGTGTAACTATTGCTACGCATTTCTCATAAATTACATCAAGCGGTTTTGTACAGCTTATTAAAGTCACGTGATTAATACTTTATCAACAATGCAATCGCTAGCTAGCAGATTACTTTAGTAGGAAACTCAGACGATGAAACATTTCTCGTTAACGACTACTCTGTTGATTCACTAATTGTTTATTCCATGCCAATAATTTATTTGTGTCACGTGGTTTTGCTCGCCGTTTATTGAAAAGTGCATGAGAAGTTAGCAGACCACATCTTTCGTAGTCTGTCGACATCGAAGCAATTAATAATTGCTTAAATGTTTCTAGTAGAAACAAGAAGTAACACAGAGCTTAAGCTTAAGAAGTAACTCAGTTCATCTTAAGTCAACAAAGGCATAATTGAATGTATCCTCAAGTACGCATGCGCGTTAATCGCATCTTCTCTCTTCCCCTTTCACTTTGGTGGAATGTGCGGACTTCACAATGAATTTTCTTATCTGCAGTTCCAAGATACAGAGATGTAGGGAAGATTCCTTAATCTCAAACTTTAGGCAGCAGACTTCAGAACAACATACATTACTAGCTTTAACGAAAGATGTTATTTAAAAAAAATTGCCGTCTTAGGACACCGCTCCAGTACTTTTATCGCAGCTGAATGTAGTTATTAGTACCAAGTAAATAATAACAACCAGGAGGGATTAACAAGAAAAGAAAATATTCTCTTCCAAAAAATTATTTGTTATAGACAATATGAAATTTTTAAGCCTTGTAGGAGCTTTCTTTCTGTTAGCACTAAGAGACAACAATACTTTGCCGCCAAGCATTGTTGCAGACATTTAGATTTTTACACATTGTTGCGTAACTCGTACATAACAGGAGATAAATGCTCAGTTTTCATTGGTGTGTGATATTTCTGTTAACAGGAAGGGATGCAAGATGCATAGCTCCCCTTTCCGACACTTATTGTGACTTGCCCTCTTTGAGTATGTGTCCCGTGACTTTTGCTTTCTTTAATTCTGAATTCGTACTAATTGGACTAAACATTTTATGCAATTAAACTTCAACATAAGTGTTCCATCGCACTAATATTTTACTAATCGACGTGGCAGGAACTTTTCTCCAAAGTCGTTTATTTGTTTTTTTTTTCTCCATTCTGTCAAGTAGGTTCACCGGACAGAAAAATATATGCAATTAACCTACAAAATACGGTGACCCCATAGCTTCTTCCGTAATTGAAAACAACGACACCACAAAAATAAAAGCCCTGAATTTCCTTGGATGCTAAGGTGCACAATTAAGGTTAGAAGTTCGTATCTCCGTCGCGTGTGAGAATACGGAGAATTAAATTAATTTTTCAGAAAGGAAAGAACGAAGATGATGCTCTTCATTGGTGAGGCATTCAACGGTGAATTCTTCAGTTAGCTGGTGTCGCCTCTTTCGCCTGAAGTAAGCGAAACAAGCAACTCCAACATTTATTTAATCAACGAAGCGCCGATTATGCTAACATTTGATAGTTTTACAAACTTGCGTGGTTGGAATTCCTTCGCCACCCCTTGTCGGAAACATAGACAGGGAATCAGAATGGCAGTAAGGAAGAGTATCAACAGCATGAAGACCTGTAATTAGGCATAACAGATGTGCAGACAAGTCCGTACTTGTCCTGATTGGTGACTGCATTCGTAATTTATTATTATTTATTTCCTATAGAAACTCAATTGGCGACAGCAAATTATTAACTATAATTATATTAGTGACAATGTACCAAATTATTCCTAGGTTGCAAACTCATCATCGCAATCCATGTTTAGCAATGAAGATAGAATCCGTTATTAAATGGCATTAAAATCGTGTCTACGTTCCTTTTGATATTGTAGTTAACAATTGCAACGAAACGGATGTGAAGCTCAACAATGTATTGTGACTTGTAACAGAATCAATTGTGAATTGGCAACAATATACGGTAGAAAACTAAAATTATAACGTCACTGTTCTCAGTAATAAATGGCCATTGTTGGACTTGTTAAAACCACAATGTTAGAACAGATAGAATTGCAAAATAATGGCCTATTTCTTTTGTTTTAATTTTCTATTTATAAGTGATATTCTCATTTAAAATATGTTCTTTTCAAGACTAGAATCGATTCTGCTAATCAAATCTTCGTTTAAATTCCACTTAAAAGGAATGGGCATCCATTGCTTCTTTATATGTGAATACTACAAAAACTAATACGAATTGTTCGTATATATAATGGTGCAAAATTAATTTAATATTCTTGTCATTTATATTTCAAACGAAAGCGTTTCCATTGATCAACTACTTTATATTTTCTCCTCTCCAATCATCATAAAGACCGAACAGCAGTTCACTCTTTACTTTATGACAGGAATGAAGTCTCTGCCAGTGGTGGGATCGTAACCCTCCTTCCGCAGAGAATTAGTAAGACAAGCAAGCATCGTTTCCCACAGGTTTTGTCTTCCTATTGCAATCTCAATTTTTAAATTTTGAAAGAATATCTGTTTAACAAAAATATTCTTTCAGTGGTGAAAATATTTCTCTTTTTATTGAATAGCAACCGGTTTGTCACCTCATTCCATGAGTGAGATGGGCTCCGTTTGTATTCTCTTTCGATCATTCTGTTCATGAGTGGATTCTCTGCATGTTTTAACATTTTCCGAGAGATGCCTTCTATTCGAGTCGTTCTTCTTTTCAAAATATTCTTCAGTAAATCTTCGTTTTATCCTCGATTCTTCTCGGTTTTGGTTCTGCTCCACTTTCATAGTACACTGCATTTATAGTACAAACATGCTTTTTAAGTCTGAGAAGTATCTTTCGAAAAATCTTCCAACAGAACGAAAGGCTCTTTCATTCTTTACTATGCACTGACATAAACGCCGCATTGCAATAGTGGATCGACACTGTATTTATTCGTTACCCCCCCCTTTTTTTTAGATCCCCGTAGTTCAATTGATCCGTTGCAGCTTTCACGTCTTCACATCAACTTATCTGCCCTCTTCTTTTTTAACTTTTTTAGATGTTTTGTGGTTTACTTTCATTCAAATATATTTGTAGCAGTCGTTTTAGATTTACAGAGAGAGAGAGAGAGAGAGAGATTTCTAACTTTGCTTAGCTTATCTGCAAATAATTAACTTTATTTTTCGACAAACAATAGTTTATTGAAAAGTAAAATAAAATTCTAAATTAAAATTTTTGTAAAATTTTACAAATACCAAGAAGGCATTTTTAATTATTTTAATTATTCATGCTTTACAGTAGAAATGACAGCACAAATAACTACATTAATGTCATTATGGCTCTTGGCAACTGTCTAGTCTCATTTGGCGGAAAACCGATGTGGACTGCTGTTGCCTAGGTGATGACAGTATTATTACGTCATTGTTAAGCCTTGAAAGATTCTGGAAATAAATAATCACACAACAGAAGTGTGGTTAACTATTTGTTAACGAATCATTGAGGAAACAAATCATGCGCAGAAACGTTGAATCAATAGAGCCGGTATAACACAGAGGAAGGAAATTGGCGTGCAAGAGGAACATCCTAACTCTTTGGGCTATCGAAGAAGGCAAGGTGATCCACCTCAGACCCATTTTGCTATCACTGATTTTATCTTATGACACTTCCTTTTTCCTTTGTGCCTTTTTCTTATAGACAGGACCCTACTTACGGATCATGCTAACTAGTACTTATAATTATTTTTGAAACAGGTTGAGTTGAACGTTTTCTTTAGAATACTACCCGCTGAACTCCTGTTAAAATGCTTCCCCAAAGATTTGTTAGCATGAAGATCAGAAATCTCTTGCAGAATGATTCCGTAACATCTAAGCAACAGCACTGCTTTTAAGAACAACGGGAGTGATTCTGTTCAGAGCGAGAGGATTTCCGGATCGATCCAGTGATCTGTAATATCCTTCTGCCAAGAAAGTTTTATACTACACTCGCCTCATAGCCTTTGTTTCTTCGCACATAATTCAAAACTACTCAATCCAAGGAATGAGAATCCCTTTGACATCAAATACTTGGTGAATATCCGCTGTTGCAACAATATTTTAACGCAAGTATTTTATTTCCGATATTGTGTCATTTACTGTACGCGAAACGATGACACTTATCGATTGTTATGGAAGAAAATTCGGATTGGACTATAATTTTCCTATTGCTGAAATAACTGCAGCAGAATCCTAGAACAAGCACAACAGCCTACTGTGTAATCCTATTCTTTGTTCCAAGATTTTCCTATTATTGTTTACTATTTGGTTATCTTTTCACTTTCCTCACGGATTTGTTGAAAGTTCCAAGTATTGTTGAACGAAGGGCAACAATAAGAAATACAAAACGAATAGACAACAATACAGAAACAGCTGTGGATTCCATACTTTGCCAGAGGTTTATATACACTGAGGAATTAATCTCAAAATCGAATATTTTGTTTTATATTAAATTCAGGTTTATGTTCCAATTATGCAGCTTCAAGTATATTTAATTTACTGAAATATTTGTAAAAAAAAGTGTATTGGTTAAATAAGGCGTCTCTTTATTAAATATATATTAATAGTATCATTGAAAGCGACGTTACTATAGCTATGCTATAGTAACGTCGCTTTCAACGATTGAAAATGACGTCACTATAGCGTGCTATAGTGACGTCATTTCAGTTATTACTCATTAGTCTTTCATTCACTTTTAACTTAATTGATGTTAAAAGCAGCTCCTGCAAGGGTGCATTCTCTTGAGCGTTCTCTGTGTTACACACAGCTGACGGAGCATTATTTACAAAAGGTTTTACAACGAAATATGGAAGACAGAAAAAATTCCTCAACAATGGAAAGAAGCAGCGATTATAAAAATCTCCCAAAACGGAGATTTGGCCAAGCGCGAAAATTGGAGAGGAATAGGTTTGCTTTCAATTCCTGCTAAAGATTTTACTTGGTAGATAGAAAGTTTGGAAAATATTAGAAGAATACGGAATACCTTATAAATTTCTTAACATTATTAAGAATATGCATAATGGCAGTGGCAGCAAGTCTTGCGTAGAAGTAGATGGAAAACTTACAGACTTCTTTATTATTGAAAATGAAGTTAGTAGGGTTGTGTTCTATCTAGTCTAATGTTTATAATTTTAATTGATTGGATTATGAAAAACTCAATTAATCATCAAAAGAGAGGACTTTACACCCACACTGGAAGACCTTGATTTTGCTGATGAAGTCGTACTCCTGTCCTCCACGTTAAACGACTTACAGCCAAAAACGGATGACTTTTCTCGCTGGGCAGAAACTGCGGGGCTTCATATAAACAAAAAGTAAACTAAAGTCATGCAAATAAAGAATTTAAGTTAAAAAGGAAACAATCGAAGATGTTGATACTTTGACATCCCTTGGATCAGTAATAAATAAGCAAGGCGGCACCGACGAAGACGTTTTACAAAGAATTGCTAAAGCACAAAATTGTTTCAGGTCATTAAATAAAGTATGGAATGAATCAAATATTACAGTTAAAGTGAAAATTAATATCTATAAATCTATTGTGCGAGCCTGCTTTATGCCTCTGAAACGTGGAAACTTACCAAGGCACAAAGCAATAAATCGGAGACATTTTCAAAACAAGTGTTTAAGAAGAAGTTTAAAAATCTGGCCAAATACAATCGCTAACGAGGAACTTTTAAAGAAAACCTTCTCCAAGACAATAGCGTATATTGATTTAGAGAATATATAGATGAAGAGATTATCTATATATCCTAAGAAGATGGAAAGGGACTGGACATGTTCTTCGCATGGGGATAAACAGAATTCCCCAAGTTGCACTGGGTTGGGCTCCAGAAGGGAGACGCTCTATAGGTCGCCCAAAATTAACTTGAAGAAGAAAGATGGAATCCGAAATGAAGGAAGCAAGAGCAGCTGCGAGAGACAGGGGTGGATGGAAAACCAGCATTGCAGCCTTATATGCCAGTAGGCACGGAAAGATTTGATGATGAACGGAGCATTTATAGGATAAAGAAATTATAGGATTGCTTTTATAGGATAAAGAGAAACCGTACGGAATCGGAGGGATGCGCATGCGCACAAATCCCTCTGAACCTGTGAACAAGTAACTCGCTTAGCTAATACTTACAGCAAATTCCTAGGCTTCTTAGAAAACTTGTGGTGGTTCTCAAGAGCGTGCAGACATTTATATCTTGTATTAGATAGTTTTTTAAAGAAAATCTTCAGTGATTGGAGGAAATACTACTTTTATTAAATTTACTTATTTCTAAATCAGTTAAGTAAAAAATCTTTTTATGGTCCTGCAGTTTCAAAACTATTTTTTAAACTCCCACCTAAGAAAGGTCGCAAACCTACAGTTCATTAATACCGGGGGGAGGGGGGGAGTTAACGAATTTTTCTGCTTTTATTATAACAGTTTATTTTTAAGTAGCCCGGAACCATGCTCTAGAGATTCAACGCGAACTGATTTCAAGCCATCTTAGCCTCCAGTAAGGGGAGGGTCTGAAACAGGTTGATGAAATTCATCTGACACCTAAAGACAACCGTAACACCCTTGCAGGATTCGAACCCGCAGCCAGTTGGCTGGAAAGCAGATAGGCCAACCATGCCGGGGAATTGTGGTTGATAATGTGTGGTTAAGACTGTAGACATGACAGACGTCTGGTCGGACTTAAGTTGAGTCAGCAGAAACAAGAAGCCGCTTGTAGTTGCACATCGAAGTCGTTGGAAAGAACTCATTTGTTCCGTAAGAGTTTAACTTGCAGAAGCTAAAGATTAAAAATAAGGGTGAAATTTTCGGACTGATTTGTTCATGTTGAAGGGGTGGAGAAATACGAGCAAACAGGTAAACGTGGTAAGATTTCGATCTAATGCCAGAAATGGTTAAAAAAAAGAAGAAAATAAACTTAAAACATTTTCTGCCATGGTGTGAGTAAGATGGCAGAAGAATGAGTATCCTTAGAATACTGTCTGTATTAGAAGCGCATCCCTTTTTTAGGGGAAGGGGATAAGGAAGAAAGGTGCAGTGTTTTGAATGGTGCGAGATGCATTTGCATAATAGGCAATGAAAAAAGTACTACATTTAGAGTGAAATGGACCGCAGCGATTTTTATTCTTTTTTTTTCTTTTTTTTCCAGTGGATGCCGTGAAACCCTTTAAAATTGTAACCAACGCATTTTCCTTTTCTACAAAATAACAATTTGCTTTCATTACGTGTGCGACTTCCTGACATTCTTAGAACACTCTCATGACGACGGACACGAGATGGTTGCTTTCAAACGACTTTCGGAACTCCGTACCAGCCGTCGACTTCGCTTAGTCAGTTCAGGATACTGGAAAAGCTCTCTCGTTAAGTGATGTTACGTTTGGTTTTCTCTGCGTTCTCTAAGAAATAGAGGAAGACGGCCTCTATTTCTTAACTTGCACTTCGCTCTTTCCTACAGCTGAACTTTTCCACGCAAGGAAAACATCATCGAAGGTCATTCCCACCTTCACAAGACCTCTGTTTACTTCTGATGACCCCAAGCGTGGCTTTCTGCGCGCAAGCATATGTCTCGCGCTCTTCCTACTCTTGCTTCATTCTCACTCTGCTACTCCACCACCCCTTCCTACTTCTGCAACGTCATTCGGGGCCTTTAATCTCGTAACGACGTGTAACACAGTCTCGGTGCACGTGGATTTTCTCAGAGTACAGTTTCCGTTCCACCTAACAATGCGAACCAGCACCACCAGGGGCTTGAGACGTTCGTGCGATGAGAGATCGTCAAGGGATGAGTTAACGTAGAAATCGCTTAGAAGAAATTCGGTAAGAAATTTGAAGTTTTTTTTTTTTTTTTTCTTCGCACTTCAAAAAAATCCTGAAAAAAATTTGTCTTCAAGGTTTGTCGTATGATAAAGAAAGCCTTCCAGGTCTTTATCTTACGATAAAGAAAGGCCACTTGAGACTATTTTCTACGCATGACCAACATATTCTAACGAATCTTTCATTCCCGACTAACGACTGACGGTTATATTCGCCGCTTGCCGTCTTTCATTTTTAACTTGCGCAGTTTCGGATTCGTAAAATTGATTTCGTGCACACGTCAGATGATAAAAATGTAAATTCTATTTTAAAAAAATACTTGGAGGTAAAAATAGGAAATGCCAGATTTTAAGAAATTTTTCTCGTATCCTTCCCCCACCATTCCCCTTGAAAAAATAAATAGACTCCATTTAATTCTTCCACGAAGCATTAACAAACGATTCCACAGACTCATAGTTGCGCATTTTTAATTATTAAAATCCCATCTGAAGATCCCCATAAAATCGTCTTTATTAATGAGCTCTACTGATCTGGATGTCAAAGCGGTTTATATTTTGATACAATGTCGGCTTTCTACTTCGGAAAGAAGACGAATACGAACTTCAATTAGAAACGGTGACTGTACCGCATTATAAGAGTTTGTTGTAGGTCCGCACTATTCGTGTATAACGTAATTGTTTAAGAAATGAGCTTAAAATTGCTTCTTAGTACGACGATTTTCCATGTTGTCCATCTTGGATGCCTTTATTTTATTCAGCTTCTTTAAATTGTTTCAGTGCCGACAGCGATTTTGTATGGACAATCCCTGCCAAAGGCAATCAGCGGCACAATTGCTTTTATTTTGATTGTAAGTACATGGAGTTTCGTAAAAGAAACCCCTTATTTTAAGACTATCTCCTTTTTATATTCAGTAGGTTGAGCGCTGCTATTTCAGCTGATGATATTTTCTGTTCTTCCCATTAATTAACAAAGACGAACTTGCAAAAAAAAAGTTCTATTTTTTGAAGTTGTTCTGTCAAACTTTAAGTGATCTGTAAACCAGCTTTGTGGATTTTTTCATAGCTCATATAAGGGGCGTGCCGTTACGAAGTCCAGAATATGGTAGTCGTTAAAATGTCTCTTTAAAACTAGATTTAAGTGACTAAGTTTTTAATTTTCCATTACTAGTCTCTAGAATTCCAAGCTTATCTAACTTTTACCTGTCTTAGATATTCCCATTTCGTTGATGTGTGTGGGGGGGGGGAGTGCTAAATTAATAAATAAAAATATGAATTTGGTAATTTTGTCTTAGATTCTTCCCTCACAGATGTCACTTTTTCTATATGCTCCTCCGCCATATTTCCCTTATGAACGACTTTGATATCAGTGATCGGGAAAATAATTTTAATCTCGGGGTGGGAAGAGTAAACGCGATTCCAAAATTTTTAAACGCATTTCATGTTGTCCAGAACATAAGGAACTGAGGAAAATGTGAATTATTGGTGACAGAACCCGCGGGATTGCATCTCATTTTGCTCAATCACCTCCTATTGAAACATAAAACCGGTTTTAGAGAACTAGTTTCATGTTTTAATAAGTTCACTTGCGCGCAGAGCAAATCCGAAATTATCAGAGCTACTAGAATTTCTTATGAAAATCAAGCACACGTGGATGATTTCGGAGCAATTCAAACATGGATTCAAAACTTTCATTGCCCAGAAGTTCGCTGAAAAATAACTAAAAGATGGCGTTTAGAATTAGTTCCTTGATATCGAAAAGTTTCTAAAGTACTTCATTTTTTTTTTACTTAATTCTTTCCTTTTTCACACTAACACCATATATCGTTTTATATGTGAAACTTTGTAATAGCAGATTAAAGAAAAGTAAAACTTTTAATGAAAATTGTCATTAAGAGCAAACTGCATCCATTCTTTCATGAAGTCTCATTCAGATGCCTTTAAGATATGCAACACAATCGCGAAAATGTGAAACTGCTGTGATCAGCGATGTCCAGGTTTGCTGCTTATCTTTGGGTTTCATTTCATTTTCCTGTCGCAAACTTCTTAACAGTTCAAGAATGAGTCAACCTTCGAAATCTAAGGAGTGCTTTCGTTTAATCGGATTTCAAGGATATAAGTCCTCTTTCTGTGCAGCCTTATTCAGATAATTATTGGAAATTTCATTGAAGAATGTGGTTTATACATAAATTTTGTGTTCGATAAATTAATGCCTGACACTCAGGAAATAAATTTCTTTTTCCTTGTTTTTCTTTGTATGGCTTAATGTTGGAAACGCAGCTATGCCTGAATTTAGACAAACCGTGTTCTTAAAATTCGACTTTACTACTGAGATCATCTTGTCTTGACCATAAATTATTACGTAATGTCTCTGGGTAGGGAGTTCGACTGTTGACAACAGCCCAAGAAATACGTTATATAGTATACTTAACTTTATAACAAAGTGGTGTATAAACTTCTTTATCTATAGAAATACATCTAATTTCAGAGAATATTTCATTAAAAAAATAAAACATTACACCGAAAATCCATACGTCAAGTGATTTCTGAATACTCACAACCATAAAACCAAAGAATAATTAGGAATTTAAAATACTCGCTTTGTATACCACAGTAACAAATATTTGCCAAATATTTTCTGTCCAGAATTCTATTTAAAAACTTCCCAAAACGATATGCAGAACACACATTCCTAGAAAACTAACTTGTAATCACGCCATACTTTTCTATTGGTTTATCGACAGAGGAAAGGTTATAAAGATTGATTAATTGTAATTTAATTAATCTATATTAGTAAGTAAGTCTATAGAAATATACTACGAAGTTGTATAGGTCTAAACGTTGTAAATATATTACAAGTTTTAGATTTATTTAGAAAGAATAGTTCTTAATTTATAAACAATCTCCGACACCATTTAATTTAAATAATGAAATAATTATTTATTATAAATAATAAGAACGAACCGTTGAAGTTGTTACTTATCAATTTCATTAGTTTCTTGTGTGTTCGGAAAGAAACCTTTGAAAAAGCCCTTACCGTTAGGTCACCTAAATCATCATCATCAAATTCCTGCCATGTACCCTCAAGGGGTGTACAGGATATGACAGTACTACATGAAAAAATTACATCAGTACTAACTTCCTATCTACAATTTTCCTCCAAATCAGTCTGTTACTTGTCAAGACTCCAACATTATCAGATCTTATATTTCTACCGTCTAAGGCACTTTGTACAGTATGAATCCGCCTATATCTTGGTCTTCCTCTGGGTCGTTTTGCTGCTAACCTGGCAGAGAACACTTGTTTTGCTAATCTTTCTTTGCCCATTCTGTTTAAATGACCATACCACCTGAAATTAGCTCTGCTAACATATTCCTGGATGCTGACAATGTCAAGCTCTTTCCTAATATCCTCATTTTTAATATGATATTGCCATTGATGCCACCTGTTCACGCCTGTAATCTTTCTCAGGGCTCTCATATCTGCGGTCTCTAGTCTTTGGTCAAGTGTTTTACTTCTGACCCAGCTATCAGATCCATAAGTTAAAACTGGTTTGAACACTGTCTTGTATACAGCTAATTTAGTGTTCCGACTAATTTCTCTATTATTCCATATGAATTTATTCAATTGACTTCCCACCATACGAGTTTTGCTGATTCTGTTGTCTATTTCTATATTTAATTTACCATCTTCACTAAAAATCGTGCCTAAGTAGCTGAAATGTTTTACTTGTTCCACAGGCTCTCCATTCACAACACAGTTGACATTTTCAATGATTCTGCCTATTTTCATTGTCGTTGTCTTTTTATTGCTGACCTTCATACCATATCTATTACAACAGCTATTCAATTTAGTCAGAGAATCTTGCAGACTTGTAGCGGATTTATTTAGAAGTATAACATCATCTGCATAAAGCAAAGAGCTGACATTAACATCTCCAATTTTGATATCATGTTTAATACCACTTTCCTTCATAATGTGATCCATATAGATAATGAATAACATAGGGGATAATGTGTATCCTTGTCTCACACCAGATTTAACATTAAACCATCTTCCTGTACTTCCTTCGATTCTAACTGCTGACTTACAACTCAAATAAAGACTATGTATTGCTTGATATAATGCCCCATCGACACCATATAACTGCAGCGTATTGAATAGCTTCTCTCGTTTCCACCTAAATAGAGATTTATATGCACATATTAAAAGTTTAATTTTATTGCAGAATCACGACCTCAATATTAACCAAAGATAAGAAGCCAATATATTATGCCTTAACTAATTACGTGTTTTGTAGACTGCCTGTTTCATGGGAAGAAACGCTCATATCCTTTATGAAACGGGACAACTCACTTTCAGCTTATCTTTCGCAGAACAGCCTTAAAACAAATGGAAATTTAAAAATAAATAAATAAATAAACATCTGTCAAATATCAAGCCAAACTTCGTGTTTAGTTTAATGTTCAGAAGTTGGGACTTTTTTTTTTTTGAATACATAACAAGCTAATAGCAGAGAATGTTTCTAAAAGCATTCGCTTTCTTAGACACTTATAATACAGTGAACCACAGGGGTTGTCTAAAACGTTTGCTCAAAACGGATGCATACGGCTTCAGCTTCTATTAGTCGACACTCGATGCATCGACATTCAGTCGATGCATCGAGTGTCGGCAGCCATGTAAACGTAGTGAGTTCGCGATTATTGAAATAAGGGATGGGAACAAACAGACTTTGCACCAAATTGTGTTTGAAAAGCGAGCTATTCAGAAAGTTCTCTGAAGCAGTCATCACCGAGTAAAGTATTGCCACGCTTAAAAAAAGAATACGCCGACTCCTGACGAAGTGGCATCGCAGGCCCAATTTGGATGCGATTGCAATGGCAGAAATACTGGACTCTGTTTTTGAATCTCTAGTTTAATAATCTGCAGCTGAGTTATGTCCAAAGGTTATCTTTCAGCCAGTGCGGGAACTTGCGTAGCGCCATATCGTATATAACTTACTCATTTTATGATCTCTAGCTGATCTGATACATAAATCTGTCAAGTAGTATTTATTTATTTTCATACAATAAAGCCAATAAATAACCAGATCACTGGGATAAGAACGAAATTTACATCATCAAGTTTGGAAAACGTAATTACCTGTATATTTTGTGGAAGTATGATGCCCATACCCCCAGGTAAGGTATCCAATCATATTTGTTTCCATAGATTTAGCTTAAAAAGACTTTGTGACATTAGTTTTCTGCGAATTTCAACTGCTAACTGGAAGCATCCGAGGGAGAAATGTCAACTGCAGCAAATCTCTTGCTTTAGGCACAGATTACCAAAAATATTTTAGTTTAAAATAGGTATACTTATTAAGGAAAGATTTGTAACACTGTGGACCCTTCGAAAAGGGTCGTTTGATAAAGGAACAATCCCAGAAAGGAAAAAATACTAAAAGAAATTTTAAATAAAATGATCAAGCGTATTCACACCAATCGCCTTCCACCTCTGTATACGAAGCAAATAAACTTCTTTACAAGTAAAATGTAAAACAATAAAAGGTAATCCTCTAAATAAGAATTTTAAAAAATCTGGGATTTTATAAAGAAGCCAATCAAAGCTCCTCAACCTCCACCCCTCATTAGTCTCCTTTTTTGTATTACGTATAAAATAATGCTAAGTAAAATAATGCTTCGCACACAGAACGGTGTGACCGGTAATCCCGAAGCAAGACAGGAATCGTCTCCAAGATACTTGAGTGAAATGCTTGTGGTGTGAAGCAATACTTCTGGTATGGTTGTATCTAAGGTAAAACGAATTACTCCCCTGCTGAGAATTACGTTTGAGAAATGCTTTGTAGACCCCGTGTTTTCTATGGCTCAAAAATTGAATTAAAGAAGGCGGAATTGTAACGCATTTTCTTATGTCGCGGTTGTGTTCGTACTACTCACGGTATGGAGCAACTGAAGATCGTCTTTAATTCTTATTGTTTTTGCATCAAAGAATAAATAACTGCGATTAAAGGGTTTGCTTTCTACAGACAAGCATTGATTTTTGTGTGGGTAGCAAGGGGGGGGGACTTTAAAGGAACGGTACTCTTAGCATTCTTAATGGACTTCTCAATGGCGTGACGTCATACGGAAGAGTTCGATTTGAATTCTACAAACGTTGTCTTTGATTTCGTAAAATGTTTACAAAACTACCGATCATGCTGAAATATGCCGAGGAGAGTCGGAGCCTCCGTAGCTCAGTCGATATATATTGACGAAGCTCTTTATCTGGAAACCTGGACTCGAGTCCATCTAGGACGACACGACGAACCTTCACCAAGCCTTTTCAACACAGTGAGTGATCCAGTGTCATGCGGAGGTGACGGGGCTTTCCTCCTGAAACTTGGCTTTTGTATCCTGTAAGACAAACACATCGTCAGAAGAATGAACGCAATTGACAGACAAATCCACTGGTCATATTTGCTTCCGCCATAACTAGAAACAGTCCATACCTGAAGAAAACGAAGATGGAGTCGCAATCCCAAAAGGTTCCATCGGCGTCATTAGCACAAGCGAGGCTTCTGCTTGGAGAATATTGGTAACGGTGTGCACCTCTCACTCCGTTGAGAGTCGTCAATTTTTCGTGTAAAGGGTTCTACCGCTAGACGAAAGAAGAGGGTTCAGGTGGTGGCTCTACAGCTCTCCTTCATTTCATTCCTCACGCGAAGAGACGCATCGACTTTCTCCAGCTTGTGTTCATCAAAGGCTTTTTCCATACTCGTTAACACAAAAGCTAATTGGGAGCTCGTTGTTCATCACGAGAAAGAAACGATCTCCGAGCAGGAAGAGGTTGATCTCCATCCACCCACCTGGAACCCCAATACCCGAGTACCGTGTGCGCATTTTCAGTTTTCATTTGAAGAAATGGATCTCCAGTTTACGGAAACGTTTTCTGTGGGGGAAAGTCATCATTCACGAGTCAGTTGTTTAAAAAGATCGAAAACATCAAGACGAGGCGAAGTTCTAGACGGATCGAGTAGAAAACCGCTTAATATTAACCATGCATGAAAGATATCGCATTTTGGCTGATAATTCCAAGTATTGTGGTTTAAAAGCATTTCGAAGTGTACGCAAGATTGCAATTTTATAAAAACAATAACAAATATAAATTTGTGAATAAAATTAAGTTCCATATGAATTCATTATTTCGGTAGATAAATTGGTAAATATTTTTATAACAGTGAGAAATATCACTTTAACTGAAACTTCTGAAAGAAAAATATCGTATCATTATTCGAATGAATTTTTTTCTTGCATTTTGCGTTACATTCAAGTTTAGAAGTATTGTTTCTACAGTGCATGTTGTCTTTGTGTTAGTAACAATTATCATTGCCACAGTGTTTTAGGAATGATCGGACCGCTTGTTTCTGAACTGTTGAGATAAGAAAAAGCCAAACTCATTTTAGTGGTAGATGAAAGACCCAGAGCAATCCATTCTGAAGAGTTTTTATTTCTTTTAGTGTTTTTTTGAGTCTGCGTTTATGTGAATATGGATCGCTAAACAAACTACTTTTTCATCACAAAAAAGAGTCCAACTTCTCTTCACGAGCCAGGCCTACCTTGATGGCTGCAATTCAACACTATGCTTCTGTAAGGAATTGCAATTTTAGTCAAAACGACTTCAATTATGTTTGTATGCGAAGAAGTCAGTAGTCAATGTTGGACGTTCATTCACTTTGTCAATTCCTTTCGAAGGAATGTGTCGCATTGCCGCCCATTTCACACACGTACTTCAAGGTTTTCATCAAAACCTTCATCTCGCAATGAATTGTAAAACCTGAGCGATAGCTGGGATTTGCTCATGGAAATTCTTTGTCGTTTTTAGTGCTGTAATTACGTCAGAAATGTTCCCCTATTTCATAGGATCCCTAAGCGTCAATGGATGTTTTCTGAAAATGCTGTCCCAAATGTTCGCTGGTTGAAGGCCAACTAAACATAAACCATCCACTTCTAAGAACAATTTAAGTAAACGAGAAGAACCGGAATATTTATAAATCTTATTTTATTCATTTCAACAAAAATAGACAACCGAGAAAAATGTCTGCAGTTTGTTACAGATATTACACTGAATTCTTTTGTTTTTTCGCATATCAAAATCGTACATCATCATAAATGTTTTACACTAATGACCTCTCGCTATTTGGATTCCGGTGGAAGAGGTTTTCATTCCCCTTCTGTGATTACGGTCGAAGCAAAGTGTTCAAATTATTTATCAAAAGTCGATTTTGCAGGTGTCATTATTTTCGTAACTTTGAAAGATGCAAGTTTGTTTTCTAGCTACAGTAATCTTCACATAATATACTGTTGATCTTCTTTACAGGATCATTTGGTCTCCGACAAGAATCAATGAAAACGTATCTGAAATCCATCAAATAATTGTAATGCGGTTCCAACTATCTGCCACTTTCTTTTTTGCATTCCTCACGAAAAGAAAATAACGAAGCCTGAGAGAGAGACCTTGAATGATTACCAGTAGACTTTGCATTAAGTCCTACTTTAATTACCATCTGAATGCAGCAAAGATCGTTGACAAATATCCTCTCCGTTCACATTCCAAATCTGCATCCTAATTATTCATTTGCGTATAATTCAAGGGACCTCTTCCCGCCCCCCACCGCAGAAGTCGACAAGAGGTTGGTTAGTGCAAGTGTGGAATTTCTCTTCCAGTCTTGCATGTGAAAGTTTCGCCATGAAGTTTTCTTTAATGGCCAGCAGGTGGCATTAAGACTTCTCACACCTTCAGTCAATTGAATCCAGTAAGTCACTACTTAACAATGACTTACCGGATTGCTTTTTTCGGACTCTTACAGTCGTAGGCTCCCCGAATTTACCCGAATGCAGAGAGCGAAATTCGTTTACGAAGGGAGGAATACGGGGTTTCAACAATCACACACACACACACACAGAAAACTGCAGTTTTAAATTCAGTCGGATGGGTTTTAAGGACAGGAAAGATGAGGGAAATTTTAGCCGCCCTCAGCTTTTTCTAGAAGTAGAATTTTTATTTTAATATATTTATATAAATAGGAAATATTTGTGTACATCACATAAGGTTACCGCCCATCACCTGGAAATAAGATGTCACATATGCTGGACATATATAAATATAAATAACGGAGAAGGTACTCCTGTTCAACACAGAGATCCACTGCAAAAACTTAACGCCTTACGTTAACACCAAAGGCGGATCAAATATATCTGAATATAATTACTATTAAGTCCTTATAAGGACTGGCTTAAAGGGGCGAAGCAAGAATGCTTTTCATATTCCCCGTTATCTGTAGAGGACAGTGTAGGAATAAGGTGTTATTGAGCTATTAAAGCTCTGATCATGGCAGGAGGGTAACAGCAATAGCCGAGCCTCAGTTAAAACTTCATTAGCTACAGCATTGCCATCCATTACCCTCCAAGGGTATTGGATTGAATGAATCAATCACCGCATCTCACGGTCGATTGAATCCCCCATCCGAATATAATTACCTACTTCTTTTAAAAAATTATAACAATGTGATATAAAATGTTCAAAGGTGTGAGATAAATTTTAATAAAATACTAAGAATTTAATATTGCGTTAGTTTTAAATTTACTAATTTCAGAAAAATTATTTTATTAATCTTAACGTTGATTCTTCTCTGATGCCAAATATTACACAAATAACATTTACTGTGTTTATGCTGTTTTATACAATTTAAAATTAAACGCTCTCTTCAGCGTCTTAAGTGTAGTTTTGAAAACATTAAACATAAATTATCCTTTTGGCTTCTGAAGCAAATAAAGAAATGTCTTGCGCAATATTTCGTTAATTTTAATGTTTAAAAATTAATTGCAATCATCAAATACATCTTTTGAAATAAATATTTCAAATAATCCTACAGCTGTTTATCATCAGTGAAATGTAGTCTTATTAGTAGACAATATTAATACACTGCTATCGCCCTGCCCTTTCTCAAAATAGAATAAATATACATATATTTCAATTAAGAAAATGCATACAAACATTATGCTATATAAATTATAATTTAAATTTATTTGATATTACATTTCAGAAAAGAAGAAAAATGAACTAATGTTTTGTTAAAATACAAATTTGTTTCTCATGCCTTTTCTTATTCTAGATAATATTCAAATATTAAAATTGTAGTAGTGTACGACGTGAAAGAGTCCTTTTTAGGACTTCCAGGGTAGCGGATGGTAATGCTGTAGCCAATGAAGTTTTAAATGAGGCTCGGCTATTGCCGCTACCCAGCCAACTAGAGCTTTTTAGCTCAATAACACTCCATCCACACAGATTAACTTCCTTCAGATGACGGGATAAAGAGTCAAGGACTCAGTCCATCGCCCAGTTCTTATAAGAACGACGTGAAAGAGAATGAATCGACCGTGAGATGCGGTGATTGATTCATTCCATCCAATACCCTTGGAGGGTAATGGATGGCAATGCTGTAGCCAATGAAGTTCTAACTGAGGCTCGGCTATTGCTGTTACCCTCCTGCCATGATCAAAGCTTCAATAGCTCAATAACACCTTATCCATACACGGTCCTCTACAGATAACGAGGAAGATGAAAAGCATTCTTGCTTCGCCCCTTTAAGCCAGTCCTTATAAGGAATAAGGACGACGTTAAAGATATACTTCGTATAATTAATGTACTGTCTTATAGTAGGGATAAACGTGAAAGTTGCTGTTCGCATCTTTCATTCATCAGAATGTCGAAATTCTATTTTGTATTAAAATATTACAAAGTTAGAAATATATTTTGCACTTCCATAAGTAAGGGTACGCTTTGCTGCTAGGTCAATGAGAGGTTACTATTGTAGAACTTAGCGTATTCGTTGATCACTTACTTGACGGTCATTTTCATGGTAATGAATGCCGAGTGTTGGAGTTTTTCAGTGGCAACTCATAACTATCTTCGGCCTTTTATTTATTTAATTTTTACTTACACCTAACGATGCCAGCGTTGGGCAATAAATGAAGATTCATTTCTCATTAGTTAAGGACCAATTTCTTTCAATATATTATTCATTCGATCACTTCAGATATCGTTAAACTGATCTCTTTTTCTGTTTACTTTACACGTGTTCGTTCACTTCACAACACACGCGGTAATAAACATTTGAACTCCTCCACGAGGCTTGTGGTGTTAGGACTTTTTGTTGGGCCCAAAGTTGCCCATCTGCGTGCTTTTTCGGTATTAGTGAAGTGTGTATTTTAACCATAAGGGGTCGAATATCCGGATTTCACCCTTAGGATGATTGAACACATAATTGGAATCTACGGCCTCACGACGGCTCATTTTATTTTAGTGCATCACAAATTATATCGAATAAAGCAAGTGGAAGAAAAAAAATTAAATTATATATATGAAAGACTATATTCTTCCCCATTTAATCTCGCTGCAGCTGATTTGTATTTATCAGTTACATAAGACCCCCATGCTAGGACTTTTTTCAAAGAAATCTGAGGACAAAATTTGCGGTCGACTACTAGCTTTCATGGGAAACGTGGGACTTACGTGAACTGGAATTTATTTTGTCTACAGCAGGATTCAGCCTGACACGCACCACTCTTCGAATATCCATGGAAATGTCAGTGCAATCTGATAGCCCCTGTATCGAGAATACGGAGTCCCATCTTTTTACGCAAATAAAACAACTACAGGGCTACTTATTCTGTGATATCGAATGTCAGGTCAGAATTTCCCTTCCGATTGTCTGCAAAACAAATGTTGGTTTCCCTTAAATCCAATAAACGTGGAAATTAGGCCAACTTCGGTTGAATTCCGTGTGAATTGAAGTGAGAAATATTCGTCTGTGAACATTCTGGGTGTGAGAATCTGTAGGAACAATTCGATAGGAATTCAAAGCACAAATCTGATATAACAAAACCCCGATATAAAATCAGTGAAATAAGAGAAAGCTTCAAAAAGCAACAGCAGTTATGGCTTTAGTTATAGCACGTGCATAAAATCCTGAGTATTATGCAGAGAAACGGGAGCATCTGTGATAAAACCCAGCTAGAAAGAAAAAAGGTTATCTTTTTATATTATGTGTAGCACGAGATGTGATTGGACATTTCCGTCATGCAACCACAGCAAATGGATTTGTCGCAATGTGCTCACGAACGTCGATGTTCATTATTCTTGTTACGGGAAACTGTTTGCTGTACGAGTATCATAGCAACCTTTCACGTGATATCAGTGAGTTCAACAAACAGATGTGGTTTGACTTGGTAGCAAACGAACACACAGATGGCTTTCATGAGATGTGATTTTCTCGGTTACAAGATTGTAAAGTAAGAAGAAAAATGAAACAAATACTCCTTATTTCTCCAGAGCAAAAGTCCCGGGATCCTCTATGACGTCATTACTTATTTTTCATTTTGCAACGGTGCTTACATTACTCATTCCTTTTTTTTTTTTTTTTTAATTCTTAACTGATTTCCTACCCCTTCCCAAACAACTTCACGTTCAACATCAACGCTACTTTGAAACAATCGCATTCAACAATTTCCTTTCTGTAGATCTCTTAAATATACTCCGTGATGGAAGTCCGCATTTCGAAAGCATTTTTTCGCTCTTCTTCCCGTCCATGATGTTTTTCAACTTTCTTTAATTGTAAGCGCTGTCCTTCGCTTCAAATTTCACGTAACTCAATTCTTAATAGAAAACAAACTTCCTGTATTCTCTTAAAACTTTCTCCGACTCCTCTTTTATCACCAGTCCTATCAAAGATAAGAAATCAATTATAATAGAAAAATATTTTTCTTGTATAACTTTATTTTAAAGCAGTTTAGTCGATAAATGTAACTTTGAGATAGTGCATTACTTTTTAGTTTTTTCAAATGTCGTACGACCCGCTCCTGTAGGTCATACGACCTTTGCTCTTAGCTTCTGGTCTTTAACTAGACGGGGAAGTATTGAAGTCTGATGCGGTTAGAAATTAGTTTTTTTTTTTTTTTTTCCTGACTTAATTTAGTCATGCCGACATTCTTGGCGCAAGTCCAAGCAAACATGTTTTAGGCTTAGCAGTCCAGATTGTTCAGTCATTGTTGCTTCAAGAGCGAATGTTCAGAAGAAATTCTGAGGAAGATTTTTCTTCTTCTTCTGTGAATTTTTTTATTTTATTTATTTATTTATTTATTTTAATGAAAGCAGTCTTGGAATATTGTTTTTGCTTATTTGCCTTTTTTTTTTGGTTAAAACTGTTGGAATGGAAGTAACAAGCAACGCTCAGAAACTGCTGGGGAATCAAACTGACGTGACATGCGTTGAGAAGAATGATCTGATCAGACGAGGTGCTTTTGCATCCCATTTTCTACCTGATTACACAGGGGAATATGCGTTCACTTTTTTTCATTTAACCCCAAACGAAAGGTCATAAGATCTATAAAATATCAGTGTCTTGTGTGGGCGAACTTGAAGTAATGATCTAACAAATACTTAAGTTCCGTTATTCTAAGGGAAAGCGAGATAATCGAGCTGTTCTCCTTGTCATCATCATGCCTATCAAGGATTGAGGCCTTAGAAGTCGTCTCTGAATCTTTTTTCGAGGACGTCCTGTTTTCTTTTTCTTAATGGCTTGTAATTCAAGACTTATTATGATAATCTTTCTGTTTTCATTCTTTTAACGTGTTCCATCCATTTGTTTATATTTTTATTTTTTTCTATTACTGATTCCTGGTTTAATTCTTTCGTAATATCTTCGTTTCTTTTGTGATCAAATAGGATATACTTTGCAGTTTTTCTCATAAACTTCATTTCTGCTGTTGTTAATCTTTGTCTTTTTTGTTTTATTGTCCAGCTTTCGCTTCCATACATTAAGACTGGTAGTGCTAATATATTGTATACTTTTAGTCTGGTTTGTTTTTGAACTAGGTTTGGTTTAAATATAGTTAATTACACCTGTTAGTTTTAAATATTTTGCCATTTTTACGTTTATATCTTTTTCATTTTCATGTGTGATCATACAACCTAGTTACTTAAATGAATTCACCTGTTCCAAAATCTTATCTATTACTATTTTAGTTCTAACTGGATCGTGTCCTTTAAAGGCCATAGTTTTTGATTTTTCTGTTATCATTCCATGATCTCTGGCTATCTCATTTAGATTTAAAATGGCTTTTTGTAAGTTATCTTCAGAATTTGTAATTATTATTTGGTCGTCGGCAAAAGGAGGGTGTTTACGTTCACAGTAGGAGAAAGTTTAATACCTTGATGGAAATTTTTATTCCATTTTATTATTTCATTTAGGTAAATATTAAAATGAGTTGCTGAGAGGGGACGTCCTTGTCCGACCCCTTGGTTTATCTCTCTCTTATATGATAGGTTGTGATTTAATCTTATTTGTCTTTGATTATTTTCATATATACTTGTGATAGCTTTTAGGATATTATTTGGTATTTGCCTTTCTTTTAATATGTTAAATAATATTTCTTTTAACTTTATCAAATGCTTTTTCGAAGTCAATAAATGCAATATGTGTTTCTAAATTGTATTCTCTTCTTTTCTCTATTATTAATTTTAGGCAAAAGGCCGGGTCTATTCATGATCGTCCTTTTCTAAATCCATTCTGTACTTCTAAAATAAAATTTTCGGAATATTTCATTAGTTTGTTATTTAAGACTCTGTTATATAGTTTGTAACAGGAATTTGGTACACTTATACCTCTGTAGTTTTATCTTTTTTCTACAATTGTGTGTAGAAATTTAGAAATTCTTTTAATTTCAATTCGGTGTTTAATTTTGTTTTCTTTAGTATCTGTATTTAAGTGTTTCAAAATCTTATATACATTGGGTCTTATTTTATATAAATCATTGTTCTAAATTACAAACAAATTTGTTCCATGATTTTCTTTTTCTGACTTCCCTTTTACCTATCGCTCTTATTCTTATATATTCTATTTCATTTTCTATTCTGTTTCCCATGTACTCCTCATAATTGCGTATTTACTTGTTTACGAGTCTGTCGAATAGCACAGTTGTGCTATCCGATAACCATTTCAACAATCTCGAGTGTGATGATGCACGAGGTGTACTTTCTAATACCCTTCAAGGAAAGTTTTATTATTGTTACCAGTTTTGAAACTGCTGTTGGAATGGTTCCGATTTCGTTGTCTATTTTGAGGGTATTTTTCTGGTTGATAAAAATTTCAGTAGATAGTGCCAACATCTGACGTCCGATGTGACATTTTCGCACGAATTATGTCCCCCCCCCCCATCCACAGGAGACTTTGTTTGTCATCTTTTAGGAAAATTGACTTTTTTGCTGTGCATCGTAACATTCGTTTCGGTCCGCATGCGCCTCAAAGTTTAAAATAACGTAGCAAAATACGCTAAAAGCATTCATTTCTCTTGAAATTGATGTCATTTCCAAGGCAACAGTAGAGGTTTTTATTGGAAATGTATTTGTTTTAAAATGGTAGATAACTTAATATTATTTTCTTTGTGTTTTTATTAACTAATGCTGTTTTATATATTAAATTATAGATAATAATTTATCTGCTCAGTTAGCTAGGGTTCGATTAAAATACACGAAGGGCCTTTTAATACAATCTCCAAGTCATGTCAGAGGGTGGAAAATTGACATTTATTTTCGTATACCACGTGACTAAGATATTTCTATTTATGATATACGAACGTCCTTCGTGTTATGAACACCCTACACTACGATGCAAACAGAAGTTTTTTACAGTTTGCTGATTCCACCGTTTTGAATGATTCCTTTCTAAAAATACGCGAGTTGATGGTGTGTGTGATGAGTAGCATAACATGCACACTCAGTAAGAACATGCCATTAGTGACGCTCCCGTAACTTCAGAATGCGTAGGTGTGGAGTGAGATGAGGTAAAAGAAACTTCAGATGCTGTGACACATGTTGGAAACTAATTAAACGCAGTGGGAAATTAAAAAAAAAGCTGTTTTGGGTTGTCTTAATTAACAAAGGAGCCATGTTCGCATCTCTACAGGAATTTCGTTTATTTTTCAACAGTGGCGATTATTGGGAAAAGACATCCCTTAAACAAGGGAAAAACGTGTTAATTTTTTTATATATTTTTTTTAAATTTGTTGGAACCTTCTAAAGGTGGCTGCGCAGTAGCGTCAACATTTTTCAATGTTCTTATGCGTTTTCATGAGCTGTTACTCATTTGGCAAATTAAATTTTTCAGAAGTGGAAATGTTGCGATTTGAAAAAAAAAAAAAAAAAAAAAACAGCCTCCACGCGCGTTACATGTTAAAAAATAGTGATTTTCCACCTGATCGACGCAAGTGGATTCACCTGTTGCTATGGTTACCTCAACTTAACGTCATTTGTTGTGATCTATAACACATTTTATTTGTTTGCTAATTTATTATTCCCTAGGATTTCATTTCGAGAAAGAAGCTTCTTTTGATTTAATCCTGCACGTAAAATCTTTTAACAAAGAGCATGCGCAATAGCTAAGCCGATTTCTCTATCTGAATCGTTCACAATCCCACTTTATTATCCCCTTATGCAGCGAGGGATATCTGCCAATAAATATTTCTTAGGGTGACATTCTGGGATCCAAAAAATCGTACCACACTTAGGTTGGCCACTGATAATAGACGCCACGTTTGGAATGTCGTAACAGCTAGTGCAATGTTGTCATCTGCCGGGGAAAAAAATTATAAATAACACCATGAAATTGTCTTTTTATTTATATATTCTGAAATATTCAGAATTTTAACATCGCAAAATGTCAATGTTTGCAATTAAGTTCTTTGTTTTTAGGGGAGGGAATGTGACGATCATGTTTCTATGGAGACATGACGTCATTTTTCTCAAACGAAATTCTTCTGGAGTAAATTTTGTTGCTGCCCAGTGTATGTTCCCGATGATGACGATATCTGAAAGATATCGCCAACATATTATTATTTAAGTACAGTACTTACTGCTGGAAGTCTGGTTATTTTTCAGCAAATGAAGTAGTGAAATTTTAAGCAAAAGAAATATCATTGCAGAGCCATGCATTTTCAGTGTAAGAGCCCGATTTTAGTAGGTAGTGCCAGGAGTTAGACAATTCAAATTTATCTGATCAAACCAAATCGTTACTAGTGAATTTCTGTTTTTTTATTTTGTTGTTCAAAATGTATTTTCTTCTAAGTTTTACAGAATGTTTCTTTTCATGGTTAATTTTCGCACTCACTGAATTTTTAAATTGCCTTCTATCTGTTAATTTTTGATCATCCTTAATATCTTTCATTTACTGGACATTGCGCTATTCCGTCTTAATGTACTAAACCATTTCGAATGTTCCTTTCAGTGTTCAAAACTGTTGTAATAGCATAAAGCAATTAAGTCATTACGATAGTTTTAAACAAAAATGTTTACGAATCTTAACGCTAGGTGGCATTGCGGAGCCTTAATGTTCGTATGTAGAATAGGATTTGAACTCTGGTGTTTCCAATGATTTTCCAAAATCCAACCTTCATTTTATGTTTATTTCTAAGAATGGACCAAAACATTCCGAAGGATGTTTCTTTGTTATTCTTTCTTTCATCATTCTTTGCTACTGAACTGCTGACTCGGCGCCTGTTTTTCATGCATGTGACTTATTATGGACATGCCATCCAAAATACAACGGATTTAACCATCTGTAAGTTCCTTTTACTGAAAGTTATTCACAATTCTAGTGTTTTCTTACATTCGCTCATCCCCGTTTTTGCATAAATCGTGCTCGCTGGAAAGATCTCCAATACTTTTGACAGCAAAGTGCGAATGTATTATTACGCATGCACGCACACACCACGTAATAAATACTTGCATATGTGCAATGAGAGCTTCGGTTTTATAAAGTTTATATCGATAATCCATATCATAACATACTCTACCACCTGGTATACGTAATCAGAACCAGTTGTTTCCATGGGAACCAAAGTATAACTTCGCTTAATTTCGCTTTCTTAGTCGAAGAAACCAACCAAACGTCTTATTTCAATAATGCTTTTTGTATGTGCTATATAATACGTATTTCACCATACTTTTAAAATACAAATAATTTCTTTCTTCCTTTCTTTCTCTGTATATTATCCGTGTTTTAGAATTTATTGCAGTTTTCACATGTTCTCTCCATCCTTACCCTGGACAATTGCGATCACTTCTGTATTTCTTCTTCTCTTCAAGGATTAGGTGTTTGCCTGTTCCCATCCTTGGTCTTTCGCTTTGGTCTTATCTATCCACTTCTTTTGCTAGCGGATATCTCTCCAATCTAAATAGATGTTCTTTCCATTTCTTCTCTTGATCTCTCCATTTATGTCGTAAATATCTAGATCTTTTCTGATGTCTTCATTTCTTATATGGCACACTCATCGATCATAATTTCAAAACTGTGCAACTTGACCACGTGAATATATAAATGCATCAAGTAAATTATATATAGACAAAATAGAGTGTATTCTTGTTTTATCTATACCCAAGTATACGCAAAAACAATACTAGGACTTCGGAATATTAATACACACTTCCTTTCGGAAAGATGAGCAATCCAAATGACCTTTGACCTTCGTTAGTCTCAAACCAACTTATAGTGTGCATTACTTAGTCTATTTCCTAAGTGTGTTAGGAATGTACTCAACTCAATATAGGAAATATCTTTTTGTATGCAACTAATAAAATGGCGTTTTATCATATTTTTAAAATTTGAAACATTGGGAGAAATAAAAAGTTTTTAACTTGAATTAAGAAAATATATTCTTATCTTAATTCTATACTCAAGCATCTTTGACTATTTTTCTATATAGAATAACGTCTTTATGATGTAATTAAATTATATTCTAATTCCCTGCCTCAGGATTCGAAAGTTGATTTTAACTGAAACAAACGGTTGTTCGTTTTATTAAAATTCTCAGCACGTGTTGCCCTTTCCACGTCACGAGCCAACATTGCTCCGATGAACAGTTTCTCGTGTGAAACTGACATCGAAAACACATTTCGGTGTCGCAGATATAATTTCACGTGTTTTAAGATCCTTAACCGGAACACCGATTCCTGCTAATTCAGCCTCTAGCGGTGAAGGAGGCAATCTAGAAAAGTATTTCATGAAAGAAACGCCGGCGTCTTCTGACATTTCAAAGAATGTTTGAAGATATTTCAAAATGCCACTCTTTCGTAACGAAATTAACTCGGTGAAATATTAGAAAGATATTTCAATTTTAATCCAATCAGCAGTGTTTAATGGGGCGCAGGCTCATTTGGTTAAACCGAGTTATTTTTGGTAGTGTTCAATTTCATCTTCTGCCTTGCAGATGGCGTATGAGAATGCTACACACAGGAGGAAATTGCTTATTAAGTAAGGTTGCTCATGAAGTTGGTTGAGTAACAAAAACACAGATGGCGTTTGAGATTGTCCATGATGGTTTCTAAAATTAGGGACTCCCAGTCCTCCTGCAAACTAAACGAGACTGATAAACGCATCTATCAATCAATCAATACGTTTTCACAAATGAATTAACTGCGTGAACCTGACAAATCCACTGATCACCGAGGAGACAACACGGCAACCTCGGGTATACTACGATGGATTATGGAGGATACTTCTATTAACACAGCTAATCTTTAATGAACTGTTAAAGGAAGAACAAACCGCGATCTTACTGACCAAGATTTAGGTTTCACTTAAACTTTTCCTTGACTCGCACAGCAACGAGCTGTCTCTCACGTGTAAAATAAACAATCCTTCGCGAGCTATTTGAATGCATTCGGTGCGACTCCCTTTTATTTCTTTCCTGGCAATGAAATGTTTCGGCTCCGCTCCCTCGTGCTTAATGCATATTACGGAAAAAGTCTTCATTATCTTAGTAAGAAAAGAAAGGAACATTAAAATTATTCTGAATTTCAGAACCAAAGCGCCCTGATATTTTTGCAGTTCTGACGAATCCACAGGGTTAGTTTTCTTAAATCCCTCGTACTTCTAGTAATTTGTTTTGTTTATTTTCTCTTGCACTTAAACATCGGCGACGTTCTAAAAGAAATTTTGTTGATCATAAAGTATTTTTTTCGCCACTATTTCGTAAGTTTTAAAAATAATTAAATCTTGGTGTGTGGTGGTATCAACAGTTCTGATTATTAAAACGATTCTTAGATCTTCCGTACAGACTAAAGCTTAAATATGTCTGGAGCCCATTAAGTGAAAAACGTCTTTCTCTGCACTGCTGCCTCGCACGTGAGCCAGTGGGAAGTTTTTTTTGTTGAGAAAACTGGCGATAAATGCAAACTACAGTTGACAATTCCGATAACAGATGTTATCCGATCAAGACTTAATCATTCGTGAACGCTGTTACCCTCTGAATTTTTTTATAATTTTAGTTATTTCAGAAATAAAATTTATTCTTTCGAACTTTTATTTCTTGTAACAAAATAATATACTCAGTTTCATAAATATTTTCGTAAAACACAGCTATTTATACACACATTACGGCAGTGTGGTCAAAACTTTGACTAAATATAGCATTCATTACGAATTTGCGACAAGTGAAACAATGTTTATTAGCGCACCACCGTAAGAAGTTATAAAAAACGACATTCTGGTTTTTGTAAAGAAATAAGTGGGAAACAAGTGCTGAATAACAATATGCTTCGCTATGGCATTTTTGAAGTGAAAATGAGTTATTTTCAATTTTATTTGTTTCATATAATTCAAATATAAAATAAAATTTTAGATTATTATACTAATTAAAAATTTCATTATATAAATTTAAAGAATACCGAAAAGGCAATATAAACAGGACAATTTACTTTATATAGTTCTATACCATCATTTATCTCAGATACATTTGCTTGAAATAAAAATTGTGTCGGTTACAATGTGTTCCGGAAAAAAGATTACCCGTGTGGTGGCCTGGATGGATAAGAATAGCCCCAACGTATCTCATGCGTGTCGTACGAGACGACTAAAATTGGTACCCTGGGAGGGTAATGGATGGCGATGCTGTAGCCAATGAAGTTCTAACTGAGGCTCGGCTATTGATGTTACCCTCTTGCCATGATCAGAGCTTTAATAGCTCAATAACACCATATCCCTACACTGTCCTCTACAGATAACGGGGAAGATGAAAAGCATTCTTGCTTCGCCCCTTTAAGCGAGTCCTTTATAAGGACAATGTGTTCCAACGAAATGAATTCTGTTTTCGCTAACACTTCACTAATTTCACAGGCCTCTATGGCACAATAAGACCATTCAAAACTTGACCCTGAGGAAAGGATGTATACTGGATGAAAATGGACCTAAGTGAAATAAGATATTGACCAAACTTAAAGCTGAAAAGCAAGATAGAATAAGATCTTGCACTTGGAATCAAACGAAGAATATTTCAAAAATCTTACTACTAATTTTGATTTAATTCTTCATAAGTAGAACCGTTTCGTTGCTATCAAAAGAGTCATATTCTTCTTCTTAGTCATAACAACAAATAAAACGATTTTATTGTATAAAGACAGACAGACACTGGCAGTTTGCAATTTTCACTTGGGCATGAAAATTGAGCTGCGAGGATGGGCGAAATAATTTGGAATCCAAGTTGGTTCTTGACTCCTGTGCTGGTACTCACTTCCTCCGTTTTAGAGTGATCTTGGCACTGCAACACATTAAAGATAATCTCCTTTATGGCCTTGAAACATTTCTTGCTTGTACAAGAATATTGATCTGGTATAAGTCTGTAGTAAGTGTACAGGATTTTGCGTCTGAATGATTTGGACAGTTATTCGAGCTCGAATGCCTTCAACCATTTTTGAATAAAGCATCCAATATAAAGAAAATCTTAACTGGTTATTTTGTTTTTTAATACGATGTGACACGACTTTGATTTTTCCGGCGAATCGCAAAAGATTCCCGCGGTGTATTAGATAGCACAGCCTTGACACCTCCTTCAAAATTCTTGTAAATATCGAGATTCATCGCTAACAGCAGAATTATTTCGGCATTCTTTAAGATCTGAGAAATCGAACACACCCAAACTCGACACTGATGTGCTATGGGTCTGGCGACCTTTCGTGTGTGTCAGATCTATATTTTGAAATAAAATGGAATTACTGGGGAAGCATCTACCCGTATGAGACCATTTTATCTTTAATTGCGTGTTTACGGAACAAAAATCTCTTGTGCTCCTCTGAAACTGATTAACTAGTGTGAGGAAATGCTTATTTTAAGATGAAGGCGGACCTTTGACGTAGAATACTTTCTTTTTATTTTGGTCCATTTAGCTTTGTCTATGCATTTGTATTATAATTATAACGACTTTTTTAGTTACTGTATTTTAAATGCATTCTCAACCTCCATTAATAACGGGAATTGTTTTTTCTTCTGTTACTGACAATATAACAATACGCACGTGCTTATATAAAGAAGTGGTCTTTCATCGATAAATGTATCTTTCGTTGTTGCTTTTTTTTGCTTGTCTACTGATTTTTAAGTCTTATTGTTAATTTTCTTCTGCTGTGCTGATAGATTTATCTTTCAAAAATCTCATGAAATTTGTCTGTAAGCCAGTCAGTTCTTCTTATAAATACTTATTATGAAGATTAATTTCTTTTTGGATCGCTTTACTGCTCTGATTGGTTAAACTACCGAAACTGCATCTCTTTAAAGCTTTCAAATCCAATTAACCACGTTTAGAGTAGCCGTTCTTACTTAACGCTTGCAAACACGCCTTGCAACGCAATATCATTTTGTGTTAAGCAATAAAATGCATCACATGATGTTTTTGGGGCTGATTACATCTTTATTAGGCAGCTGAGGCGCGCGCACGAAAACTGCCTGCAGCCAGAAATCTCCGCAGTGCAGTGCACATCATTTTCTGATTGTTCCTCCGTTCATGTTAGACGAAGAAAAATAGTTTAAATTCTCTTAGTGTATCTCCCCCCCCCCGCCCACACACACACACATACTCATCCGTTTTGATGCAGGCGTTGTAAAAAACTTCATCTTTAGTTCCCAAAAGTGTGAATAAAAGAAATTTTGAAGGGACAAATTTCGGAATCACAAATTAAACTAAGTTATTAGAATCAGTCTAGAGACAACGCGATATAAGGAAAATCGAGAATATTTAAGCAACAAAAGTTACCAGATAGGGCCTAGAAAAGCCCTCCGTACACATTCGACCGGTTGACTGACCTTCGATCGAAAACCCCTTTTAAAGTTCTTAATATCCTCGTACATGAGATAAAAATCAAATTTATCCACTTGAGGAAACTTGTCTTAAGATTTTTTTTTTTTTACATCTTGCGGTCTGCCTACTTTTGGAGTCATCTGAGGCCTGAAGAGCCAATAAGCAATGAATACGCTAATATTATACAATAATTATATATTATTATATATAAAAAGCACCGCAGGCGAGAACAAGATGGTTCGCCCTGCCAACAAGTTATTGTGCACATGGAGGAGGTTAACGAAAATGAATTCACCGCCAAAATAGCGAAGTTGAAGCAGATCATCAGAGAGACAACGCGGGAATTGCAAAAAGTTGAGAGACGTTTAAATGAGCACAGGGAGAAAAAGAAAAATGAACAGGAAAATAAGAAAGAACAAAGCAGGGAAACAGGTAAGACAAAAAATAACGAAAATCAGGTAAGTGACGTTCTTAGTAAAAAGAAAGAAGTTATTTGGTATGGTGACTCTATAATAAAACATGCTATTGATGAAAGAGTTATAACATCGAGTTTTCCTTGGGCGAAAATTAAAAAAAATAACGCGAGTAATTCAAAAACAGAAAAGAAAAGTAAACGAAATCGTAGTTGTAGTAGGTACTAACGACTTAACTGGCGATAAGTTCAGTATGAGAGAAGACATGAAAGGGTTACTGGAAGAGGCGAGAGTGAAGAGTGAGAAAGTGAAAATTACCTCGCTATGACAAAATGAATCAAAAAGAAGGGCTATGACGGCAAACGATTCAATGCGTAGGCTATGTAGAAGGAATGGATGCGAGTTTTTGGATATGTGGAGTGAGTTTGGGGGAAGAGTCTGGAAGGTATTAGAGCTGTCGCACAAACTGAATAAGAATTCATCAATAGGCACTGATGGAATATCAGCATGTGTGCTAAAAGAGTGTTCAGCTGAATTGATCATTCCTTTGACCAGGATGTTTAAAATGAGTCTCAGAACAGGGAAGATTCCGCAGGAATGGAAGGAATTATGGTAATTCCATTGCATAAGGGTGGTGCAAAGACCGATGTATCAAACCATCGACCAAGTAGTATCTCAGGAGTAGTGGAAGATTTTAGAAAAATTGGTTAGAGCCCGCATTCATTAATGGATTGACAGTGAATCTCTACTTTGCAATGAACAACATGGGTTTACTAAGGGAAGGTCATGTTTTAGCAACTTGCTCACATTCTATGATAATGTTACCTACCATTGAATTAGACAAGGGGAATGGATACACCACGATACTTTTGGATTTTGCTAAGGCTTTTGACAGAATACAACATGACAGACTGCTGCATAAATTGGAGAAAATGGGTGTGGGTTATACAACATTAGCATGGATAAGAGGATGACTGACTGACAGATATCAAAAAGCGGTATACAGGGGATCTGAATCTGCACGGTTTAAGGTAACAAGTGGTGTATCCCAAGGATCAGTGCTTGGTCTCCACTGTTATTCAATCTGTACATTAATGATATTGGGAAGAATTTGACAAGCGACATACAGTTATTTGCTGATGATTCAAAGATAGGCAGGTAATCATGAGTGCTGCTGATATGCAGTCCTTGCAGAATGATTTGAATAAGCTGGAATTGTGGGCATGGGAAAATGGGTGTCAGTTCAATGTCAGTAAATGTAAAGTCATTCACTTCGGCATGATTACCTATCCAATGTCGTATTATATTGGTGGGATTAGGCTAGAAGAAACTGATGAGGCTAGGGATCTTGGAGTGTTAATAGATAGGAAGTTGAAGTTCAGGGGCCATGTGACAAAGATTGCAAATACAACTCAAAAGATAATTGCAATGCTCAAACGAATGTTCACATGTAAAGATAGGGATGTTATTTTGCCTCTTTACAAGGTCTTAATAAGACCTCACTTGGACTATTGTGCTCAGGTCTGGTCTCCCGGTTTCCGATATGATTCTGATATATTGGAGAGAGTACAAAGGCGAGTGTTAAAATAATATCAGGATTGTGGAATACTGATTATGAAGACAGATTGAGAATTTGCAGATTGCAGACACTAGGAAATAGGACTGATATGATTGAGACTTACAAACTGCTGAAAGGGTCATACAGGATTCCAATTGGTGGGATTTTTCAATTTATGGAGGGCGGGGAAAGGACGAGAGGACATCCTTGGAAGCTGAGAATGAAAGCTGCCAAGAAGGGTGTAAGGGCCAGCTTCTTTTTCTCTCAGAGGGTGGTGTGTGTTTGGAATGGATTGCCATTGGATGTTGTGAGTGCAAGCAGTGTGAACGAATTCAAGAATATGTATGATAGCTGGTGTGTGTAGTATTGGCCTCCTTCGATGAGTCTCTGATTCCCTGGAGGTCTCTCTTAATAATGATACTAATCACTATATTATACCTCAGAATGTAACCAGTATGTAACTAAGTCTAATGAAAATGCCTCTTTTTTTTTTCTTATTTCAGTCTTCAAAGACTAATTAAATCATTAATACCCAATGAAAAAAAAAATTATTGGAAGTTAGCTCAACTCAAATTTGTTGATCAACACCTGGTTACTCATTCGAGCGTTTAATGATCAAATATCGTGGAATGACGTTGGCTCTATCTATCTGCCGTGGATTTGGACAATTCAACGTCATGCGTGCCATGTGTTGTGCGTATAAATGTTCATTTTTATTCCAACTTGTGTTGGTTTAAAACATTTCCGTGCAGATACACAGACTAACGCGTCCTTTCAACACAATTTCAATTTCAACATCGTTATTTTGGAATATCTAAAGGCAAGAAATACAGGTTCATCACAGCATTGTTTAATGCGGGTATGAAATGGCTTTCGCCCTGTTTGGTGCTGTTACACCTTTTTAAAAAGGATCCGAAAAAGCGAGATCGTCGTCACTCAAGACAGAATATTTAGAATAATAATCAATGCAAACAGCCTTCGATAATTTATATAAAGAATTATATTTAAAATTAAAAAGGTGTATTAATATTTTATAAAATGTTTAAGTAAATCTATTTAAATTTTATATATTTAAAATATATTTAGCTAAGGGATATTATATCCCATATTATTTCTTAGCCGAATAATAAACTCAGAGTTTCATGCCGAATATAGAAACTATATAAAGTTCGGCGATACCAAGCGTAAGCAAATACCTGGATAGTGCAACACCAGACCCATTTGGTAGTACAAACTGAGGCAACTCATAGTAAGGGTGGAGCAAGCTCCGATCACTATTCTTGGTATTTACCCATAATGTGAACTTAGTTCCTCGCAGCTGTATTACTGTTCTACATTATGAGAGAATGTCACTACCCAGACTGGTTTCAACCTTTATTGAGGTCTCATCAGTGAGTAGGTAGACCTAGTTAATACCAAGTTTGTAGCGAGCAGAACTTACATCCCTTCTATGCGAAGGGATGTAAGTTCTGGTTCTTTGGCTCTTCATATAATTGGTAATTTATTAGGACACCTTCTTGGCAATTCTCATAGAAGGGATGCAAGTTCTGTTTGCTACAAACTTGGTATTAACTAGGTCTACCAACTCACTGATGAGACCTCAATAAAGGTTGAAACCGGTCTGGGTAGTGACCTTCTCTCATAATGTAGAACAGTAATACAGCTCCTAGGAGCTAAGATCACGTTATGGGTAAATATCAAGAATAGTGATCGGAGCTTGCTCCACCCTTACTATGAGTTGCCTCAGTTTGCACTAACAAATGGGTCAGGTGTTGCACTATCCAGGTATTTGCTTACGCTTGGAATCGCCGAACTTTATATAGTTTCTATATTCGGCATGAAACTCTTTGAGTTTTCAGCTAAGAAACAATATGGGATGTAATATCCCTTAACTTAAATAAGTTCATGTCGCCGAATTGAAGCCTTTTGCTCTTCATATAATTAGTAATTTAAAACATATTTCTTTATTAATATATTTTATAGATTATTTTATATGAAAGTTAATATTTTCTTGTAATTCTACACTGAACCTCTAACTCATCTTTTGATTTATCTTTAAATAGGTTAAATAAACTTTTTCGTTTTGAGCCATGAATCTTCCTGACAAGTTATAGAATACCCAATGGAAGTGTTTGAATGACGTAGTTTCCCGTGACGAGCCATTAACAAATTTTTTCGTATTATGCATCCTTTCAGAAAGCTTTAAATATTGTGTAGGTTGATGGAGAAGAAATTCACGCGTATATACAAAAAATGATTATACAGTAATCTTTATTACATCGTGATCCGTTACTCTTTTGTTAGCAAACAGTAATCCTAAAAAATATAGTTCAATTAGTCTTCATTAGCACTATCACGTTTCAAATTCCAACAATGATTATTATATATTTCTTGATCTCCATTTCATCTATATTTACAATCTGCTTTGCAGGAAGTTTAGAATTTTTAATGTAAATCAAACCAACGAAATTCTTTATCACTAACCCCACATTTGGTACGTTGAGATAAAAGGGTAGACAATGAGAGAAGCGCTGCCCTTCTTTACGATTGCTTTCATTTCCCTTTCAACAGGTTTTTATTTGCCTCTTTCCGCACTCAAATAGGGGAAAACCTTATGAATGCGGTGTCTGACCGAGGTATTCTTAGTGACTTATGACTTTGGCCATCACCGTGTTTTATTCATCAGCACGGAGTGATAGATCAACAAAGTCATCTATCTCAAAGCCTAGTGAACTCATCTATCAATTACAGGTCACGATGGCCATCGGTGAGCGTGCGAAACGCCGCTGTTGATTGATCGTATCTTTCAGAAGTCCTTTTTGGAATTTGTGACATTGGATGTCCCTGTGAACTAAGATTATTATTAATAGACGCCTCCAGGAACTCATCGAGGGAGGCTACATAAATACTTATTCTTAAATTCACACTGCTTGCACTCGCAACATCCAATCACGCGCCACCCTATGAGATAAAAAAAAATCCATCTCTCACCTACTTCTTAGTGGCATTCATTCTCAGCTTCCAACAATGCCATCTTGTCCTATCTCCACCCTCCATAAATTGAAAAATTCCATCATTTGAAATCCTGTGATCCCTTAAGAAGTTTGAAACTCTCAATCATATCATCCCTCTTTCTCCTGTTTGCTGGTCTCTACACTCTACAAATTCTCAATCTGTCTTCATAATCAGTATTCCACAATCCTGATATCATTTCGAACACTCTCGCCTTTGTACTCTCTCCAATATATCAGAATCACAACGGAAACCAGGAATCGACCTACGCACAATAGTCCAAGTGAGGTCTTATCAAGGCCTTGTAAAGAGGCAAAATGACTTATCTTTAAATGTTTAAAGTTCGTTTGAGCTTTGCAATTATCTTCTGAATTATATTTGCAATCTTTTCTACATGACCCTGAGCTTCAAGTGCCTATCTACTAACACTCCAAGATCCTTAGCCTGATTAGTTTCTATTAGCAAACTCTCTCCAATATAATAGGACACAGGATATTGCAATGACTTTCATTTGCTGATATTTTGCTGACATCATTATCCCATGCCCACATTTCCAGCCTATTCAAATCATTCTGCAAGTACTTCATATCAGCAACAGTCCTGATTACCCTACCTATCTTTGCATCATCGACAAATATTGTCCTCGCATGTCAAATCCTTCCCAATCTTGTAAATGTACAGACTGAACAACAGTGGACCAAGCACTGATCCTTGTGGTACACCACTTGTTACCTTAACTCTTTCAGACTCGCATCCCCCGTATACCACTTTTTCATATGTCAGTCAGCCATCCTCTTATCCACGCTACTATTTTATAACCAAAACCCATTTTCTCCAGTTTATGCAACAGTCTACCATGCTGTAATCAGTCAAAAGCCTTAGCAGCATTCAAAAGTGTTATGGTGTATCCATTTCCCCTTCTCTAGTTCAATGGCAACATTTTTACAGAATGTGAGCAAATTGCTAAAACATGACCTATCCTTTGTAAACCCATGTGAATAGTATGGGATGCACTCTGAACCAGATCGAGATAAGATAAGGAATCGTGACGTGATTGGTTGTTCATTTAATGACGTCATATATTTGAAATTTCCCTTAGGGGCCTATGTGCCAGTGACGTCAGTTCTTGTGTTTTGGTTCCCGTATGGAATTATGGGTGATGGTAGAGATAAGGATTTGCTTCGTGATTGGTGGGGCACTTCTGCCCAGATCAAGATAAGATAAGGAATCGTGTCGTGGGTGTGCGTTGTTTTCAGATGTAGATAAGTGACTTCGTTTGTTAGTTGTAAATAAGTGACGTTATTGTTTTGAATGGAAGGGAAGATATATTAGTGGATAAGGAATCGTCTCATGATTGGTGGGACACTATGAACCAAATAGGGGTAGGGTGAAAGGGGAAGCGACGCAAGTGTCCTGGATGTGTGTTGTTATGAGTAGTAGATAAGTAAATGGTTTGCATATGGCATTATGGGTGATGGATAGAGTTTGGAATTTCACTGGAGGCACTCATCTGTCAGGGACATCACGTGGTGTGATTGGTTCGCGTAAATAGCATTGTGGGTGATATTTAGAGATAACGAATCGTGACGTTATGTGTTTGAAAATTTTGGGGAAACATATGTCTCTGTGACATCACATGTTGTTTTGGTTTGTCTATGGAATTATGGGCGATGTTTTTGAGCTAAGATATCTTAGAATTTTCCCAGGGTGACACGCATCCGTCATTGTCGCCAAGTTTTGTGTTTGGTTGTCTATAGATAGAAGTACTAATTTTCCAATATATTTTAGGGTATTTCTTTCCTGTTAAAGGCTATGGGAGTTCTTAGAGTAGAGTTAATATGGTGGCAGCGTTTAGGTTTTCTGAATAATTTAATTCTATGCTGGTGTCCCTTAAACACACACACTTTGTTTTTCCATAGCTCATACATATTTTATTCTATATTCATATTCGAATTCATATTTTATTCATAATTCATCCGAATATTTTGATTTGTCTAAAATTAAGATCTTAAAGAAAACAAATCGTGTATGAATTCACTGTGATTTCAAAAGTGATCCTACTTAAATATGCATAACACATCAACGACACAAATTGTTCTTTTAAGTTTCCACATTTATTTCATTTATTTTATTTCATACTTACATTTTTTTCCAGAATGGGACATCTTGGACCTATCGAGGTTTTCAATATTCCACATTGCTGATTTTAAACATATTCAGAGCACAAAACACACAAACACAAGATCTGAAATGAAGTCGACTCTTTTTTCGCTATAGGTTACTGGGGCATTTCGTTTTTCCTTCACTCATGACTGTTTTTTTTTTTTTTTTTCACACACTTCTGGAGTTTCTTTGCTTACCGAGAACTTTTATATGTAGTCTAGAAATTCTAATGATAATTTAAATTTAGTTAGTCTTTGTAATGAGTCTTTGGAATGACTCTTCTTAATGCGAATATATATTCCAAAATTTGTTGAGTTAAAGCATACATCCACAGCACAACACACACACACACACACACACAAGCTTGAAAGAACGCTATTTCTGTAAATAACCTGAAAACTATTTGACTTTTCTTCCCATAGATTTTCTGTTCGTTTGTTAGTCCGTTAATTCCTTCGCATTGGGGTCATACCATGATTTTATTCCCATGGTGGTGACGGTAAGCTCAAACTGTCTTTTCCTGACTAATGTATTCGCCAGCGATCGGTAATTTCCCATCTCGCAATGCGGATTTGTTTTTGATATGGTTCTTTTTTTTTTTTTTTTTTAAATGATTGGTTGTTTTTCTAAAATATTTTAACCAGAATAACTGAGTAAAATAAATAATGTGTGTGTGTGTGTGTGTGTTAGTTTCCCACACTGTTAATTTCATTAGTCTTGATTGTAGATAACTGAGTGAGTCATATCCGGTCATTTGTTTTCAGTCCTCGTTCTGAGTGCGGGAACGTTAGTTTTTACACTATGCGATATGTTTAGGTAAGCTTACAACTTACCTAAACATATCGTGGCTTTCTGTGTTCTTATGACACCAACATTCTATTAGAGATTAGGGTTTTTCGAACATCTGAACGAAATGTTTCCAGATATCTCAAACAATGTCAATAGTTAGCATTAGACAATTTTCGGAAATAATTACAGGATATCCGTTTCCCCAACTTTTTTTTCGTTCTCTAATGGAATATTGTGTGTTAAGTTTTGGGAAAAAAAAGTTTCGACTGCCTGTCACATGTTTTTAAACTTTTATTGGAAAACGCAACAACAACAGCACCCATGTTTTGTTCATTAAGTTACAATTGCTCAAATATTAAATCATCAAATGCTTAGTCGCATTTTAATTCCAAACAATTCCGTTTTTTTTCTTCCTCGAAGGTTATCAGTTGGAGGTGACATCACTAAAAGATCCGCAAATGAGGAGCTTGTGCATCTCCACTAAGCTGAGCAGAACATTTTCTGGAGAAGAGAGGGATGAGGGGGTTAGAGCATGGGGTAGGGGAGCATTGCAGGTTAGACCACTGTCACCCTCTCGCGTATCCTTTCACTCCGCCACCTAATGCTGTTTTTCCCCCATCCCAACAATTTCGAACATATGAGTGAGAGAACTAGTCACATGCTCTAACATCAAAAACGCTATTTGAGGATAAAATACTTAACCTAATAAGGACAAATAATATAGAATACCCTTTGAGCCACAGAGATAAGGTTTGTCCAATGATATCACAAAGTAAGATAATCTCACATCAACATCATATCCAACAGCATGCAGAAACATGTCTGTGAGTCATCTGCGCAAAAGATTCATTTTGGAAGGAATGGTCAGTGTAAGGGTCAGGTAAACAGTACTATAAGGAAAACAGTCGAGTGGCTTATCAGTTACTGCAACTTGTTCATCCAGTGCAGCTATCGTATTGTGTTGTGATGTTTGTGTCCAGTAGAGTAAAATAATGAGTGAACCACAAAAATCTTTCAATATTTTTAGGTAATTACATGTTTCTAGTTTTTGTCTCTGTAAATAATAATATTTCAGCAAATTAAAATATGCATTTATAAACTTAAATGAACAAAGATGTGCGATGTTGTTGTGTTTTTCACAATGAAATTTTTACACGTTTATTCTGTTTAGAATTTGATAAAAAAAATACACTAGATGACGAGGTAGATTGATTATTTGGATCGTTCCATCTGTTTTTGGGGTGATGTATACACCCTCTATAATTAGCAGGGTGAAGACCCCACAATTAGTGCACTTAGCCGGAGTGGATTTTGGCTTGGCGCAGGTGTTTGTGGGATGATTCTCGCCACATTTTAGGCATCTGAACTGAGCTTTGCATAGCTTCTGGGCATGGTCAAATTTTTGGCATTGGTGGAATTGCCCAGAAGATGCTTTCTTTCTCAATGGTTCTGGGGTGATTTTAAGTCCACAGATTGATTTTAGATTATAGATGTCTTTGTAAATATTATGAATTTCTACTAAGACCAAATGCATAGGTGTCTTATTTGATCTGAACGTTCTAGTGATCTTTATGGGAGGTATATCCTGTAAGTTAAGGTCAGTAACTATTTCACCGTGTCAATATCCTCGGAGACTCCTCTTAGGGTCACTTTCAGATTTTTTTTTGGAGGCAAGTACAATGTGTGATGGTGTGTTCCTATTGCGTCCAGCTCCTTTGCAAGATTTCTATAATCAGCCACCGCGGCGGGCTGAATTTTTATGCCCTCGTCTACATTTTTAGCAGATTTATAACTTAATTGTAAGTTGCCATGATGGTTCTTAGTGTTGTCCATCTCTGCTTTTCACTTAGGATAATCGGTGGCACCTTTTCATTGGGGGAGGCAGAAGGATCTGAAATGGGAACATCCTCGTCCATACGAACATCATTTGTTGGCTCAGCAGCGAGAGTTTTTCTATTCTTACGAGCGTGGATTTCTCCTTGATCAGAAGGATTAGAGGTAGAGACAACTAGATTGAGTTTTTCCTCCATTTGAAGAGAGTCTTCATTTTCCTCAATGTCGACTTCGGGTGAAGAATATAGGTTTAAGTAGCCCGGCCAATCCCGTTCAAACATTTTGAGAAGCTTTTTAATAAAAGTGAGTGCTAGCCCTTTATCGAGTGACTCGATAATGATGTCGGGGTCGATCATGCTAGCAGGCCATCTCAGCTTGAACTTCTTTTGGAGTTTATCAATAAGAACAAGAGCCGGCTCTTTATCGAGCAAATCAGTGAACACGTCCAGGTCAGGGACGCTCATGTCGTTTTAACTGCGTATGAGCGCTAATAAAAAATCCCGCAGGTCTAAAGACCTGCCAGCAGAAATTTTGTAAAATATCCCGCAGCCGCAAAGGACTTCCAGCAATACCAAGCGTAGACTAAACGAAGAATAGCAATTAAATTGAAGCTAAATCAAAGTCTTACCTTGATATTTCCCAAAATGAAGAACGCTTCGAATCGGCAAAATCAGGCTGTATCAGCCATCGTTACGCTAACTCCTAAATAACAACACAATGACTACCTGTCTGCAGACGGCATTTTTTTTTTTCAATCCAATTCATACCGATATGAACATCAAATTCTTACTTTCTTGCTTAAAGTTCTTAAAAGAACTGAGCCCTTGACTCTTTATCCCGTCATCTGAATGAAGAAAATCTGTGGAGATTGGGTGTTATTGAGCTACTAGTTGTAGTCATGGCTGGGTAAAAACTTCATTGGCTACAGCATTGCCATTTGTTACCCTGGAAGCCCTAAAAAGGACTTTTCCGGAAAGCAGGTATTCATTCCCGTTCCTAACTTTCTTGCATTTACAAGAAACATTTATTATGGAAAGTTAAATATTATTATAATTGGTGGACTTTAACTTTTTTTTCCAGAATTTCATAATAAAATAATTTTTTTTTAATTTTCATATTTAACTTCCTATAATTTATTATAGCTTATTTTAATTTTGTAGTAAATAATTGCTTGAAGCTGAGCAAATTCTGAAAGGGAATAAACTGTATTTCACAGCTGTATCTGTTACACCGGTAAGTCTCATTAATAAATCGATATCTTGGCCATTTGTAGATTAATAAAATTAAGAACTTGGTGACTCATTCAAAAGCCACTAATCACGAGTGGTTTTTCAACTATGTAAAAATAGGAAAAAAAAAAAAGTTATATTTCGCAGTCATACAAAGCACGGTGGATTGCTTCTCTCGCGTGAGGCAAATGCAACGATAGCTTTCCGCGAAAGTTTTTACCTGTATACTTCCTAAGATTACAAAATAACACATTTATAACTGTCTTTTGATGCGATCTCGGATCCTTAGGTTAGTCTATTTGGAACCTGAGTTGAAAATCACGGCGTTGAATCCTGTGTATTGAATTTGAATTGAAATTGCACTGATTATAAAGATTAGGTTTGAAATAATCTTGCCTTGAATTAAAACAAGATTTAAGGGACGTTTCTTTTAGTTGCTTGACGAGCAAAGTCGCAAATCACAAATAGTGATTGGGGATTCTCTCTGCTGTCCGAAACTGCAATTTAGAACGGAAAATAATCTAATTTTGATAAAAATTTATTTATTTTATTTCATATGATGATGCAATGGCCGTGTTATCCTTTTACGGGAAGGTACAACATCATTTCAACCCCCCCTTATTTTATTCGGGCTTGGGACCGGCATAGCTCACGAATCAGGTCTAGGGTGGGGTTTAAATATTCCATTGCGTGTTCACGGGGCCGGTTTGCCTGTTCTGGGGTTTCGGGAAAATCACCCCTACCTCTCAGTATGAGACCGGCTAATTCCTTTATCAGAGACCAGATGAAGGTTCCTCACGTCACGGACGAGAATCGAACCCAGGTCTTTGCGACCAAAGGGCTTCGTCTATACTACAATACTACGAAGGCTCAATAAAATCAAATTGTTTATTTGCACAGCAATATAGAATTGGTATTTGACCACAGGAATATCATATGGGCTGCAGGTCCCCCCCATCATTCATTTAGGGTAATTTTCTCGACCTACCCTTTCTTACTTGCTTACGAATCGTTTCATATAGGGACAAATTTTTCTTTAATTTGTTTTCGATGTTAATAGTGACCGAGAGCTAGAGTTCAGTGTGCCATTTGTGCAATAAATTACATATATAAAGAATTTAAAACATTTAATATAAAGTTATTTGATAGGCTTAAATTATTCTGTTTAATTATACGTTTTGGATAGTACAGAAAATTAAGAATGCATATTTTCAGTACGATAGTGATGTATAATTGTAGTTAATTGATAAATTACAGTTCATGCAATTAGACATATTATATAGAATATCAAAAACTAAGTTATATAATATAGAATTTTTTAAATTATATATTTTTAAACAAAACTTTTGTTTAAATAAAATATAGTTTAATAATACACCATTTTTATTAGTAAATATATTAAAATTATTAAAACTCCGTGGGAGGTGTGATGTGTTAAGTTGAAATCTTTTTAACTTGGTAGAATTATTTCCTCACCATAATATAACATAACTTAACTCCGCAGTCAGGGAGTAAATTATTTCCAGAAAGGACATATTTTAAATCCTAATTTTGTTCTTTAGGAGGTCAGTAAAGTTTGTTCATTAGATAGATTCATCTCTCTCTCTTTCTCCTTTAGACATGCACATTGAGTCATTCAATGCATGCCAAACCTTCCTCCGCATTTAACATTTGTATAATAGCCCTTCTTCTTCTTCTTCTTATCATGGAATATAGGACATGTGGCCTGTTCCGGTCTCATGCCATCTCTTTCTTGGTCTTCCGATTCTTCTTTTTCCACTTATTTTGTATCTGTATAATATTTTTGGTAGTCTGCTGTTGTCCATTCGATTTAAATGTTCTAGCCATTTTTGTTTATACTGTCGTATGTAGTAATTAATTGGTTTGATTTTTAGGGATTGTAAGATTTCTTCATTTGTTTTGTGGTCCCACTTGGTATATCCAGCTGTTTTTCTGAGGAACTTCATTTCTGCTGTTTGAATTCGTTTTTCATCTTTCCTTTTCATGGTCCATGTTTCGCTTCCGTATAGTAGAGTTGGTTTTGACAAGACATTATATAGTCTGATTCTAGTGTGTTTTTGTACCAGGGATGGCTTAAATATACTATTTATTATGCCGTTTACTTTGACAAAGTTTGATATTTTAGTGTCTGTCTTTTTCTTCTTCGTATGATAGATCACATCCCAAGTATCTGAAAGTGTTTACTTGTTCTAGTATTTTATTAGTTATCACTATTTTACTTCTTATTGGGTTTTCTCCTTTGAATGCCATTATTTTTGTTTTTTCTTTGGATATTGTCATATTATATTGCTTTGAGATATCAATTAATGATTTTAATGATCTTTGTAAGTCATCTTCTGATGTAGCTAATACTATTTGATCATCTGCAAATAGTAGTGTATCTTCATTTGCGGGGCCATTTGTATACCAAATGGGTTATGCTGTTTCCAGATTGTTAATATTTCATTTATATATATATTGAAAAGCAGAGGTGAGAGGGTACATCCTTGTAGTACTCCTCTTAATATATCTTTCCATTCTGAGGTGTGTTCTAATTTAACTGCTATTTTATTTCCTGTATATATTTCTTGAATAGATTGTAAAAGTTGGTTTGGTATGTTTAAATTGGTTAATATTTTAAACAATTTTTGTCGACTAATTTTGTCAAAAGCTTTTTCATAATCAATAAACGCCACATGTGTTTCTTTATGAAATTCTCTTCTCTTTTCTATTAATAATTTTAAAGTAAAAATTGGATCTATGCAGGATCGGCCTTTTCGGAAGCCATTTTGTTCTTCTAGTAATTTGTTTTCTACAATGCTGCTTAGTTTCTCTTTTAATATTCCTGCATATATTTTATATCCTGTATTCAGCAGGCTAATTCCCCTATAATTATTGCAATTGTCTTTATTTCCTTTTTTATAGATTGGGATGACCAGTGCTTTTTTCCAAGAGTTAGGGGTTTTTCCGGACATCCAAACCATATTAAAAAATTTCAAAAGTCTTTCATTAAATTTTTCACCTGCATTTTTGTATAGTTCTATATTTATATTGTCTTCTCCTGGCGTTTTCCTATTATTCATCTTCTTTATTATATTTTTCTGTTCTAACATTGTGATATTTTCTATTAGGTCATTCTTTGTCTTATAAAATTTTAATTCATTGTTCTTATCTGCCCAGAGATTTTGGAAATAGGTCACCCATTTATCTAAATATATTGTTTGTATTTTTATCTTTTCTTTTATTTTTTTATTCATGTATTTTATTACTTTATAGGTTTTGGGTTGTGGCTTAAATAAATCCTTTTCTAGTTCTGTTACGAAATTGTTCCATCTTTCTCTATTTTTTCCTTACTTCCCGTTTTGCAATTGCACTATTTCTTTTACACTCTATTTCTGCTTCTATTGTTTTGGAATTTAACCATTTCTGGTAACTGTCCTTTTTGGTTTTTATTATATTTTCTATTTCTTTGTTCCAGTCTCGTAGTCCTCTTTTTCTAATCCATTTGTGCTTTATTCCTAAGGTTTCTGTTGCTGCTTTTGTGAGAATTTGTTTCAAATTTTCCCATTCATCTTCTATGTCACTTGATTCGTGTGTGGTTTCTGTTTTTAAGTTTGTGCATTTTTGATATTGAAATCTAACTTGAGGATCCTGTAATGAAGAAATTTTGTAGCTCGGCTGGTAACAATTTTCGATTCTATGTGTTTTTAGCCACTTTGGTTTAAAACGAATTTTTGCTGATACCATATAATCAGAGTTTAATTCAAAGCCTCGATATGCTCTAACGTCTAAAATTGACTCCGCTAATTTAAAATTTGTGATAACGTAGTCAATTACTGATTTGTATCCTCTGGCTGACCAAGTATATTTATGTATTTCCTTGTGTTTAAACATTGAATTCATTATTCTCATATTATTATAAATGACAAAATCGCACAATCTGCGACCATTTTGATTACATGTATCTTCGCCAAATTTACCTATGTTTGTTTTGTATTTTTTGTTTCCTATTCTGGCATTTAAATCTCCTGCTAGCAGTAAGTAGTCAGTTTTGTTTGTTTTATCTATGGCATTCTGTAATTCTTTATAAAATATATTACTGTCTTCTTCTTTTCCCTCTTCTGGTGCATATGCACCAATTATTGTTATGTGGCCTCTTAATGTCTTGAGTCTAATTTCTATTAGTCTTTCATTCAAATAGTTGTAATATACAATATTGTTCTTTAGGGATTTATGTACCATAATCATTATACCTGATTTTGCTCTTTCTTCTTTTTTTTACCCCACTGTAGATTTGTATATAGTTGTTTGTTTCTTTTGTACCTTTTTGTTTTTTCTTTGTTTCTGTTACTATACATATCTTTATGTTAACTTGGTTTAGTTGTTTATCAAGTTCTTCTTCTTTGTGTGTAATGCTTCTCACATTCCATGTTGCAATCTTCATTATGTGTTCCTTTTTCCAATTTCGTTTACCGTTTCCTGGGTTGTGGTCTTTTCCCTGACAGTCCGTCCGGCTTTTCTTTGCATGAAACTTGAAAGTATTTTGAATTTCCCCAGGGCAGGTTACTAACCTGTCGCTGGGTAAGTCCAGTGGTAGGGCTGCTACCTAACGCCTCTGGACAGGCAGATCTAACAGCATTTACTCTGTTCGGGTGTTAAGGTTATACTGCCCATACTCGGTCGCCAGTGCCTCGTTTGTACTTTTATAACAGGATGGACCACGGGAAGGTGAGGTTGACATTTGAGTGGGAGAGGCTATGTATTGCGCTTCACCACCCCTTCCACCCCATATACTGTATAATAGCCCATATATAATAGCCCAAACCTTTTAATGGGATAATATTTCAGTTGTGATGCGTGTTGTTACTGATGTCACTACGAATAGGTAAATATCGCGTGCGTGCAATTACTTCTTTATTTTAAAAGATGACGTCACCATTGTAGCAGATCTCATTAAACGAGATTGGCTAATTCAGACCTTGCAGACAACTTTATTAATGCCGTACTTTCTTAGATATAACAATGGAAGCTTCAGTTTTTTGTCAAATAATCCTTCGCTCATGTCAAAGTTTTGAGTAGGTCAGGTACACGCTAGCATATCCTACTATTGCCATAGAAACTTCATATTAAGCATAACATCGCACCTGTCTTGGTCAAACGAACTAGTTCATATATAAAGAGACAAGATTAGTCCTGTTAAATATCCCATTATTTTAAGAGTTAATTTTTCTGGCGTCTAACTTCCTCGTATTTAATGCTGGATTTGTTTGAAGCAGATCAAGCATTGGAGTTTAACTGTAAAGTGAATCGAGAAATATTCAGGAAGGTCCCGAATTTGCCGGAATGTACCAGATAACTCGAACGTAACTTTTTTGCTTTCTTAAACATTACCGCCAGCTCGGAGAGAAATGAAGTCTCACTGTAGAGGGCACGACTGAATGCGGAGAGAGGGAGAGAATGTACTAAATAGACGCAAATAGTTCTTCTTTTTAATGAGGACGAAGTCGCGTGAAACCATACCGAAGCTTCATTTCAATTTAAATATCATTCGAATTGGCTCGTTCTGATTTTTTCCCCGATTTCTTGAGTAAGATTTAAAGTCTTTATGTTTAACAGATTGGGGTTAATTTTCTCTACTTTGCACGCACTTTACAATAAGGAGGAAAGGAGTCTTGAAAGATCCCGTCACCAGCGGCACTTATTACGCCGACCAAGATGACGCTGTTTTCAACTCCTTCCAGTCGGAGGTTATTGGAAATGGATTTCGTGTTGCCGAGCTGCTTTGTCCTGTTGCGACAAAATGTCCTCCGATCCACCATCTGATATGGGTAAGCGAATCCTTATCGAACACTCCAATGGCTATAATTAGTATGTAATGAAATATTATAATACATTGCATTGAAGATGCTATTAAAATATTGCAATAAGGACAAATTGCCAAATACCGCCATCTTTCAGAAGCAGCAGAATTTGAAATATTGAAGATGTCATTATTTGCATTGCTTGTATAATTGCAGGTCGATTTTTTTAAGTGATATTCAGATATAGTATGGGGGGGGGGATAAGATTTCAGATAAGAAAAACTCGAAATTTTTAAGGTAAGAAACAATTAAAAAAAATAATCAGAATTAAAAGAAATATTTTTGAATTGAAGAGAGATCCAGGATCACAATTCCTACTGGTTGCTATCACCTTCTCAGTAGTTCCAACTACTCTCAGCTACTTTTTTCTTCCCTAAGTAAGCAGCCAAGTCTTCCTTTTGGATAAAGTTGTTCTTGTCGCGTCAGATTTTCCTCACGTAAATCTGACTTTAAATCTCATTCCTTTCACAGGAATCTTCAATTGTGAGAATGGAAAGAAGACATGAATCGCAGAGGGGATCGCTTCCAATAGCATTTGACGAACAACTGTAGAACTGACTTACGTTCTTCGAGATGCTGTGAGGACGATGCCCTCAGGCTGGAATAATAGGGTCCCAGTCCATCCTAGGAAACGATCTTTATTTTTAGCTGAGGGTGAATTAAACGGTCCCATAAGGAGATGGTATATTTTCCCTCCCTTTAAGAAGTCAAATCAGCCTTAGATCACACTCAACTAACAAAATCATACAGAGTCCTTGTAGCCTTGGTTGCGTCAGTAGTAATTCCAATCAAATCTTCCAGATGACTTCAAACATTTCAGACCGTTCCATTTCCACTATTGTTACTTAAGTTTCGAATACGTCGAGAAGTTCCTGCGCTCGTTCTGCTAAACTTTGCTCAAAACTGAATGCATTCCCACTAAAGTTGATAAATTAAAACGCCGAGGCAGTATTTTAGCACAAGTTTTTATAGAAACAAACATTTAAAAATTTCTTTGAGAATAATTAAAATTATATTAAATAATTTTAATTATTAAAAGAATCAATGGCTGATTCCACATGCAGTTTTTTCTTATGAAAAAATCATGAAGAAAACACGTTTAAAACGGCAGAAACATTTTATATCTAATAAAAAGCAGACAAATCCATTGTTTAGTTTCTCAACAATAGATCTCGAATATGCTTATTGTTAACTATAGCGACAAAAATATCTTCAACAATAAGCCTATCCAACTGTATACAAATTTCTGTTAATAAAACTGCTAACAAAGTAATATTTGTGACGTCATTCAAATAGAACTTATTGATTGAAGATATCCTGATGTGTACATGTCCATTTCTTTAGTGAAATATGAAATTAAAATTGTCCTTTTTTAATAAAATAATAACGTATACAACATGTAATACCATATTTATCACCAAATTCTATTTTTGTTTAAAAATAAAATTAAATTTTAATTGCCAAACTAATAATTGATTGGGGGCTGCCTCACTTGTCGGGAATTTGAAATACTTTGCAGCAGTTTTTATAAACAAAACAGAGTTTAAAGTGCACAAAAGAATTACAAGTCTGACATGGTTGAGAAAACCCTTTTAACATGTCAGCACAAAGATGACCGAAGAATATCCTCAACAAAACAGACGGGAAAGTGAAAGAAGCGGCCTAGTGGGGATGTTAATGCAAAGTCAGCGTATTTTTACACGGGAGGAAGTAAATGGATGGCGATAGCGAAGTTTTCGTCGGAATGCAACTTTCAGGGCAGAAATCGAAGTGTTACGTTGGTTTTACTGGTTTCGGGAATGTGCTTAAAAGGGCATCGTTGTTAGCGGAAAGCTGCATTACAATGTCCTTTAAGTTTAAAAACGTCTCACACCGAAAGAACTGATCCTTCTGCTCTTTGGTACCACATTTGAATAAAAAGTGGGAAAAGATGCGTTTTTTTCTAATGGTTTTAACATTGGTTTGTCTTAACAATGAAGATGAAGATATAGTCACGTGATGAGTTCCTTTTGCTTATTTTGTTTCAGTTTGAATTGTTATATTGCTTTTAGCATCATTATTTTCGACTTATAACAATTGTCATTGTGTAAAATACCGTTGGCTCTTCGTCTGCGCGAATTGTTGGCATTTTATTTACAGGATTTCAGATTATCGAAATGAGATTTTTGGTTTCATCTGATTGTTACCAATGATTTTTTATTTATCTCTTTGTGCCAATGTTTCCTTTGTATGATTCCTATAGATAGATAGATAGATAGATAGATAGATAGATAGATATATTTATTTTATATATATTTTATATATATATTTATTTTATATATATTTTATATATATATTTTTTTTAACAAGGACTATTTACATATTATAAGTATATATATTACAGAGAAAGAAACATTTTCCTTTCTGGTATACAATAGAGAATACAATAAATGAATTCAAAATTTACAGTTCAGTTTCAGTCTGAGTTATCTTTCAGATGAAGCGTATTGTCGTCGTCAATCCATTAGAGGGTACCAGTTGGATTCCACTCCTCTATGAATTTCGCAACAGTTCTTGTTTCTTTGAAGTACTCAAGTTCCAATAAAAGCCTACTTTTTAGTTTCCGACGGAGGATATGCATGAGGGGTTTGTGCAGTTTCAGTGATGGATGGGTGCTGGTTATTTCTTGTCTGTTTTAGGTAGAAGCTGTAGATGACGGCCTTAGCGTAGATGAAGAGGAAATTGCATGTTCTGTGTCTGTTTTCTTCTGTGTGGACTAAATTCCAGCAGTCTTCTTGGCTGTGTGCGTAGTTACAGGTGTTAGAGGCAGTATTCAGGGCATAGGTGATTATCGCTTTGTTTGCGGGACAGGTTAGATATGTGTGTTCCAAGGTACCTGAAACGTCACAGAATAGACACAGATCCGTTTCTCTTAGCTGAAATTTGTAGAGCTTTGAAGGAGTTGGCAAGATGTTATGCCATAGTCTCCACTGTATGTCAGAATCTGGTTTGGCACATTTCGATTTATATGGAAGATCCCACTGAAAACTGAGTGGCATATGCAGCCTTGTAGATGAGAGGGTTAAGGATGAATATAAGAAGGGCGAGGTTGGAGATACTGACATGAGGAAGTGATACATTTTCTTGTAGTTGGAGGGAAGAATTGGAAGTGAGGCTTCAGATTGTACAAGGTGAAATATCGGCCCCGAGCATTTTCTAGAAGGCATACGGATTTCTGAGGTGTAGCGATATCTGGATAGGCTTTTATAATGGAGGCTTGCAGCTGTTGATATTGCTTTTCAGTTTTTGGGTTCTTCATTGGTAGGCTTGTGAATGCTTTCCACTTTAGAATCTGGGTTAGGAGGTCCCTCATGACTCTTATTCCTTCCCAGTTCCAGGAATAAGAGTCATAGAAGTTGTGACACTTGTTATGTTTCTGTTCGAAAATAGTGGTTCTGTAAGTACAGATGATTCTGTTGATCCTCTAAGTGTGTTAGGAAGTCCTGTGTTTTTCCACTGCTGTAGAGCATCTTTGTAAAAATGAGGTAGTTTAGGAGGAGAAGGTGCAGGACTGGCCATTCGGAGGATTGTGGAAAGTGTAAGTCCTCTGGTGGATGATTTCATGATATAATCGAAGGTGGTTACATAAGTGTGATTGCATTGAAGTGTCTTTAGGAGGAGGATTATCCTGAAAGATCTAATCTTGTTTTCAAGGGAAATCAGGCCTTGACCTCCCTTGCTGAGTGGCTTGCAGAGTTTAGGGTGTGTTGCCCAGTGAGCTTTGTTCCAGAGGAAACGTTTGATTTCCCTTTGAATGTGGTAGAGAAATTCTTCAGGAGGTGTGAGTACTTTGAGGGTATGCCATAAGACACTCGCAGCCATCTGGTTAACTATTAGTACTCTTTCTCTAAGTGAAGACGTGGAACGAACGCTGTTCCATTTACCTAGCACCTGCTTAAAACGGTTGTGCAGCTGTGTCCAGTCCAGTGTGTTATATATTTTGGTGTTGCCAAGGTGCACACCTAAGTATCTTTGTTCTTCGCTTGACCAGGTACATTCAATCGGAGAATCATTTCTAGACTTCCATCTGTGACCACAATCCCGTGGTTTTTGCAGAATTAAATTTGGCCCCTGAGGCTTGTGCATATAGTCTGTGTGCTTCTTCGGTTACTGTCATTTCCTCTTCATTTCGGACTGTAATAGTCCGAAATGAAGAGGAAAAATCAACATGCCCTCAACTTGGTTCGTTTGGAGATGATGGTGTCGTGTATTCTTTTTTACGCAGGCTTCTATGACCAATGTGTATAATTGTCTGGAGAGGGGACATCCTTGCTTGATCCCTCGACAGTATGACAAAGTGCGAGAGAGCCTGTTGTTGATTTTTAAACAGAAGTGTGCATCTCTGTAAAGCAATTGCACTGTTTCAATGATGAGAGGACCATAGCCAAATGCCTTTAATACTTCATAAAGGTACTCGTGCTCTACCCAGTCGAAAGCCTTCTCCAGATTAAGGCTGACGAGTGCTAGGTTTTCATGTTGGCTGTTTGCGATGTGGATGAGATCTCTTATTAAATGGAGGATATCATGTATTGATCTTCCTGGGACAGAGTACGTTTGATGTTGGCCAATAACTTCAGGCAGTGTTGACTTTATTCGATTTGCTACAACTTTGGAAATGATTTTGCAATCGGTTTTAATTAGGGAGATTGGACGCCAGTTTCAGATATCCGTGTGGTCTCCCTTCTTTGGTATCAGTCGTGCTACTGAGGTCGTGACGGATTCTGGGAGGCCATGATGTAGGCTTCTTGCAGTGTTTTGAGGAGAAGTGGACCGAGTTGATTCCAGAAGACTTGGAAAAACTCTGACGTGAGACCAGCAAGGCCAGGAGATTTGTTATTTGGAAAAAATGTGCATGCGGTTTTCAGTTCATCTAGCATGATTTTCTTTTCTAAGTGGTTCAGATCTGTTGCAGAGATTTTTAGATTTTTTTTTCTTTAAGTATCTCATGAATGGCATGATGGGATGTTCCTGCAGTGCTGTATGCATTCTTGTAGTATTGTAGGATTTCAGAGGTGATTTAAGTTGGATCTTCTGTGATGCTGTCATCTTGAAGTCTGATGGCCTTTTTTTACCAAAGAGAAAAAATATTTTGTGGGGGGGCATCTGAAAGATTTATTTGTGTATGCCGCGATCTAAGTAGGGTACCTTTTGCCGATAATTCTGCCTGCCTTTGCATGGCTTGGAAGGCAGAATGATGTTCAGGGCTTTCTTCTGTGAGATACGTGAGCTGTTCTTCAAGTTGTCGGATTCTAATGTTTTTTGTTGATTTTTCTGGTGACTGTAGATCTGCGTAAAGGATTTTAGGTGGGGCCACCATGTTTTCATTGGTTCTGTATCCATTTTCGAGTGAGTGCGGTTGGTTATTAAAGCTTGAGTGTTTATTATATAAGCTCGATCTTTCAGGAGAGTATGGTTGAAGATCCAATAGGCACTTCCTGATTTGGATGCTTCCAAAGATAATGAAAGTTGCAGCTTGACGAAACAATGATCTGAAATGTAGGAAGGGATGTGAGATGTTTCTAACTAGAGGCAAGGTGTTTTTAGAAATGTAATATCTGGCCAGTCTTGCTTGGTAGAGTGGCCTATTTGTCGTTGTGATTGCTGACCTCCATTTGTAGAATTTCTTATCTGAATGTTGATGCCGAAAGACGTCGATGAGTTCATTATCGTTTACCAGTGTTTGAAGTTTTTTTATTAATTGGCTACAATGTTCAGCACACTGAAGTCTGTCTTTTTCTTGGTCAAGAGTGCAATTAGTCTCCAGCTATTATATGTTCTTGATCTATACTAGAAAAAGATTTATAGATATCTATCTATATATGATTATATATATGGACTGAGATTTCAAAATAGACATTAAGGTATTGACTTGGATTGCACACATTTTGATATTAGAATTTTACTGACTAGAAACACCGAGATAAGACAAAAACTTTAATTAAAACACAACTAGTTTAATCGGAATGCCGACTTCTTCAGGTGTACATAATATCACAAAAAACTAGAAAACAAGCAAGACAAAAAAAAGAACTTCTCACATGAACAGTCAAGTTTGACTTGTTTTTGCGCAACATGACCTTGCAGTTCCTTCAGATGTTATGTAAGTATTTCTTTGCTAAGGTAATTCTCTACATCCCATATATTTAGTTGTGTTTGATAGACTGTAATGGCTAATGTACGAAAATAGATATTTTGTCATTATTAAAATAAATTTGTTTAATATTATTGAACAGTGGATGTATCGTTTTCGCTTTATCAAATGGGATGTAAATACATTACTGAAATTTGGAATTACATCAGAAATCTTTTGTTATTTTATTTTTATTACTATAAGATTTGTGATTTAATTAAAATTTTCTTTATTTCTGAAATTTACGCAGTATAGCTTTCCCTACATTGAAATAATTTTCATTGTTAGTTAGTTTTAATACGTTCGATTTTAAGTCGACAATTTCTTCAGCTTCACTTACTCCGTTGGAAGAGATAAGAAATCATTTACCATCATAAGTTTTCATAAGCAAAGAGCCTGCTTACTTTTTCTACTCCTAATTCTTCTTTTTCTCGCTATTTTCCCGTCTTACACTAATCAGTTTCATCATAAACATTTCAAATCAAAATTCAGTACACATTGTTTCAGCCTGGTCTCTCTGACTCTTTCTATCATTTAATCTTACTCTAAATGTATTATTGAAGCATATATTTCAATCACATAGATCTTCGTTTCCGTTTTGAATTTATCCAATATTTTATTCTTTAATAAAGTGAAAAACGTATTAGTTCGAAATAAGTATTATAATTTGCTCGCCTAAATCGCTGGTTGTCTTGTGTATTGTAATACTTGAAATAACTGATTTTATTTACTCGTAGATATTTTTTGCTAGATGGATGAAGCAAGAATGCTTTCAGATTCCCCGTTATCTGTAAAAGAAAATGTATGGATGGGGTATTATAGACTATGAGCTCTGATCATGGCAGGAGGGTAACAGCAACAGCCGAGCCTCAGTTAAATTTCATTGGCTACAGCATTGCCATCCATTACCCTCCAAGGGTATTAATCACCGCATCTCACGGTCTAGTTCTTAAAAGAACTGGGCGATGGACTGAGTCCCTGACTCTTTACCCCGTCATCTGAATGAAGAAAATCTGTGTGGATGGAATGTTATTGAGCTAAAAAGCTCTGGTTATGGCTGGGTAACGGCAATAGCTAAGCCTCAGTTAAAACTTCATTGGCTACAGCATTACCATTTGTTACCCTGGAAGTCCTGATTAGTAAGTAAAGGGTAAAATCTCAAAAAATCGGACTATCTCTAGGCCACTCCACAGTGGGCGAAAGACCGTCCATATCTCAGCGTTGGTTCCACTCAGTGACGGCCGCCCCGTCCTAGTACCCCGAAGGGCTCCCCGTCCTAGCAGAACCGCTCAGCGTTAGTTCCACTCAGTGTCAGCCGACCCGTCCTAGCACCCCGACGGGCTCTCCGACTACTGAGCAGAACCGCTCAAATTCCGAGGAAAATAATTTAATTCACCGACAAGAACCCCTCAGCGGGCCGTACCGGAGAACACCTTCCCCGGAGACTCAAAATGCTCCCTTAAGGCAAAAACCCTAAGGGAGCGAACTCAAAAACTCATCACCCAGGATAACAGCAACAGCCGAACATCAGTTAACTTCCTCGGTTCAGCATTGCTAATTGTTACCCTGATTAGTAAGTAAAGGGTAAAATCTCAAAAAATCGGACGATCTCTAGGCCACTCCATAGTGGGCGAAAGACCGTCCATATCTCAGCGTTGGTTCCACTCAGTGACGGGCTCCCCGACCACCGAGCAGAACCGCTCAAATTCGGAGGAAAATAATTCACCGGCAAGAACCCCTCAGCTGGCCGTGCCGAAGAACACCTTCCCCGGAGACACAAAGTGCTCCCTTAAGGCAAAAACCTTAAGAGAGCGAACTCAAAAACTCATCACCCAGGATAACAGCAACAGCCGAACCTCAGTTTACTTCCTTGGTTCAGCATTACTAATTGTTACCCTGGAAGTCCTGATTAGTAAGTAAAGGGTAAAATCTCAAAAAATCGGACGATCTATAGGCCACTCCATAGTGGGCGAAAGACCGTCCATATCTCAGCGTTGGTTCCACTCAGTGACGGCCGCCCCGTCCTAGCAGAACCGCTCAGCGTTGGTTCCACTCAGTGTCGGCCGCCCCGTCCTAGCATCCCGACTACTGAGCAGAACCGCTCAAATTCCGAGGAATATAATTCACCGACAAGAACCCCTCAGCGGGCCGTGCCGGAGAACACCTTCCCCAGAGACTCAAAGTGCTCCCTTAAGGCAAAAACCCTAAGGGAGCGAACTCAAAAACTCATCACCCAGGATAACAGCAACAGCCGAACCTCAGTTTACTTCCTTGGTTCAGCATTGCTAATTGCTACCCTGGAAGTCCTAAAAAGGACAGGACCTTTTCAATTTCCACATCTCTCACGGTCTTAAGTTCTTAAAAGAACTGGGCGATGGACTGAGTCCTTGACTCTTTATCCCGTCATTTGAATGAAGTAAATCTGTGTGGATGGAGTGTTATTGAGCTAAAAAGCTCTAGTCATGGCTGGGTAACGGCAATAGCCTGGGCCTCAGTTAAAACTTCATTGGCTACAGCATTGCCCAGGAAGTCCTAAAAAGGACTTGTCAAGGTCATGTTTTTATATATATATATATATATATATATCGCTGGCTTCCTCTCACGGCCTTATAGTCCTTATAAGGACTGGCTTAAAGGGGCGAAGCAAGAATGCTTTTCATCTTCCCCGTTATCTGTAGAGGACGGTGTGGGGATAAGGTTTATGAGCTATTAAAGCTCTGATCATGGCAGGAGGGTAACAGCAATAGCCGAGCCTCAGTTAGAACTTCATTCGCTACAGCATTGCCATGCATTATCCTCCAAGGGTAATGGATTGAATGAATCAATCCTCTCTCACGGCCTACTCATCTCAACATTCTTATATATCTTGTCCTCAAGAGAAATTAATAGGTGTGCGATAGTTAAAACTGTTATTCTACTAGATATTCGAATTTCAGTAAGCAGAATTTCTATTTTATTTTTATAATTAATAATTATTCTTAGTTTTTATACTTTTTTCTTAACCATCAAGAAGGATAAAATATATCAAATAATTTGTTTCTTTATTCATGTTATTTCAATGGACACTTCGCATCCTTTCAATTATTATGCCCATCAAAGCCTGATCAGTAACAATCATTTTGCAATGTGCTTAGAACGAACAGTGACTGTTGATAATACAGTATAGCATTCTCGTTTACTTGTATAAACTTGTAAAAATTATTTTAAAATGTAATTGATTATTCTTACAGGCATTGTCTTACAGGCATTATTCTTACAGGCATCTTACAGGCATTCAGGCATTGTAATATTTGATATTTATATAATAATAATTTCATAGGTTAATATTTATATAATATATACTATTACATAACAGTATTAGTTAATTTATCTGAAAACCGAAGAGAAATAGCTGCATTAGGCCGCACTATAGCGACGGCAAAAGGCCGTAGTTCCTCCCCTCTGGTTTATGGGATACATTTAAGAGAAAATATCAACAGAAATGCTAGATTGCAAAAATGATGATTATTCTTCAAATTATCAGCATCACTATCTTCACATTGCTGCGAAAAAGCTCATTCGCTTCTTAAATCCTTTCAGCATTTTTTCACATGAATAAAGTTCATAGAATTATATGTAATCGAATTGAGGTATCCCATTGACAAAGTGGAAAAATTATCCCTTTCGTTAACTGAAATCTTGACATTATAGCGACAGTTTTATAGCGCAAACTTTGTTTCCACTTAGATAAAGGGTTAAAACCAAGAATGTAAGAAAATTTTATTGTCAACTCGAAAACATACGGAACTATTACTGTTAACTCGATATTTCTTTATTGGAAAGACGTATATTAGTGCTGGTTAGTTTTAAATGCAATGTATCATGACATCTAATTCTACGAATTGCATAAATTGTAGAGGCATCTGTATGTGTTAGAGATATCGCTAACTTTTTTTTTCTTTCTTTCTTTCTAGGTGATTTCATCTCTGAAACGAATTTATAACCGATTCAAGTTACAGCATCAATTCTCCTGTCACATCCACCCAAGATACGTGTTTACACGACTCTCTTAATCCAAGTGACAGACGTCCTTCAACCAAGCGAACATATCAGAAAATGTCAAAGCTTGCGTCTTTTAGGACAGTTTCGAAATCGTAGCTAGCAAAGCGCCTTGAAAAGAGTGTGAACAGCGAATTAAGTGAGAAAATTTGAATCGGAGTCACGTGTTTCACTTTGGAATTACATCATCGCAAATTCTGATAAACTCCGAAGGAAAAAAAACGAATTTACTGCCGCATTGAAGGTGCAACACTTGAATCACGAATTGAAGTTTATAAATCTTTCTAGACACAACAATTCTGCTATTACGTCAGTTTGTTTTTCAACTTTTCATCATTCAAGTACGTGGAAGCAAAGGTGTGCCACAACTAAAGTATTTGAATGAGAAGGTACTTGCAAAGGACTACCGTACTTCCAACGCGAATTACACGCGACTATCTGAACAATCTGAAGAAAAGGTAGATACTTAAGTCTAAACTGATTCGTCTTTCTAGTTTGTATTTGCAAAACAAACATCAGTAATGCAAAAGAATGTATTAACGTAAGAATTGGTTGGATTGTAACGTAAATGCTTTAAACGGTTGAAAAACACGTGACTAATAGCTTCGTTGTTGGAGCTTTTTACCACACGCATTCATGTGTTTTAATTCTACGCACCACATGATAAATGCCTCTTTAGCCAGTGCTCCAATTCCGCTAAAAAGTCCGATTAATCATTGCTTGCTGAATGTTCCACACGTTTCTAAATACGTTTCGCATCTTCTTTCTGCGTATCCAAACAAACGGGAAATGTTTAAACGATAATTTACAATTTAATTTACAATTATTCCATTTTATTTAATCTTGTCAATTAAGAGTTAATTCCCACAATACTTGGGCCATTTCCATTTAACTGGAATGAATTAACACGCGAATGTAAAACAAAAATATTTTAAAATGTGGCTTTTTTGACAGCAAAGAAATTGCTTTTTTCAAGAGATTAATTTTCTGTTAGAAAACCTTAGCAGGTTTAAAGGTTTGAGCAATTACGTAATTTAAAAAAATTACACAAAGTGTAAAACGAGAATGCTGTTATGGTGGAAACGGATTCTGTCTTTAAACTCGCATTTCATCTGTGAGGAAAAATTTAATGTCAAATGTTTAATCTTTCAAATAAAGATGATCTATAAATGTACTTGTTAACTTTAATTCTATTTCCTACACTGAGTTTTATGAAGAGTTACACAAATATCTTAAGTTGAGCGGAAGCTCACCATTTAGTTATTTCTAGATAATATGAGACCATCCTCATGAATTCGGAAGGTGGTTTGTGTGTGGAGTTTTATAATTTTAAACGTCTCTATAAATTAATTTTTTATCACCTTTATATTTAATATTACATTAACCTAATTAGTTATGACAAAACTCAAGTTTTTCGCGTTCTATCCTTCCAATAGAAATGGTCCATACTTGTATCATTAAGAATACTTCTATTTTATATGACGTTTTACAAGTTAAATATCTTGACGTTCTGTGCTTCATAGACAACTCTTCCTATCCGTTATTTCCATAAACTCCCAATTGTAAAACACTCGACGCACGTCTCTTCCAGTGCCGAAATTCTGAAAATGTTTTCATGTAAAATAATGCGCTGGGTGGAACATTAATTAAAATTCTCTGACATCTTTCTTGCAGTGACAAGCGATCCCTGTAAATCCCGACTCATTTCTCTCCTTTCTTACGAAAAACAGTCAGTCGAGCCCAGTTTAATGTATTAGAAATTCCGAACTCTTTTAATGTATTTAAAATGGTTCCGAAATATTGTTTTAATCTCATTTAACCTTTTTAATTCGCTCTTTAATTTCATCTTCTCTCCGAAATTCAACCAGCTCCGTTTCATTTCTTAATTGCGTCTTCTCTTCATCCTCTCCCACTCGACTGCAACGGCAAATGATAAAACTGACAAATGTGCTATTCCTTCCATTAAATGGTTACTTTGAATAATTATTCTGTTAACAATGGCTTCGAATTCTTTGAGGATTATTGTAATTACTTTTATAAATATAAATAAGGGCAAACACATCGCTTGGAAACTTTGCAATTGTTTAGTGATATCATCATCGAATAACGTTTTAATTGTTGAGCTTGCTCCTGCGGATTCTATCTTTTGCTAGGTTACAGGCAAAGGCCTCCAATCGACAAGAGCCTTTCTAGGAAGTAAGCAGACTCAATTAATTAAACATTAGAGAGACTTATGATGATAACGAGCCCTTTAGTAATAAAACCTATCCTATATATATATATATATATATATATATATATATATATATATCCTAGTTTTTTTTTTTTTTTGTTCTTTAGGCGAGAGAGATAAATTTCATTTGAAGGTGAAAGAAGGCTACTCTAATTATTGAATGTTTAAAATGGTATACAAATTTGTTATTATAAAAATATGGAGAATATTACAGATCTATTAAAATATTTATTCATTCATATTTTGTTCATCCTTTTCTAAGAGTTCAACTTACACAAACACTTTCGTTAAAATTTATTCCTCTTAATTTGATTGGGTGGGTTTCGATCTTTTAAAATTAATTCTCAATTCAAAATAGCTCTCAAAATGGAGGGAATTCTTTCTAGGGCTGCGATGTATTCTCACAATTTCTGATAATTTTGTACGTTTGTCTGTTTTTTTTTTTTTTTTTTTTGAAAAAAAAAACAGGCAAACGTCAAAAAAAGTTTAATCTTTTCGGGAATCAGAATAGTTTTAATTGAAGTTAACTTATTTCCTGTTTTAACGTAAAACATATTCATCGCAGTTTTTTTAATATAAAATGAACTCTGCCATCTATAGGTCATTATAGGAAACATTCACTAAGCCACTTCTTTTTCTTCTGTGCTGGTTACAGACTGAGTATATCCTTAGTTATAGAATGTAAGTGCAACATTTACGATGCGTTTGGGACATCGGAATCGGTTTCAAAGTAAGATGGATCGCAGACTTTAAGAGTAGTTAACTAAGTGCAGATAAGATAACATAGGTGAGCCTGTAATCAACCGATTAGTTTTCCGCAACTTCTGCAGTATTCGACTAATCCCTGGCGATATATCACAGGCATTCGTTAGCACCGAGGATCACTAGCACCCACTCTCCGTAGCACTTGGGATTGCGTGGTAACGCAATCATTGCCGTCACTACTGGAATGATCACCCGGAAATGTTTTATTCTGAGACTCAAGAAGTTCGTATAGTAATCTTTGAGGCAAAACCGCCGGTTCACACAGGAAGTTTGTTTCGCCTCTTGGAGCTCATCAGATAACCGCGGTTTTGGAATTGCAGGAGAAATCCTGAGGAGAGGATTTTTCTTTATTCACCTCATAAAAACGCCTCTTTCTAGAGATTGTTAGAGCAAAAATATTTAACATCAATTGGTGTTAGTGCCTACAAAATGGTGCATTTTGTAGGATTTGCATTTTGATGTAAAGAGTCGCTGGAAATGGAGCTACTTACAGAGATAATATTTTGTGACTTCGTTTTTATGTTAAGAGTTGGAGCGTGTAGTTAGAGATTAATAGCGAAATAATTAGCTCTGGTCTTCGTTAATTTATACGAGGATCAATAAAATGTCATGTTTATTTCTTTGCTCCATTCTGCATAGCTTTGTGCAGAAGGACGCATGGCTACCCCATCGGGTATTAAGTTCTGCGTTGAAAATGAACAGAACTTCAAATTCTGAAATCGATTTGGAGGGCAGTTACTCGTTTCTATTTTGGAATGGATCAACAAATAAAACCCAGTCATCAGTATCAAATATCAGCACTAACAGCACTTTTTCATCACTCTTTGAAGGATTGTGGAGGTGAGGAATAATAATTGAGACATCCATGAAAGTGTTCATATCTTGCCCCTCCTCCTCCAACGCTATTTGTCCATATTAGTTATTACTAGTGCTATCATCTGTTTTACTATCATATATATCTTCAATGCTATGCAGTCGACAGTTTATCATGTATCGTATCGTATGAAATGCTACGAGGATGTTTGTATATGACATATTTCATGTGAGTGCGCCAACCAATCCTACTTCAAAAGACATAAGTATTGGCGAGTAGGAGAACAAATAAAAGATGTGACTGTCCAGTTATTTAATCTGTGATAGGCTGAAAATGTAATATAGGTAGAATGATGGAAATACAGATAGACATATTGAGCAGATGTAATTTCCTGCAGACTTCAGCGTGATGACTTCTTCCTTCAAGAATTAATAAAGGTTTACTGATTTGTACGTAGTGGCAAGAATTAAGACGCCACATTTTGACAATGAAATGTCACGTGGGTCATCTTCAAACGAAATAAATTTCAATATTCGTCTCATAAAGGAGGACCAACGAACATTCTGCGCAACATTTTATTCCCTATCTATAATGACAATACTCTTTATTTTTTTTTTATTTTATTATTATTTTTTTTTTTTATGTTGGGCCCATACACAGGAGGGGCATTGGTCAACCTATAGCACATTAGTACCGTGTATGGGTGGCGGGTTGGGAAAGGAGGAATTTGTTTACATTTTGATTTGAATGACTTTAAATTGTATTCGTTGGGAAACACAGCAGGTGGGAGACTGTTCCACAGTGCAGCAGTCGCAGGGATGAAGGAAGAGGAAAAGCAATTTGTTCTGTTTGTTTCTAGGTGTACTGTGAAGGGATGTTGTGCAGCAGCAGTGCACGTGTTCCAATGAGCTTAGTACTGAGCGGAGGAATTATTAATGTTATTTCGGATGAGCATTTACCATGGAAATATTTGTAGAATATACTTACTGCAGAGATCAAACGTCTGTGTGAAAGTGGGGGAGAGAATTGGTAAGGGATGGATCATTGATAAGTCTAATTGCCCTCCTCTGTACTGAGTCGAGCATTTTGAGAGAGCTTTTAGGGGCCCCACCCCATATGTGGGAGCAGTATTCAATAGTTGGGTGGATTTGTGACTTGTGTAATGTTAGTAGCTGTTCAGGGATGAAGTAACATCTTGAGCGGAAGAGAAATCCTACTTTTTTTGAAACTGAGGAAGCAATGTTTGAGATATGTTTGTGCCAGGAGAGGTTTGATGTGAGGGTGATTCCAAGGAGCGAGATCTCAGACTGTCTGGAAATTTGGGTATCGTCGAAAAGGATACTGGGAAAAAGTTATTCTTTTTTATGGGAAATAGTACAGAACTGGGTTTTGTTGGTGTTGAAATTTATGAAGTTATCCTAACCCCATTGGAGGATGGCTTGGAGATCGGAGTTAAGGGTGGTGGTGGTAGTTGATGTTCTGTAGGATGAGGTGAGTTGTGTAGGGTAAGGCTTATCAAATGCAAGCGAGGAGTGTAGTGTTTGCTGTCATCTGCAAAAATGTGTATTGGGTTGGCGGTCAATTGCAATAGGTCGTTGATGTACAGCAGGAACAGGGTTGGTGAGAGGACCGAACCTTGTGAGACCCCAGCATTGAGTGGTGCGAGGATAGGGAGCCATCCACCATCACACACAGTGTGCGTCTAGACAGAAAACTGGCGATCCACCTACAGAAGTCCTGAGTCAGACCGAATGAATGGTAGTTTTCCTAGTAGGCCTTTGTGCCAAACCCGGTCAAAGGCTTAGGAGATATCTAGTGCAACCACTTGAGATTCGCCAAACCTCTCCATAGCCTTTCTAGAGATGGGTGACGTACGTGAGTAAATCTCCTGTTGATCGGTAGTGGCGGTCATTTATTTGGTGAGTGTTTTCAAGATAATGCAGGAGGTGAAAGTGATTTTTTTTATTACCTTTAACAGGACTGAGGTAAGCGAGATAGGGCGGTAATTGGATGGCAGTGACTTCTTACCCTTCTTGAGAATGGGCTGAATATAGGCCAATTTCCAGTTTATGGGATAGATTCCAGTGGAGTAGGATATAGGAGTACATATAGGTGACATAGGATAGGGGTCAGTTCTGAAGCCCAATTTTTCAGAACAATTGGGGGAATGCCATCGGAGACAGGAGACTTGTTTGTGTCTAATTGGTACAGTATTTTTCTGATTTCATCCTGGCAAAAGGATATAGGGGCATTGTATGTTGGGTGTCTGGAATGATTGGGGACATTTACCATCATGAGCAATGCATGAATTTGAAGCAAAGTATGAGGCCAGAAGATTGGCTTTTTCTGTAGGTGATGAGGCAGTAGAGCCATCGGGGTGGGAATAGTGTTGGACAGAAGTGACGGCCAATTGCTTTGGCAAGAGACCAAAAGGCTCTGCTGCCGTTTGGACAGGCTGCTAGTTTCCTGCTTTTTTTCTCTTTCGAAGCCTGTTTTGGAAGCGTTGATTGTTTTTTTGCATCTATTACGGGCTTCGGTGTAAGCTTTGAAGGAGGATGAGGTTCTTGATTTCAGCCAGTTGTCATATGTCTGGTGTGTTTCATCTCTATAGCCTTGGCACATTTTGTAAAACCAGGGTTTCGTTACGAAATGGCAGTTCAGAGTGTTGTGTGGAATGTACGTATTCATGCAGATGAGGATTACTTTGGTTATGAGTTCGGTGGATGTGTTTGGGTTGGAAGGCTGGAAGCAATAGTTCAACCAAGGGAATTTGGCATAGAAGTTGCGGAGGCTGTCCCACTTGGCACTGTTATAGTGCCAAACTACTCTTGTATGGGAGTGTGTGTAAACGTTATTGCATGGGGGAGGAGATGAGCACAAGGTTGTGGTCAGAATTGCCCAGGGGGCTCACTACTTTCACTGCGGAGGGGTCATTGGTGAGGAAGAGATCTAGGGTGTTTGGGGAGTGGTTTGGGTTGTGTGGTATTCTGGTTGGCATCTGGACAAGTTGTGTAAGGTCGTCGGTGATGGCAAATGTTTCAGCATCTCTGCCTGCAAGATATGCACAACTGGAGGAGGAAAACCAGCTAGTGCTGTTGTGGACGTTAAAATCTAGAAGGATGATTTCGCTGTTGCGAAGTGGGATTAATTAAAAAGATCTGTATTCAAATCTGGTCTAAGAAGTGAATAATCTTTGAGGACCTTTTTATGAGGACTTTTCAACTGAAGGTGAGTCAGTCTCATATGGAAACTCGGATTTTTCATCCAACAAAGCAGTCAAATTGGCGAAACGATACATTCAACAGATATATGCTCGCTTCATACCTTAGCTGTTTGAGCTGTAATACCAATGAAACCAAGGCGAGCAATAACGCCATAATATTGAGTGATTAAAACGCATTCCACGCAAACAAATATAAAATATCATGACTTTGCTTCTTTGGTTAACATTAACACCAGAGACCGTCTTATATAACATTTCGTGAGGATGACCAAGTAACTGATGTGTGTCAGTGTGGGCCTGCGTCCAAAGGTGTCATTTTGTAATCAATGATGTATTCTACGCTTAACTTAATTCTCCTCTTTCTCTCAGAAGGTTGTATTGTGTTCCGTAGTCGAACTACGCCAACCAAATGACGTCACATTCTTCCATCATTAAGAGCGGGATCTCGCGACTTCATGGTGTCACCGAATACGCTAATATACTGTACTAATGGGTGTAGTCTAACACTTGCTTTAGTTTCAGAGGTCATTAAATAAAGCACCACAATAATTTAATTTCCCTATTTGTTGCACGAGGAATGTTAATACACCCTTGAGCCATACGTAAATGGAAAATGTTTTGTCTCTGGTTCGTTCCCTATGAGACATTTAAGTAGTTGGAGTTACCTACAAGTGCTAATTATATGCGGAAGCGCCGCACTTCGTGTTCGTCTACAAGCATTCTCGTCTGCGGCCTCAATTTGGCGTGAATCGGTGGAGCAGCAGACGTCTGTGACATCAGGTTTGAACGTGCGTTGTCATGAAGACTGTAGCGAGGTCTTATTAGTTTTAGATGGGCAACAGGAGTTTATTTTGGCTCTGAAGCTTGAACACCAACGGGGATTTTGTTGCTGAGCCCCTGCTATCAGTGATTTCAAAAGCATCGCATCAGAGGAGAGAGTACTGCAGACCATCTTCTGGTTCTAAATCATAAAGCTATTATTGTCTGAAATACGAAGATTTTACGGCTAATGTTTTGAGTTGCGGTATGAAAACTAGTTTCCGAGGAAGGGGAGAATCTAGTTGTGTCAAACAGCGACTAACTCCAGATTGGCTGGACAAAATGCCTAGAGAAAAAGTTCCTCCAGTTAGCGAATGGAATAGCACTTACAGGGTGTTCGGGATAAATTTGACATATTTATAATTAATTATATTTTTCCGTAAGTTACATGTATTAACACACACTTCTCTTCATTTAAAAGTTTGGACCCTTCTTCATTCATATACAAGATGTCAGAAAGGATGGATAGCTGGAACCCACCTGAATCATGGAAGAGAATAACTTGTATCATGATGATTCGTGCCCGCCATCAAAATAAGGATATTACGACTGCTGCCCAATGCTCCCTGAATACAGTAAAAACAATCAGGCATGAACTAGAGACTTGCAATGGTGACTACGAGGATGTAGCAAGAAGAAAGATCCCTAGCAGACGATCTGATTGCGTTCGTACAGCAGAATTCCTCGCAAATCTGCAGGAACAGGCGTTGAAGAACCCTGGCATTGGAATTCGGGCTTTGATCGTGGAGTTGCTAACTGTAGTCAAGCCCTGGATAACAAGGGTAGCCAATGGTAGCAGGATTCGGCCCCTTGCCACACCTCTGGGAAAAGTCAAAAATGGTTGTCTGAAAATTTCTACGACTTCACCAGTCCAAATGTTTGGCCTCCAAACTCCCCAGACCTTAACCCCATGGATTATTTTGTATGGGGCGCAGTTGAAAAAGACACCAATCGCACTTCCAGTAATACAAAAGCCCAGTTAATGGATAAAATTAAAACAGTTTTTGCGGCCCTTCCCAGGGAGACTGTAGCATCAGCTTGTTCGATGTTCCGAAGCAGAATTGAAGCTGTGATCGATGCTAATGGTGCTTATTTTGAGTAAATCTTGTTGATAGTATTGTAATTAACTCTGCCTGTAATGTTTTTTTGTCAATTCATTAAATTTAATAGATACAAAGAAGATTTTCTTTTTCCTTACGAAACTGTCAAATTTATCCCGAACACCCTGTATAATGGTTCGACGACCTTCAGCAAGCGCGGGTGCAAACTCCATTTTTACAGGGCAACACGGGCACCGTTGTTCAGTCGATAATCGACGAATACTTGCTGATAATATAAAGTTCGCAGCTCTGTATTCAAAATCATTTGATCCATTGAGGAGTTGCCAGCGAAATTCCTTACCCTAATTTGGGGCTGTTCACAATAGTATAACGTTTCAGACACCTGGAGGAAATTCTTTCACCTTGCTATTGGAGACGTGCAGCAGATTTTGATGAAATTTAGAACACGGAGATATAAAGTCTGTTTTAGGAAACTTAGTTTAATATGATTTCTGACTCCAAAATGTCCAAGCTTTTTATAGAAATCCATGTAGTACTATTTTTTAAATGTTCGAACAATTCATCTATTGCATGTTTTAAAACTCACTTGACACAGTGGGATTCTAATCAGCATCGTGTAGGTTGTCAAGTGAAAGCAAAGCACTCGAATAGCTTTTTAATAAACGGTTAAAAAAAGCATTTAAACTCCTATTTTTTCTCTTGCGTGCTAAGCTCAGTGTTTTTTAAAAACTGATACTGCGCTGATAGGGCTGTTGATCATATTTTCACAGTGTATATGACAGTATTCGTCGGGGGTACATTTACGTGATTTGAGGGATTAAAACCATATTTTCTGGGAGCAAATATTCCTACCAGATTAGACGAGACCAGCTAACTCACCTTCAACTGAAAAGTCCAATAAAACTTTTGTTTTTCGTGTCCTTGACGGAATTCGAACCAAAGAACATCACCGACTGAGCTATGGGGAGGTCGATATTTTAAGTGGATATATTTATTGAAAATTAAATATCGCAGTCGTGTGTCCTTTGTTTTTCTGTTCAAACATTCGTTTGAGAAACGAGCATCCAGAATATGTAGCACCGTGTTTCTGAAACGGTAGGATCCCCCCCCCTCACACGTCATCTTGTTGGCAAATAATGCCTACATCCCTTAAGTTTTTAAAGAGCTTAATTTTCTCTCATACTTCCCACGTTAAAAAAAAGTTTATCTTCAAAGAAATAAAATTCTTCTGAATCGATGAATGCTTATTAAATTCTTGAGTAAGCAGATAGCGATCTTGGTTCGAGAATTTAGAAGAAAGGCTACGCATGCGCGCTACTACTATTATTAGAACAACAGGTTAATCTGGCAAATATTTTAATTTAGAATATATCAGAGAAATATTTAAAGGAGAATTTTCAGCTAAAAGTGTGCAAGCCGATCTGAAACGGGGGGTGGAAAGTTCTCTTCTAAACAAACCGGTCGAAGAACTCAAGTTACAATTCCCGATAGTTGATCTGACATAATCTAAACTGTCACCCTTTCTCCGATAGTTATTCCAGTATAATCCACACATTTTTCTCTCTTTCACGATAGTTGTAACCATTACAATGTAATGGTATGATGTAAACCATCTCCTTCCCACTCTCTCTATTTAATTAAAACTATCTACGATTGATGGGCAACTGCTCCTCACGTGTCTTTTAGTGAATTCTTCAACCTGTCGGAAATACAAGCTTGTCACAAAAGAAAGTAAACCAGTAATTCAAATATATTACACAGTCCTCTGATGTAATTGGTCCCAAGGCGAGTCTCTGAGCACTATTTGCTGTTAACGTTGTTTTCTGCTGCACATCTTTTATTCATGGTCTGCTGTGTCGTTAATTTTAAGTCTTCACTTAGCTCTTGACGCTTGTCAAGAATCAGTTCAATTATGGGGTCAAATATTCTACGTTGTTTTCTAAGGCGGTAGTTATTCGGTTAATAATTTATAAAAATTTAGATTCTCTCACCAGTTTTGTAGGGAGAAAACTACAAATATAGAAAACTACTATAGCAAACTACAAATCTATGAGCGTGTTTAGTCTAAAAAATTTCATTGTTGCAGATCGCATTAGTCTAAACCTCATTGTTGCGCCTTGCAATAGGCATAAGACTGTTCTCATTAATGATCAGTTACATAAATTACGATGGAGCTTATGACAAGTGAGGTACGTATAACTATATTAGTGCTATTAAATCGTCAATGCAGTTCCTTTCCGATTAAGTTCAAGTGATCAGCGAGGCGTAGTTAGTTCCATATAGCGAAAACGCAGCTGGCTTTGATGAGCAAATATGTTAATCTCTACTAATAATTATTTACAGTCGTTTATCGGCAATTTGAACATGGTATATTCCTTAAACTCTCTCTCTCTCGATATATGTTCTTCTCACTTTCCTATTATTTCTTTATCTATACAAATATGAATATTTCGACGAAAGAATATAATTTGAACGTGTCAATAGCAACACTAACAGAAGTTCCTGAGTGATCAAGACTATGAACGTTATTGATAGAAAGAAAGAAATTATTGTGATAGACTCTCGTAATTTATTCAGAAATGATTTAGTTCCAACCGCAAACAATGTTTCAAGTGGTAAAGAATAAACGTTGAGAAAGACTGCCAACAATGTTATCCTCAACAATTGATCTCGAATAATATTTTTAGCAATACTTTGAAAAAAAAATGGCACTTCTAAAAGTATCCTGATGGATCACCAGTCAGTCAATGAATTGCTTGTAACTACTCACATTTGAATCTTCGGTGTGTGTTTCACTGACCGAAGCTAGTTTGAAAAAAAAGCTGGTTATGATAGCTGTGACTGAAATCCTCAGCTTTTCTTCATAAAGTCTAGAAAATTCCTACAGATTTTTAGTCAGTGTTTTAAACGAAAAATACACTTTGTGGACTTACCCATCAGTTGATCATATCGTGATTAAAAAAAAAGAACTTTGCATGCCATAGTCAATATAGTAATCGGATAGCAAATGTAATCCGAATAACTTTATTATGTTTATGCCGTATGCAAATTTCGCTGCGATGTCATCAACGATTTTTGGTAAGGGGGAGCGGAAAAAAGAATGAATGTGACAGTTGCAAATTTCCCGAAAGAGCTTTAGATAAAAATTATGGAAATCCAAACTTTGTCCGCTTTTTATGTGCAGCTAATCAAAAACGTACGCATTGCGATATGAAAATGTCTTACAAGAACAAATTCTTCAGTTTTTTCCATTTCAATTAAAAAATTTACTTAACATAGAATACCGATGTTTAAAGCTTCTCTACTGGAAGATGTTATTTTTAATTTTCTTCCCTGAGAAATGTTCTTAGCAGAAGTATTCGTAATAATAACGAGCTAATTTCGATCAAAAGCAATTCTAACAATAATGACGTTTGTTACATTGTTGCTTCTAATTGTTATGTTGCTAACACTGTCGATATTTCAAGAGCAGCATTTAGAAGAAGAATGTCCTTTAATAAAGCCTAAACCGTTCATTGGAAACTAGTGACTCATCTCGACTGATGAAAGATTCAAACATTACTTCAATATTTCACCTTAAATAATGGTTGACACCAAATAATTACAAACTGCAATGGCTGCTGTGCATCGATTATGATAGGATACGATTATTAGGCTCATAATAATGACCTTTTCTAACAACACCCACGAAAGAAATCTCCACAGTTCGCTTGTGAATAGGCAGACGGGACAAATGACAGTTAGGAGTAGCAATTTCCATTTCTAAGGGTAAAGTGAATTGCAATTATGGCTAGTTTAGATTTCTTCATCGTATTAGAACAATTCATTTAATCATTTTCTGTCTATTTTAGATTTTATTCTTCCTACGAGATTTTTATTCTTCATCTACTACTACTGCCTATTTTATTCCTCGTTTGATATTTTTGCTGCTTCAACCTATTCTATCATCAGCTAGACAAGATGAACGCAACAAATTCCTTAAGACTTCAGAACATTAAGAACATTTCAAGCATTGAAAATAGGCACGCGGAATGCGTTCCCTTCCAAAAGCTACCAGATTTTCCTGATAACTACCCTGACATAGTTGACAGTATGTTAACAAAGACGTGAAGTAGAAGAAACTAATAGGAGGCCACTTATTGGGATGCGTATTTGGGCTCAATTACGTCACTTTCGTTTGGATGTTCGCCTTTGTACGGCTCAGAAATTCGTAACATAGAGACCGTGGGAAGACTGACAAAGAATTCCAATGGAAGCAGTGAAAAATATAATTAGGAATTAATTAAAAACGCCAATAAGTAGGAGAGATTCGGTAGCCATGAAAAGACAAAAGGGTGTGTCTGTGTGCCGATGGGTACACAAGACAGACAGGTGATTTGCGCGAGGTAAGCAGATCCTTGTAATTGGGTTATTACGATTCGTATTACGGAAGCAGAAGAATGGGAAGGGCACAAAGAATATTCCATACCGTGGTTTAAAAATGGAATCCAAGTACGAAGCAATTTGACGTAGCACAAGGAATCATGATTATGAAAATAAACATTCCCAATACTGGGTGCGGTCAGCGGAGCAATCAGTGACGATGGAAATGTTTGGTCACGAAAGTTCAGTTATTTGTACGACGGGTAGAAACTGAATAGACAACCTTTCTTGTTAATTAGCAGAAATTAATAAATATTTCTGATAGGTATCGATGTTTCAATTTGTCAGAAATAGTGCATCCAATGCAAATTCTAAGAAATGTTTCGAAATGTGCTGTGTATTCTTGAGATGAGCTCTTAGCATTTCCTCAATGGTTGTTTCGCAACGATTTTAGCCATGGTGATCTGTAGATGGAATGATTACAACAATGGTATATTAGAGTATTTGTTGTAGTAGTTCTAACAATGATCATAGGAAGGGATATTCTTAATGACCTTATTGTTGTGGGGATTATTTCTATCAAAGTTAAAATGAAGCATTTGTTAGAATATTAACAGGGGTAGGTTTTCAAAGAACAGATTAATTTCAGACCAATAGCGGGCTCCTTACAACAGAATAAATTCAGATTGGTCACTTACTGATTGAACATTTGCAAATTCCAAAGTATCGAGCAGTTCGCAATTAAATCATGCTAGAAATAAACAAATCTATCGAACTGTTCAATAGTCGTGTACGTACGTCAGATTTCTACCCAATACAATCCGTAGGTTCATCTACGTTTAAAGTAAAATTTTACGAAGGGACTGTGAAAAGATGTTTTATGTTTATAAAACCAATCGGATTTCACTTTAAATTTGTACACCGCTTATGAAGGTCACATCGCATTTTGACACCGCCTGTCTAGAACGACAATTGAAGCTGCATCTAGGATGTGAAGGAATATTTTTGTACAGTGGAAACGTTCCATGAGGTGCGTCACTAAAATGTTTATAAACATTTTATTCTGTCTTGTAATTCGCTTCTGATAAATATTTACAATTACTAATATCTCAAAGGAAGTCTTTCCAATTGTGCACGCTCGCAAACTCGATCCGAGATTACCCCCAACTCGTTCTTTTTACATTGCTACGCATGAGATGTCTTTTTATTATCATCGGAGAAGGTTTACTTTGAGGTCACGTGTGTTTAAAACGTGTGTAAGTCTGTTATCTAACTGAAAGTTCCGTCTGGTAGTGAAGCAATTCTTCTCACGTCTTATTTTTGATCTTTCGCTTTCTGTTCCACCTTGCACTTTCTTGCTAAGACCGTTGCCACCAGGCGGACAAATTAACGGCCACAGGAGAGGATAAACCGATTTCCTGGCAAGTGTTAGAGCCCTTTGTGATGGCTTTTCCTGCAGGAGCAGGAAGTAAATGCTACGTTGAGAACTGGAAATGGTGCGAAGGATCAGATGCTACAAGAATACTCCACTTTGGCAAATGAAGCGGGAAAGTTGAATTCAGTATGCGAAGAAGTTGGCAGATGCTCTTCAAATACACGTTTCTACACGTAAATCAATACGCCCTTCTTGTATCGCCTCTTCTAGCCGAAAAATAACGCTACACATCAAAGGGTCAGTCATTAAAGTCATGACCTTGAAAGGTTCTGAAGGTTGATGGCGTCATTTCTACAGCTTCCTTTTTCTTCTTAGGAAAATTATGAGGTTGACTATAGGAAACAATCTCATCCTTTGCGCCATATTTATAAAACTTCATATCGTAGCGTCGCCCGTCAACTAGCGTTCACTGTCACCGTAAGTGACCTGCTCCTGCAAATGGATAGTAGTTTCTGAAGCAGAATCGTTTCTCTGCATGATGCGAGGCAGTTTGATCAATAAAAACAGCGATTTATTTATTTTTATACTTTTCAGAACTCGTAGTTATTCTGTGATAGAACAGTTATGTACGTTTGCAGCGACACATGGTGAAGAATTTCTTAACTAATTGCGCAAAAGTCATTTTTATTCCGAAATGTGGCGTCACATTGTGAGGACAGATTTGAACGAATTGACAGAAGCTTTCGAGTTCGACCTGATTCATTGGCACAAAAAGAAAGAACTATGACAATTCAAACTACTCTAGACTGTATTTACGAACAAAATAATCTCGTCATTTCAGCATACTTAGCAGTAATAAGGGCAAATAGATACCTTTATTACTGCTATAATTTGAAAACAAACATAGAAAAAAATAAAAGGAGTATGAGAATGCTGACAAGGCTCCCCCGTAATGATGTGATAAATCACATGACAGTGAAGACCAATGATTTTTTTTTTCTTCTTCGAAATATTCACAAAATAGGAAATTTGACTCTTTTAATATGGGAACTCCTGCGATTGATGAGAGAACGGACTGAGATATAAATGGATTGTGGTCAGTTTTTATTTTGATTTCTTTCAACTTCTCTTTCCCCTTTCTTGTTCAGAGTCTTGAGGTGCATTTTAAGAGCGAATTAATGCATTGCTGTCGAGAATATGGACTCATCTCGTTCTTATTTCCACTTGGGAGGATATTTCGCCGCCCATCTAAAAGTAAAGAATAAAATCCGTAGATTCAGAAAGAAAAACGAAAACACACGCACATAGAGAAATCGAAGAGAATAATCCACACATCAGAAGTTTACGAATATTGGTGTTGTACACAGACGTCCGCTTCGCCGACACGTCCGTCCTAGGCGAGTTTCATTTTCGGTTTTGATAGGATATTGATTGAGTGACTTTCAGCTTAGCTGGAAGAAGACAAACCAATGAATCTACTTGTAAAAATAGATAACAGCATAGCTGGCGGATCAAGTCTCCTAATCTTATGGCGAGGGAGAATCAATACATGACAATAATGTATATGGAGAGAGAGAGAAAAAAAATCAAGGCGAATATCAGGCCAGACAAAAATGTAAGCAGTTGGGGTAGATCTTAGTATTTTAAGAGTTAATACGGAATAAATATCAAAAAAAGGATGGAATTAATCGGAGACAATCCAACACATTTGATTCGTGTTTAGTAACAATTTATCTTCTTAGAAATTCAACCGAGGTCATTTTTACCGATCACTTGTGGACAGTTTCTTTCCTGTGTAGGTAATAAGCATATAATTCTGCTTTTTTTTAAATTTTGTCGATTTCAATCAAAATTCATTTAACAAAGATCCTAAAGTCCAAATTTCATTGAAATTCATCCTGTCACCAGTTTGCGAAACGAAACAAAATTAAGAAAATGAACATTCTTTAATTTGCTTATAATAAAAAAAGCACCGTGAAAACTTTTTTCCACAAAAATATCCCACACAATTAATATTTTTTTATTTTACCATACGTTTTACTCGCTAATAAAAAAAAAGGTTGTTCCTATTAGTTCCCTTTTCATCAAATCACCCTCAGATTATCGGCACTCGATAAAAATAACCCAATTTCCTGTTGTAGTGTCTAATCATGCTCTACGCATGCGCATAAAGAGTAACTCCATTATGAACAGAAAAAAACAAGAATGTAATTTTATTTACAAAGTATCTCCTTCTTTCTTTTCAGCCGTATTCTGCCTGCATTTCTAATTTATTACATTCTTTCTTAGACAATTTCAAAAATAAGCTTTCATTTCCTGTAGTTTTTTTCCCGTTCTTAAGATGCCTCGTGCATAGTGAGAGTTCTGGACATTACTTCGATTGCAGAAGTTCGTGATTAACGATAATAGCTGATGAGTACGCACCAACACAACCAAACGGAGTTAAATATGCTTCTCTAGAATGAGAATTCTTTGAATAACCACTTCATTAACTCTAGAAATATTTCGTTCCTGAAATTCTTGTGTCGCTTTTCAGTAAGGATGAGATCTAATGGTTGTGTCCAAGGCGATGATTATACCCCGCGGATATGTGAATTACACACACAAATAGCCTGGAGCTATTTGCTGCGCGGGCAGAACCTACGCTCTCTCTCTTCCTTTTTTTTTTTTTCCTTTCTTTACACCGGAAGTGCTTGTTACGGACTAATTGTGAATAAATCAAAGTCGGATTTAATTCTCCCGAGGGTGAAGATGGAAGATCAACAATAATTGGGAAAATATTCCACTTTTCTTGCATTAATTTAAGGTCTTCTTTTTCTTGGTTCTGTGCTGAAAAGCCCCTTAAACATCACGTTACATTCAGATTCATACTCACAGGCCACTATTTTATAGAATATACCAAAGTACTCTCTAAAACAGTAGAATGAACGCACGCATATGCATAGCAAACAAGCTTAAAAGGTGTCACTGATAGACGTGTGTTTCATTACACTTGTAAACATCCCTATAACTGCTTCATTGCAGCCACACAAAGGACGCCATTATTTCCTTTGTCAGTGTAATATCAACTATTATTTACCGACATATGTAAAATTTGTGAACTAGTGTTTTTTTTTTCTTTCTATCCTCGTGCCAATGTTGAGGTGATTACGGAACACATCCGCTCTGCAGACAAAGAGTGTCGGTTCGTTGAGTCACACCAGTCTGCGTTACTCATCGCAAAAAGACAAAGAAAGACACCGATTATACGTATCAGATATTAAAGAAAAATCGATAAGATTATAAGGGACTTCCTTATAATCTTAAGGGAATTTGAATGAAGTTTAATATTACAATTTGATTTATTCTTTTTTTAGGTTTAGGTCAACCACCAGAATAAACGGCGTAAAATATTGTAGCAGCAAATGTTCTAAACGCAATTCAAGAAGATCCGACATAATTAATTTGAATGCATGAATTTCTTTGTAACTGTTTTCCTTGTAGTTTGTACTTGGGTACAACACTTTCAACATCAGTTATGTTAATACGCGATGGTTTTAGCTTTGCTTCTTTCATTTAATACATTGATAGAAAATTAGAAGAATGGTTAACTCATAAAAAACACGCAACTTATTGTTGGTTTCTATAAACAAAATATTCAAGTTACTTTACAACTTAATTTTTGGAATATTAAAACCTCCACATGCATTACTGATAATGATCAAGAACAACAAATTTGATGACAAGGATTGCTTCCTTGTAAATTGATATTGATATTTCTGTATCCTTATAGTCCTTGTAAGGACTGGCTTAAAGGGGCGAAGCAAGAATGCTTTTCATCTTCCCCGTTATCAGTAGAGGTCAGTGTATGGATAAGGTGTTATTGAGCTATTAAAGCTCTGATCATGGCAGGAGAGTAACAGCAATAGCCGAGCCTCAGTTAGAACTTCATTGGCTACAGCATTGCCACCTTACCCTCCAAGGGTATTTAATTGAATGAATCAATCACCGCATCTCACGGTCGATTGATCCAAACCCTCGATATTTCTGTATCCTTATAGTCCTTATAAGGACTGGCTTAAAGGGGCGAAGCAAGAATGCTTTTCATATTCCCCGTTGTCTGTAGAGGAAAGTGTAAGGATAAGGTGTTATTGAGCTATTAAAGCTCTGATCATGGCAAGAGGGTAACAGCAATAGCCGAGCCTCAGTTAGAACTTCATTGGCTGCAGCATTGCCATCCATTACCCTCCCTGGGTACCAATTTTAGTCGCCTTGTACGACATGCATTAGCTACATTGGTGCTATTCTTATCCCGGCAACCACACGGGGATGTACCGATATTTCTGTTTCTGTATTATTCTACTAGTTTCATTAAATTATAATAATATAGGTAATTTTAAAAGGTATATAAGAAATTTTAAAATTCTTTAAAGATTTTAAAAACATTTTAAAAAATTGAAGAGTAAATAAAGAGTATAATATACATTATATTATTTCTTAAAAATACATTAATTTTTAGAACAGTTTAAAACTAGTATACACGACCTGCCTTATTTGAAAACGTTGACAATTTTGTAAACATAAAAGTTGATAGTCTTAATTTCACCCACCTTCGTTTAGTTTCGATATTCATCAAATGAATTCGTGACATCCCAACATCAGCAAACACACACGAACATTGTGAAATTCGTTTCTTTTCTAAGAACAGGCACTACCTTTAAGTGATAGCATGGACGAACAGCCAGACAAGAATTATTGTTACCCATTGTACAGCCTAGGAATCGGAATTATATAAAGAGAGAAAACATACATATTTTTAATTGTAATATAATTTTACAATGAATTATACCATTTAAGTGTACTAGAAAATGTGAGCAACTTGTATTTCTATATAATAACACATTATTAGTATTTCGTATTAATGTGAAATATATAGTTGGCCTTAACACATGTGTAGTAGTCTATTAACTGTGTATTATGTAAACCATCTATTAGAAATTGTGTAATTCTGTTGTATATTAAAGAATATCATTCAAAAAAGTCGACTTAAGGAAGAATTAAGCAAAACTTATCTATTACCGAATAAACCAATTTTAAGTTTAGATAGAAACTATATTTAAATTTTTTTAAAAATTTGCATCAAGCTATTTCTGTTATGTTATACCCTAATTATAATATAATATAATTTTAATAGTTCAAACTGGGAAATATTTTGCTGCTTTGCGAAGAAACGAAACTAGAATTTTGTCTATACTTCGTTTTAAATTTGAACCGTAAAAGACAGAAAAACAGCAGTATCTACCTAACAGCAACCAAACGTATTTTTTCGTAGAGATTTCTAAGTTTCTCTCTTACATTTCCTTGAGTTCTAACAATATCACTGACGCAGTGGGCATTCACTGATCGATTTGATGTTTCTGAAGTATCGAAAATGAAGTGTTGTAAAATGATTCACAGAAATACTTAGTAACCATGGTAACGAATGGAATTCGGAGCGTTTACTGCACTAACAGTTTCTTTCCCAACCCAATCGTATTTTTGTGCATTCCAGTTTAAGCAACGCAACATCGAACCGTAGCACAAAAAAATTTTGCCTGCTTAAATTTCTTTCCAGACGAAAGAAGTTCAGCGACGAATCTTCGGAAACCGAGGCGACACTAGCGTTCGCATACGTATGAACATTCGTATTCTGTTTACTCTCAGCCACTTAACCATTTGGTTTATTTGCGAATGAGTTTGTGTGACATTTACGAATGCGGACATCTTAAAAGGGAGCTTTCTTGAATAATAGACAGAGTATGGAGAACAACGCTTTCCTAGTGTGGGAAGGTAGATGGCACGCGCTTTGATTTTCATTTATGTCCCTGCTGCGATAGCGCGTCAGAAGTTATTTCCGAGCGCTTGCTTCGACTGTGTACATTGAAAGGAAAATAAGCTGGTATTGTTCCGTTGATATTACACAAGGCAGTCTTGTCAGGTGCTACGTAGGTTTCTTCCTAAAGCGATGTTTGATGTCGATGACACCAGAGCTGCTGTTAAAAATAAAGTCGATTTTATGGTGGCAACAACCGCCCATCCTATCTTAGAATAACAAAGACCTTCCACCCCCCCGCCTCTTTCATTTTGTACCTCTCTCCTGTAGTAACTGCAAACACAATAAAATACGAAGAACATCAGTCAGACAGCGTGGCCTTATAGATGGATTGTAGTACAAGTAATCTCTTTGATGGGAAAGACTTACATTCTATTTCCGTCAGTGACGCGAGGAGCTTTTTTCTGGTGCCTTTCGATTAAAGGTGAGTTAACCGGTCTCATACGGAGGTAGGGTTTTTTCGTCCCCCGGAAACTTGGTTTTTTTTTTTTGAAAGAACGGGAAAACCGGCCTTATGAACAGACACCGATCTACAGTCAAAGTAATATCGGGAACTTTTCCCATGCACTTGCTCCTCGGGGCCTCTGTGCATTAGAACCCTAATTGCGAACTTGCAATATGAAGATGCCAACTAAGAAGAAAAAAAAATATTCAGGGCTTACGACGACAATGTCGCTGATTTTTCGTTCCAGTTAATGCGGTCAAATTTAAATTATAACCGTATTTGTTCATATCGGAGTCGCTAACACCGGTTTAAATAGTTTTAAAAAGAAATGCTTTATATTAAATAAGCTCACTGAAAAAAGTAATCCTTACAATTAGTTTCGCTGAAAAAGAATCCCATAATTATTAATCAAAAATGCTAATTTTCATTAAATAAAAATACCATTTATAGTCAAAGAAACAACTTTTTTCTATATAAAATTCTACGTAATTCTGTGTTCAAGATTAATTTTTAAGGAAAACCTAAATATCAAGAAGGGGCAAAAATCCCACCCATTCAGCTCGGTGATACAGATTTAAGAAATATTTCATGCATTACTTAGGTTCGTTTTAATTTTAACTTATAGGAATTTAATGAAATGTACGTCTAATAAATCAAAAAAAAAAAACGATCGCGCACTTTGGGTGGGAATGATGTTTGGTTCGTCGCGAACGATATGTATTATTAGGCTATAAGGGTTTTCTTTGTTCAGTGACGAATCTGCGATGAAAACACTGTTAGGAAATGTCACAGACAACACTGTCAATAGCTAAACAAAGGGAGGTCATTGTGTTATTCAAGGATGACTCCACGAAAACATCTCTCTTCATTCGAAATGGCAATCAACAAATGATTCATACACACCACGTTTACGAAAAATTTCTGAATTTTCTGTAATACTTCGTCAAAAGTAGAGCAAGGTTAGGTAGTACGTCCTTTGTTATCCTCTGACAGGGGTGTTGTTTACTTTATTGCAGCCAAACGTGTGTTTCCATGAAAACACGCTTCCTATGAAATGAACAATACTTGTCAGAGTGGTGTGTTTCGTTTGGATGACTCACCTTTTGTTGAGGTACAAACCGACCCTCAGACTTGCGTATAAAAGATCCCAAGTACGCAGGGGGTCCGCAAAATCACAAACTCTGAGCCTTAATCTCGACAATTTCTTCTTACTAATGGCCAAGGTAATGTATCTTGAGACTCTTAATCGGTCAATAATTATATTACTTCAGGTGGTTTATTTTACTAATAAGTAGCTCCTGATATTCTCTCATTGTATGCGTTTCTTTCTTTCGATAGGTAGTATTTGCTGCAATCTTTGTCCTGGCTATCAGCGTTGTCCGTGGCGAGCATCGCTGTCCCACCTACTGTGAACCGGTGCAGCAGAATGAATGTACCCGAATGGGATGGCAGTTTCAGCCGCAGCAAACGAACTCCTGTAATTCTCGTCACTGTTGCCCAGTATGCTACAGACGAGTTGGTAAGTAGTTGTGTATCCTTGCTTTGTACAGCCAACAATTGTTTCTTCTTCTTCTTTTTTTTTTAATAGCACTCTAGCATTGTATTATTCGCTAATTTAGATCTTATTACAGCATTTTCTAGTTTATAAGAGAATATCAGTAGAGTTGTTTTCTTTCCAGTAGACGGTCGGTTTGATTACTTTAATTTCTTGTCCCAGTAGGCAATCCAGGTTAGGAGAGCCTACATGTTTGTTTATATATATATATATATATATATATATATAAACAAATATATATATTTGTTTATATATATATATATATATATATATATATATATATATATATATATATATATATATATATATATATATATATAAAAAAAAAAAATATATATATATATATATATGAGCTTTTTTAAAGATTTATTTACCAAATTGAAAAAGGAAGTGCAACTCGAAGGACGGGAAGGTAACTTTCGTATCATTTTATTGCGCCAGTGTAGTTTAAACAGATTTATTAATATAAGTTTATTTTTTCCTGCACAATTACTTAAGTTGTTAGTTAGATAGAAGAAAGAATGAGGATTAGTTTGATACTTTTATGTTATCAAAACAAATCTTAAACCTATTTATGACAAAGTTTATTGACCGATAATCATTAAGAATAACAGACTTGAAAATATAATCTAATGACTGACACAACCAAGAAACAATTTCAGAATAGTCGAAGAACAAGCAAATAAAAGAATTATACTTATTATTGAATTCTTGTCAAATATTAAAACATTTTAAATATTAAATAATTGAGTATAAAAATATTAATCGGGTATTAACGATAAAAATTTTCTTATAAAAAAGAATAACTATTATACACCTTTTTTAGATTTTTATATATTATTTAAATTTTTAGGTTATTTCCATGTGCTATGTGCTCCCCGTGTGGTTGCCAGGATAAGAATAGCACCAATGTAGCTAATGCATGTCGTACGAGACGACAAAAATTGGTACCCTTGGAGGGTAATGGATGGCAATGCTGTAGCCAATGAAGTTCTAACTGAGGCTCGGCTATTGCTGTTACCCTCTTGCCATGATTAGAGCTTTATAGCTCAATAACACCTTTTCCTTACACTGTCCTCTACAGACAACGGGGAATATGAAAAGCAATATTGCTTCGCCCCTTTAAGCCAGTCCTTATAAGGACTATAAGGATGTGCTATGTGGAGGAGAATAGATGACTTGAAACTATTTTATGGTTAAAAAAGTCCTTTTTAGGACTTCCAGGGTAACAATGCTGCAGCCAATGAAGTTTTAACTGAGGCTCGGCTATTGCCGTTACCCAGCCATGGCTAGAGCTTTTTAGCTCAATAACACTCCATCCACACAGATTATCTTCATTCAGATGACGGGATAAAGAGTCAAGGACTCTGTCCATCGCCCAGTTCTTTTAAGAATGTGCTATGTGGAGCAGAGTTGGGTTGATATCCATACCCTTGGAGGGTAACGTAGTGCAATCTGTAGCCAATGAAGTTCTAACTGAGGTTCGGCTATTGCTGTTACCCTCCTGCCATGATCACAGCTTTATGTGCTATGTAGAACCAGACTATGGATTGCGGTGATTGATTCATTCAATCCAATACCCTTGGAGGGTAATGGATGGCAATGCTGTAGCTAATGAAGTTTTAACTGAGGCTCGGCTATTGCTGTTACCCTCCTGCCATGATCAGAGCTTTAATAGCTCAATAACACCTTATCCCTACACTGTCCTCTACAGATAACGGAGAAGATGAAAAGCATTCTTGCTTCGCCCCTTTAAGCCAGTCCTTATCCTTATAAGGACTATGTGCTATGTATTGAAGCTTTGCTGTGATTGTTTTTAAAACAAGTTCATTTTAGTATCTCTAATATTTCAAAACTGCTGTTTTTTATTAGTTATAGAGATTTGGTATAATTTTCTCTGTTTTTCCACACAGCCATAGGAGATCGTTGCAATGGCAGTTTTTGCGATACGACGTCAGGCTACGTGTTGGTTTGTGATGATGATGCCTACTGTGACTACAACGACAACACGTGTAGACAACGTCAGCAGTGGAGAGGATGATTGGCAGAATGCAAGGATAATGGCCAGGATAGACAAATGTAATCTAATGGCGAAATTTATATTTGTATTACAACTTTTTTGTCTTTGCATTTAATGGAATGTTTCACTAAAATAAAAGTAGCATACATAAATGATATCGCTACTTAGTAGGTGCGTGTGCTAATGCACTTGTAGTTTGGTTTTCATTAAAAAGTATATAATTTTTAATTTTTTATCCATTGCTTTTTTCTTTTTGAATCTTTTCACAAGAATAGCCTTAATATTTCTGACTCCTGTTTGCTTATTTCGAAATTAAATGTAAATCTACACCTTCTGTGCAAACCTGACTCATGTTCTCCTCAGAGCAAATGATTCATTCCAACTTTTTATAACTGCGTAGCATCGTTTCTTTATATGCTGCCGTATTCTGGAGTTCTCCTCTATTCCGATAAGTCGCATCCATCAACTGATTGCCGACATCACTTCTACCTTTTTAATCATCGCACCAGTTTGCATTCTTTCTCTGCCGTTGACAAATCCCACACCTACACGTGTAAATCAAAGGAGCAATTCTCAAAGGAACAGGATCTATTCAACGATAGAAACAACATTTAATTTATTTAAGATTACTAAAAACAATACAAGGTTACTGTAAAAAAATAACCAATCCAGCTTTTTTTTTTCACCCTCGTAAAATTCGATCTTACATCATTTTATATTCCTGTTCTGCCCCTTTAGAGGTTTCTTTTCCTCATGACTACAATGTCTTACACGTCAAATATAGAAACGACTTATGATGTAGTTCCGATGCTTTTTCCTACTCGTGTTAATGTTATCTTATCTCTGACTTCCAAAATTATATTTGCAAAGGTCTTTTATCTTCCACTTCGGTACATTCAATAAAACTTCTCTTAAGTTATAATACATTTTCTGAGAGAAGATGATGACGTCGAAATCGACACAGAGAACTTAAGACAGACTTCGGAAGTCTCTCTTAACTACAGAGCGGTATTAAGCTTTCGAAAGTGTTGTAATGCATTTTAATATTAACTATGGTCACACTGCGAGAGTAGATGAAAGAAAAAAGGGAAGAAACTATAAATAGATACATAATGGAATATAAAATTTAATATGAAACAAAATCTCAACGTAAAACAGATAAAAAATCCGTAATGCGAAATCAGTTCGGGGATTTTGTGGAAACCAATCGGCGTTTTCGTGTTGCTTTGACAGGCTTCTCATTCAGGGAATATAAAAGATAAGCCTGTAAAATCAATACGAAAAGCTGATTGGTTGTTTCAATTGAAGGACTGTTTATGATCCACGTATTTGTGATATCAGCAACATTTTGATAGACAAAAAAAAAGCGTTTCATTATGCAAATATCTTACAATCAATACTTGTGCAGTGTTTTCCGAATTAATTTTCATAAAGCTGAATTTTCAATCTAAATCTCTTGGTTGATTAAATGAGATTTATTAAAGTACTACGTGTGAGATCTGAGCACATGTTAACCTTCTGATCATAACAAAAATGACGGATATAAAAATGCAGTAACGATTCTTCGAATAAAACGATGCGTTTGTGGGCTTCATGTTACTAACAGACAGACAATCAGAACCTGCCTATCACGACATCAAAGTATGTAAATACCAAGGCAACTCATCTTAAAAGGTAAAGAAACAACGCTATTAGAAAGAATCGCTTTGAGAACACAAATATTACTTACTTTTTTCTAAGAATAGAAAAGAATAAAGGAAAAAAGTCTTGATTGCATAATTAGAGGTTGTAAAAATGACTTCTTGCACGTTACTGTTGGCTGTGTTATGCTGGAACCTAATTGTTATTGTATAAAAATGCAATTTCCTCTCTTCCCCAGCGGACGAGGGGTGGTAGCACACTGCAGTTGTTCACTCGAAATGGAAAATGTTCTTTAACCATCGCGTAAGCAAAAACGAAAGATTTTCATTCAGTACATTGTAATATTTAAGAAAAAATATATTTCTCGCATATGCCTTTCGAAACTAGATCCGACGAAAATATGTTACTTAATCCTTTTTGTCGTAATCTTCAATGTCTATTCTTCCAGCCGGTTTGCTTTTGTGAAATAAACTCCTAGTTTCAGGGAGAAAACCATCCAGCATCCGGCGAACTCACCTTCAGTTACAAATGCCTGATATGGGTTCTTCTAAACAGGGTTCGAACCCAAGTCTTTTATTACCAAAGTCTTCGTCGAAACCATATTAGTTACGAAGGGCTTAAATGGAAGAATTCAGATAGAAAATTTTAAGACATCCATAAAATATTTTCATTATTTATTTTTAATACTTTCTTTAATGAATAGAAACGTATATTACGCCACGCTTTCAGTTTCTTTGGCAAAGCAAACTTACAACTAATGACGACTGTATAATTCCCTGGAAATTCTAGATCTACATAAATATGTTATGTAGATCTAGAATCTACATAACATATAGATCTAGATCTGTATGTTATTATGTTAATATACCTCTACATAATATGAATATTTTGATTAAACTGTAATAATATAAGATATAAAAACGGTGTTTTCGTGGCAACAATAGTAGTCTGCGTCTACTAACTGGCGAAAATAATTTCCATTGTTGGCAGAATATCGTTAATAGATGAATTGTTAGCAGTCTTTTTCATATCTCATCATAGAGGGCGCTACGAACAATATCCTGATGACAACTCTACGAAGCACATTGTTGAATATTTTGCTTTTTTTTTTAAATGCTTACTTTTTGAAATTTTCTTTAAATTTATAGATGATCAGCAGTTGTTCTGAACAGTAAATAAGATACCTGTTACAGTGATCCTTTATACTTTTTAGAAACAGACAAGTAAGAGATTGTTCTTCTTTTACTTGCTTACATAAGGGACCTTTCTAATTCCATTTGATCAGAATGGAATTAGAAGGAAACCTGGCAGCTACCTTTGTCTTACTGACGGAAAACTCCGTACAATGATGATTTGAGGAATACTTGAGATGATTAAATGCTAAAGTAGTATTAGATTTTATTATTTCTTAATTATTATATTAAGAAATTATACACACACACACACGAGGGTGGTCTGAAAAGTTCTCGACCATAAATGGCAATACTATCGGCAAGATTTTTTTTTTCTAAATTGGTACATCTGTCATAAGCATCCATGTAAAATTGCAACTCATTGTCAAGTAGTTTGTTTTATACAGCTGTCGGAATCCAAAATGGTGTCTGTATCCCTTGAAATGGATAGGGTTATAAAATTTTTTGTAAAAGAAGGGGTGAAGAAATGCTTTCGAAGTTCATTAAAGTTTATGGGCACTCTTCTCCTTCGTTTTCGACAATTAAGAAATGGGCTACCTAGTTTAATCGTGGCCGTACTAGCCTATTGATCAAGTGCATGATATGTATTGCAAGATCGGCGAGCCAAAGGGCGTGAAATTGCTGCGACAATAGGCATTTCAAAGGAACGTGTTGGATGTATTTTGCATGAAGAATTGCAAATGAAAAAGCTTTGCAAGATGGGTGCAGCGCAGATCAAAAACGCACTCGGATGAAACTCTCTGAACAGTGCTTGGAGCGTTTTAACAAGAATAAAACTGATTTCATGCGTCGATTTATTACTATGGATTAGACTCGGATTCACCATAATTCAAACAGTGGACAGAAGCCGGTTGTTCAGCGCTAAAGAAGACAAGATCATGGCATCGGTGTTTTGGGATGCTAAAGGCATTTTGTTTATTAATTATCTTGAAAAGAGTAAAACAATAATCGGGAAATATTATTCCGACCTTTTAACCAGACTAGACGAAATATCCATGAGAAAAGACCCGGCTTGGAGAAGAAAAAAAATCATCTTTCATCAGGGCAGCGCATCTGCCCACAAAGATGTTTTGACAATTAAGGTGCAGATTCATTAAGGTGCAACAATTCCGAGTGCAGATCCCTTAATTGGAAAATTAAGGGATCTGCACTCTGAATTGTTGGAACATCCACCCTATTCCCCTGATTTGGCTCCATCTGGCTATCTCTTCCTAAAACTAAAACTCTTCCTCGCTGGTCAGCGTTTTTCTTTGAATTAAAAGTCACCTCTTGATTCTTTGCAGCTGTAGAGGGGTATTTTGCAGATCTTACTGAGAACCACTATAGGGACGGGATAGTGGTTCTCAGCATTGATGGAATAATATTGTAATAATAAAAATAATTTTGAAAATAGAAAAGTATACCAGTATCGATCGGTTTATTACTACATATGCAATATTTATATTGAGGTAGCGAAATGCATGCTAATCCTTGACACAGTTTTCACCACTTGGTGACAGGAACGATGCATATTGGGGGGGCACTTAAATGGGAGATTTCGGATTAACTTCCCTTAACAGTTAAGCGTAGTGAATTGTCTAAATATGAAACTGTATTTATATAATCAAAAATTGCTAAAATCACACTGATTCATTATAAGCAATTTTCATTACATTGATATTTCTATGGCTCGCTTGTCGGTACATTGTAACTGATGTTAGCCAAAATTTTAAAAATTTAGACTAGTATTTTATTACTTAAATATATCAAGATAATTTCTGTTTGCAAACTGAACATAAAGCAATTGTTATGCATATCTGGATTTTTTTAATGTTTTAATCTGTGCTATCAATTTTGCTGATTAATACTACAAAACACAAAACCAAAAAGCTAATAATAAATTACTGACAAACCCGATGTGGGAAAGGCCTGGGTCCGAATCTTGTAAAAGATGGAGGAATCTTTATCAGGAGTTTTCTACCCAAATACCGTTTTTTAAGGTGCAAAACAAACGCTCAAAAACTACATGCAGTTTACATAAAAAATAGAATAAAAATATTGGTTTAATCTGATGGTACTGTACCTGTTCGTATGGTCCTAACGGCCTTTAACAACACGTTAAATAAATCATTTTCATTGACTTCAATGGCAAACAATAAAATTCAAATAGATGCCGATTCAGTTTGAAATATGTCTGTCAATACTCTTGGTATTCTGGAAAGCGCAGAGATAAAAACGAGAGAAAAGATTGAGGTTTACTAGTCGGTGACTAATATAAATTTATTTATGCGTACACTTTTAACGATAGTTTTAATAAATCTTCCTTGACATCTGTTAAAGTGTGTTATCATCTCAGTGGTGGGCTGATAATTCCGCCAAAGCCACGGGAACGGAAGGGCGGATCACACAATGGTGCAACATCTGGCGAGTATGTTGCCTGGGTTCTATTGTGAAGGATATTTATGACAAACGTCGAATTTCCTGTGAAGCGCCTGAAATATATAAACTCCCTCCCTCCTGCTGCTTTTGACATTAGTTTGCGTCACCACAGGAGATTACACCGATGCTAAAATGCATTTTGTAATGTCACAAACGAATTACTAATTCTTTCCATCTTTGCATGAGAATAGGAAAGGAACAAAAGCCGTCGATATGTGACAGATCAGAGATGTCATTTCACCACACGTGGAATTACACACCAAGTTTTTTTACGCAAGAAATTCGCATTTCGCGCACCAGTTTCGTTTTTCCTTTCCACGTCACCTCCAAGAGCACCGCTTATAAATGCAACATTCACACTCTCCGCATTTACCTCTAATCCAGTATCGGAGCTCATCGGCATCCTTTCCTCGCAAGTGTACCCTTTTAGAAATGGCCCAGGTGAGTACCAGAAGGTTATTGTTAATCGGGTGCGCTGTCATTGCCCCGCTCATTCATAAAATACATTAAATACGTCCGTTTAACTCCTAATAATTTATTTAAATTTTTATTTCGAGAGTTATTTTGTTGACCTGTAATTTATAATTCTTTTCTTTGGGGAGTTAGGTTTTATTTGCTTCGCTTTTTATTGCTGTCGTGATTTACGAAGGGATCCAAGCCCACCACAAATGTCCCGAGAAATGTCGACCAGTTGATGAAAGCACTTGCAAAAAAATGGGTTGGACTTATGACCCCGCAACACCGAACAATTGCCCTCGTCATTGCTGTGCCACCTGCACCAGAGTAGCGCGTAAGTGATCATTTATTATTCATAACACACACTAAGAAAGAAACCGCATCAACTCCTCTAATGATAGTTGAGAATGTTAACGAGACGGTCGTTTGCATTCTCATCATTAATTGCAGATGGACATTTTTAGCGACACTGCATGCGGAATTTTAAATACTGTAATACTATATAGAAAATAAATAAAATATTTCTAAATTCATTTTAATGTTTTTCATATTTAACATGTTTATTTGCTTTGAAATATACATCCCGCGATGTCAGACATTTTGAAAACCAGTTACGGCGCATGCGCACATGTACACTCTCTAAATAGAGCATGCGCAGTTTGCTGGCTAGTCTAATTATTGACGAAATTTATAATTTCGATTTTTTTTCCTCTCTCTCTTATATAGAAGCAAGGGAATACTGCAACGATACGTATTCTGATGTCTCCACCGGTTATTTAGTGATTTGTGATCGAAACTACTATTGTAGCTACGCCACCGACACTTGTGAACCTTTGTAATGCTGATGAATGTCAAAGGAAATGTGATGGATCAACCCATTGCGTATTTAATACTATCGCTGAAGTTGATCATCTAATTATAAACATGCATATTTTGTTATTACTGCGCAGATATAGAAAAATGCACGCACTTACATTTTGGATCTGTAACCAAATTATTTACCCATTAAAGGATTTTTAAAGATATCAATAAAAATTATTTTAAAATGAAAATGTGGTTTGAATAACTCTTTTAGATCTTATAAACCTTAAGAATGGTTTATTTATACAAAATAATGATATACCGTGCAAAATTCCGAGGGACACGAGAAGGTAGTTTTCTAAAATGGTTTAGCTAACTCGGACTCTTTCCACCACAGCAGGGGTCGGGAAACTTTTTAATCCAAAGAGCCATTCCACCAAAAAAATTAATTAAAACAAAACTTTGGGAGCCACAACTTCAATTCGATCTTTCCTGGTGACTCAAAGTTGCAGTTAGTTCAAACTTAGGTAAATTTGGTTTTAATTCAGTACTTCCAGCTATCAAATATCACTTTTATGTTTGCATATAAATTTTTTATACGTTCAATAAATAAAACAACATTAAGTTTGATTAAGTTTTTAATCACAAAACATGTTTAAGTAAGTATAATAATACAAAAAAAGTCAGAATTTGTCTTGCAAAAAGAATTAGTCCAAACAAAAATACAATATTATGTATTTTAATAGATATTTCCGTGTTTTAATTTAAAATTCACTAATGAGACTTTTGATTTTGCATCTTCTCAGTCAATTTACTTAAATCTGGATTGTATGTCGTGCACTTTAATAGTAATTCGGCTTTCAAACTTTCGTCTGTCATTAATTCATTCATATGTTCTAATAATTCATTCTTAAGTTCTAAAATTCGGAATAGCACTTGATCCCTGGTAACCATCTTATTTCAGTGCGAAAAAGCAAAGATTCGTACTTGGCTTCCATAGATACGCACAGTTTTTTTTTTTTTTTTTTAAAGAGGTCTGCTTTTAAAGGTATTGACTTGATGTAATTTGCCATATTTACAACTTGG